>NW_022196301.1:488624-812284 GCF_008641045.1 Pistacia vera
TGCATCAACATGAAAACTAAATTCATCTAAATTATTGGCTTGATATGCATCATGCATTGTCGATTGATCTTCCACAATGTTATCGGGAATGTTGTACAAATGCCTATGTTGCACCTTCTGTATAACTTTCCAATTGGCCCCTAACTTAGGATCATCAATGTAGAAAACTTATTTAGCTTGATATGCTAACACATAAGGATCATTGGCATACCATTTGTGACTCACATTGATGCTTGTAAAGTGAAAATCCTTTCGCACCCATTTCTTTTTAGGGTCAGTGTCAAACCAAGTGCATTTAAACAAAATCACGCTTCTGTCATAAATATAATTCACTTCAACAACTAAATCAAGAATCCCATAGAATTCCATCCTCTTATCATCACCATCACCATTATCATCAACCGATTGAATCGGGAACCGGTGATCAAGCGAAGTCGGTTCGACTAAAAAAACTGAAAATATTAAATGACCCAGTTTGAACCGCGATTGGACCGAATTTTTTGTTACGAACCACTGGTTCAGCCCAGCCATTGAACATCTTTATTATTATTATTATTATTATTTTTTTATGATATAGAATGTCTAGCAGATGGATTCATGGAGAAGGGTGACCGTCAGAGTCCATGCATAAAGCCCAAATGGCTTAAATGAGCATGCCCCATTCAAACGGCCATAACTTTTGATTTGGGAAGAGTTACGGGGCCTGTAAGATACCGTTGGAAAGCTTATTTTGAGCCCGTCGATGTGGAAACAACTTTAGTTGGTTGGAGGTCATTTTCGAGGTCAAAATCCACCGTTTTGGTGAGTTTTGGGGCTGTTTTAGTTATTTGCATGTTTTTTCCTATTTTATTTCAGATTTTCTTGTTTTAATTGATTTAATTTTTGATTCCTTTTGTTATTAGGAGTCTTATTAGGGTTGATTGTCACCCTATATAAACTTATTTTTCGTTTTAGAGACCATTCAATGCATTATTCGGATTTTTCTTTAGATTTTACAGTTTAAGTTTCTGGATTGAGACTTGTTTATTAGTTTTAAAGGTGTGGTCGAGTGCTACCCTTGTCTATTCATGCTAACTCGCTGCGTCATTTTATATGGATTGAACATTTCATTGGACTATATTGAACTAGAGTGAATAAAATTTAATATTGTCACTTTAGTGCAAGTTGGACTAAATAGTAATAATAAGTTAATTACAAAGTAGTCCTTATGGTTTTAGTTCATTACAAGTCAGAACACCTTTATTTTCATCAAGCAAAATAAGTAAAAAATAAGTTAATTACAAAGTAGTCCCTATGGTTTTAGTNTCACTAAAAGAAAAATTGCCTATTTCAACTTTTAAGAATGCAAGAGTGTAGTAAACAAGCTGCAACTCAGCTGAAGTTGAAGACTGAGTCAATTAAAGAAGGAAGCAGTTACTTTTTGAAATTGAGATTGAAGTAACTATTTGCGGTTGAAATTGAAGTAATTGTAGCCGTTGGAAGTTGAAGTTACAGCGGCGGCATTGTTTAATATTAGCACTACTGTAGAGCTGCTGTAGCAATATTGTGGCAGGTTACTTAGATATAAGAAAAGAAGAATTATAGATTAAATAGCTGCGTTTTACCACTGTTCTGTAGATCCTACGGTTCAGATGTTGTAACTTTGTGTGTATTTGTAAAAACTAAGTGGTTGAGATTACTAGCTGAGGATAATGACTTGATTGTCAAATCACATTTATTTTGTAACGGTATAATATTCATTTTTGTCAAACTTATAAGCTCTGTGTGTGCACAACAGTTAATGTGCACATTGGTTGCCAATTCTTTTATTTAGCTTGTTTTATCTGCTGTGTATGTGCATATTAGTTCTTAATGCACACTGTTTGCCAGACTTGTGTCTTGGTTTGTTTTGTTTCGTTTCGAGTGTGTGTGCACAACTGTCTGTGCTTATGTTCTCGCTTCAGATATTTTGCAACCTAAAACGAGTTGCATATCTGATAAAGTGAAAGATATTGTTATCTTTGTCTCTTGATATTTAGGATCTTTTACATATGTCATAATATCTTTAAGTGGTCCTAGGGAATAAAGTTATATTTCCCGATTTGTTTTGTAGTCCAAACCAAAAGAATGAATATTTTCCTTATTTGGACAAACATGGGTCAGCCCCTTGTTGGCTGATATGGCACTATATTGTTGAGCAAGAAATCCTTCATTATATAATACCTTTTCATGCGTAAATGAATCTAACATTTTGACAATTTGTTTCATTATACTCTAAATTTCTTAGAGTATTCTATCTCTTAAGGTTCAAGGTTCATTTTTCTTTTGTGCCAAAACCTCACCATATCAA
Organism: Pistacia vera; assembly: GCF_008641045.1. NCBI lineage: Eukaryota > Viridiplantae > Streptophyta > Magnoliopsida > Sapindales > Anacardiaceae > Pistacia > Pistacia vera. Next base: position 490,954 of record NW_022196301.1, read on the forward strand.
ACATAGACTTCATGACTTTTGGAACGTGGTTCCTTTGCTGATGCTGGTGCGTGCGTCAGTGGTTGAAGCTTGGTGGTTCACAAGCTACTCACGGGTGTGTTCCCAACAAGAAGAAGGTTCAAGGAGTTGCTACACGTTAAGGATTCAAAGTGTGGTGCTAAGTGTAAAGTTGAACAGGGAGTTATTTTTACTGTAACTTAGATCAGCTTTGAACCATATCTTGTAATGTGTTTTTGAGTTAGTGGATTGCTTCGATTTGGACAATGTCTCATGGATATAGGCTAAATGTGGATTTAGCCGAAAATGTATATGGCTATGTTGTTTACGTTTTGCACTTATGTTTTTTGTAGTTAAAAACTGAAAATCTCTTAATCAACTTAGTAATATTTTGCTACACGTTAAATTGAGTACTTAAACACCGAAGTGTGTTAACCAATCCCCAACAGTAACTATATAAGAAATCTGTATAGTCTGTAAAAGTGTAGAAAAACAGAGTTAATAAAGTTTTCCAGTTCAATATTCCTCTTCTTCAATTTGCCAGGGTTTTTCATTTTTGTCATATTACAAGTTCTTTATTTTGTTATATGGTATCAGAGATATAGACTAGCGTCAATGGCTGATTCCGTTACCTCATCTCCTGTGTTTAAAGTTGGCGAAAAAGTGCAGATTCCGAGCTTAATTTCGTCTGTAATGGCGTCTCTTCCAACAATCACAATCAAGATAGGAGAAAAGAATTATGCTTACTGGAAGTTACAAGTGTTTCTAGCATCGAAAGTCTACGAATTAGAAGGCGTGAAAAGGTTTGTCCTCAGCCTTTTAATTCACAAAAATTGCATCGAAAGTCTACGAATTAGAAGGCGTGAAAAGGTTTGTCCTCAGCCTTTTAATTCACAAAAATTAGAAGGATCGGGATATACAATCAATCAAACAAATCAAGAGTTTGTTTTGTGGAAAAAATTGGATCACTTTCTTGTGAATTGGTTGATTTCATCAATATCAGAAAGCATGTTTAGACATATCTTTGAATGTGAGACTTCATTTGCTAGTTGGCATACATTAGAAATGAATTTTCTTACTGACTCAAAAGCAAGAGTACTGCATTTAAGGAATCTTCTTCAAAGCACTAGGAAGGATAATCTAAGCATACATGATTACATGTTAAAGATGAAAGAGTTTGTTGGATCCTTGACTGCTAGTGGAGTACATGTCAACGTTGAAGAGTTACTTCTCTATGTGTTAGATGGTACTCTAGGGCTAGAATATGACGTTGTTGTGACTAAGCTGACCTTTCGGAGTAGTGAAGCCTCTTTGCAGGAAGCACAATTTCTATTGCACAAACATGAAATGCGCTTGGAAAAACAACATGTTGCTTATGTAGGATTCCATGAAGCTGCAGCATATTCTTGTATTGTGTCAATACGTCTAACCTCGAAACAATCAGACTCCGACAATTTAATTGCACGCACCGCCATTTACACATCCCATCGAGACATTCATCTTAATACCCATTCTTGGGTGGATTTAAAGGTATTATACTGATACTTGGTATTGATTGCATGAAGCTCAATGTATCTTGCAAGTAGCATATATCTAACCTTTCTAAACGATACCATAGCTGGAAAAATCAACTTTAGAGGGGTCATAATTTACGTCATGTATTTTTGGCAGGAGTCTAAAGTTGATACTCCTAATCGAAGATGACAGTGGAAGAGTATGATCCTCATTGGATGTTTTATTTCGTGGAGACAAACATTTTCATATCGTTGTGGAATATCTCCAATATCATTTGAAAATCGATCCATTTTACCATAATCTGACTCATGACATAAGACAACACGACCTTCCTCATCGTTGTCATCACCGTCATCATCATAACGTAGCCACAACATAATCATTAGGTATATCATCCAACCTTAGACCCATCATAGGAGGATTATCTATAAATGTAGCACTAGCTTATTCAGATTCTCTAACATTAGACACATTCAAATCTCTTGCCCCAATAGTCAATATGGATATCGTATTGAGAGCAACAATTTTCAACTTGATTTTGTCTCGTCACATGGATATAGAAGGAAGGGACAGCTAACTTGTTACTATGACTTCTCGACATAAATGGTGATACGTTGAAATGTCTCGAATTACTTAATTAAAAAAAAAAAAAAAATATGTCGCGAACAGGACTAGGATTTAGCTGATATAACATCACATAAATAAAGTACATGTGAGGGTATATTCTTTTACTACATGCCAAAAAGAATTGATGATGTTTGTCGTTGAAAATAGAGATCTTTTTGGATGGCAAATGGGTTCTGTAACGACAAGCTAGCTTGATCTTGACATCATTAGGAGTTAAATCCAAGGCCTCATAAATAGCTTGAAGAAATTCAATATACATCCATGTCTTCTGAATCATAATGGAACGCCTGTCCACATCTATCGTCCTGTTATCAGAGTTTTTTTCCACTCACCACCATACTCAGTCAAGGTAGGCATGGCCGTAGTCATTATGCCCTATATAAACAAATTAATTTCATTAACAAAACAATTTCACATCAAGTTAAGGTTTAAGTAATTAATATAATTATAACTTCTCTTTCCATATCACAATGTATCAAAATTGACAGGGCTCCAACGCCTAGGGTTGCTTGAGTCTTGTCAACCCGAACAACTTCTAGCGCTCGAGTCTCGTCAACTTAAGCACTCAAAGTTGACGAGACTCAAACGCCAAAATATGTTCAAACACATACGAAGGCCGTGGATGGAATCTGGTCAGAAAATTTTTAAGATTTTTTTCAAAATTTCTAGAAAATGGATTTTTTAAAAAATAATACCATATTTATAAATATCTTTATAAAATTTTTAGAAACTAGATTTTTAAAAGAATAATACTACACTTATTAAGAAATTTTACAAAAATCTTCATATAAAGCGATACGGCAAAAAATGAATGGAAGAGTGAATTAATGAGTTTGACTTTTATTTCACTCTTTCATTTATTTTTTGCCATCTCAATTTGTATGAAAATCTTTGTAAGATTTCTTTGTAAGTATAGTATTATTATTTTCAAAAATGTCTTCCCAAGTTAAAAAAGGGCAAGTTTTAAATTGGCTTTTAAAAAGGGGCTATTTAAGTGATTTTCTCGTTATTTAGGGTTTCAAGAATTTACTCGTGCGTATAGTTTCATTCAACTTTAAAACACAACAGATATATATCAAAGAAAAAGATTTGGTTAAACAAATAAATATAGTACTTCAAAAGTTGTCATTAAACAATTTTCCCACATTTCTTAAAAATTGTAATATATAAATAGTAAAGCACAAGTAATTTGTAATATACTTGGTACGTTGTTAGAAACAGAGGAACTTAATAGTCGGAAATTTACTGCAATATCATTTCATTATAAGCTTCATGATCAAAGTATACAATATCCTGGTTCTAGTTACAGCACTAATCTAATTTGTGGCTTTTATCCATAACATATATATGATGAACGACAAGAAGAAGAGAATTGAAGCATAAACTGATTTTTTCTTTTTGTGTTGACAAAAGGAAAATAGAACAAATTAATATTAACCACACGGTTTTTTAGTTGGGAAATCCCAGGTTACGANAAAAAAAAAAATTAATTTAATTTAATTATTGATATTTGAAAAGAAATTAACAATTAACTAAAAACAATTACATTTATTCATTTATAAATTGTTAATTATTCATTTGAAAATTTAATTAAACATTTAAACTTAAACAAAATAAAACAAAAAAAAATTAAAAAAAAAAAGTCAAAAAAGGGTTAACCCGGCGGGTTAGGGTTGGCGGTCCGGGTTGGGCCAGCCAATTCCCTAACATTGGCAGGCCTAACCCGACCTGCCAATGTTACCGGGCGGGTTAAGACCGACCCGCCATTAACAGCAACCCGTTGCGGGTCGGGTCGGGTCAGACCGGGCGGGTTGCTTTTCCACCTCTAGTCCTATTATCAGAGTTTTTTTCCATTCACCCCCATACTCAATCAAGGTAGGAATGGCCGTAGTCATTATGACCTATATAAACAAATTAATTTCATTAACAAAACAATTTCACATCAAGTTAAGGTTTAAGTAATTAATATAATTATAAGTTCTCTTTCCATAACACAATATATCAAAATTGACAGGACTCCAACGCCTAGGGTTGCTTGAGTCTTGTCAACCCAAACAACTTCTAGCACTCGAGTCTTGTCAACTTAAGCACTCAAGTTGACGAAACTCAAACGCCAAAATATGTTCAAACACATACGAATCGAGTCGTTGGAGTCTAGTCAGAAAATTTCAAGACTTTCTTCAAAATTTCTAAAAAACAGATTTTCAAAAGAGTAATAGTATACTTACAATGATCTTTATAAAATTTCTAGAAACTAGATTTTCAAAAGAGTAAAACTATACTTACAAAGAAATTTTAAAAGATCTTCACATAAAGTGATGTGACAAAATATGAATGGAAGAGTGAATTTAACGAGTTTGACTTTTATTTCACTCTTCCATTTATTTTTTGCCATCTCACTTTATATAGAAATCTTTGTAAGATTTCTTTGTAAGTATAATATTATTGTTTTCAAAAATGCCTTCCTAAGTTAAAAAGGGGCAAGTTTTAAATTGGCTTTTAAAAAGGGGCTATTTAAGTGATTTTCTCGTTATTTAGGGTTTTAAGAATGTACTCGTGCGTATAGTTTCATTCAACTTTAAAACACAACAGATATATATCAAAGAAAAAGATTTGGTTAAAACAAATAAATAAAGTACTTCAAAAGTTGTCATTAAACAATTTTCCCACATTTCTTAAAAATTGTAATATATAAATAGTAAAGCACAAGTAATTTGTAATATATTTGGTACACATTGTTGCTTATAAATAAGATGTGCAATTATGTTCTCATAATATATATAATTGCCCCCAGAAAAAAAAAAAAAAAAAATGTCATTTCAATAAACTTATCTTATCAATAACTTTTCTGGAGCCAAACTTGATTGTGTGCAATGTTGGATTGACTTATTAAATTACTATCAATATAACTAATTTTTTACCATCATTTAAGGTTCTTGGTTTATTGTCGGTCAAACAATGACTATCAATAAGAAACTCCTCGGATCAACTATATTCAGATGTGAAAATACCACATCTGAATATATAATTGGTCTAAAAAGTTGCTTATTGAACTGAAAATGCCAAGACTTTTCATAAGCGATCATTTTTTCACCAAGGCCATCATTTGATCATCAATGAAAAGTACGAACCTTAAATGATATAGAATTAGATATGTTAACAATTTTTTTGGATTGCACATTGTTGGTGCTAAAGTCTCATATCGCTTAGGAGACAAGGGCTTTGGTGATTTATATAGCATAAGGACACCCTCACCACCCAAATACGTATTTTTAAGATAAAATCATACGAGCCTAGGACCCAAAGCAGACAATGCCTCTGGAAACTCACCTATCCTGTGTTTGGATCTAGCATACATCAACAGTTGACACTAGAAGAAGGGCCTAGGCCACTCCCAAGCCCCTCGCCTTCTAGGGGGTTGTGTTGGTGTCAAAGTCCCACATCGATTAGGAGACGAGAGTCTTAGTCGCTTATATAGCACAAGAATACTCTCACCACCCAAAGGCGCATTTTCGATACAAAACCATGTAGGCTCTAGGGCTTAAAACAGGCAATACCTCTGGGAACCCATCTACCATGTGTCTGGATCCAACATACATCAACAACAAAATCAAGTATGGCAAAAAAAGAGTTATTTATATGATAATCTTATTAAAATGGCTCGTATTTTTTTTTTTTTTTTTTTGAATTCTATTTGTTTTTTTTCTGCATAGGTATAAGAAAACAGTTGCACATCTTGTTTATAAGCAGAAGTGGATACCAAATATAGTGAATGTAACTTGTGCATTACTATTTACATATTATAGTTTTGAAGAAATGTAGGAAAATTTGTTATTGACAACTTGGATTGATACATTATAATAATTTGGTTTAACAAAAATATTTCTCTTTTTATGTTTAGTAGGATAATATTAATGTCATTATCATAGGTGTAAAACTGAAATTCATTTTTATTTTCTTATTCATAAACAACCAATCCCTCAAAAAACTACTCAACCAAAAATCTAACAGTCACCAATATTTTTCGCTCTCCATTTTCATAGATGAAACATCAATATGTTTTTCTGCATCATTCTTTTGTGGGATCATTAAAAACATTTCTAAACTTTTTTTTTATTTATTTTTTTCAAAAAATAAGTAACGCCACTTGTATAAATTATAGGTACAAACTATTCACTAAAAATTGATGTGATAACCTTATATGTTTGATATGTAACCTTTTTAAATTTATTTAATTTATTATTAATTTATAGTCATCCAATAATCTTAAAAACGCTAATTTGTATGATAAAGTTTGTACAAGATGTTTGTCATTAGATTATTATATATGACATATGAATGAGGTCACTACAACAAAAATGGCTTTTAGCTACGAAATTTTTTGTTGCTAAAAACATAGAAATCGTCACTGAATATCTTTAGCGACGGAAGAAAATCGTCGCCACGATCGTCGCAGTAGGCATGTCGCGCTTGATTTTAGGCGACGATTTGTTAAAATTTGTCGCTAAATATGGCGACAAACCAAAAATTTGTCACCTATACCATTTTCGTCGCTAAAACTATTTACCAGTGAAATATTAGTTGTTGTCGCCTAAAGTTAATAACGACTTACTCTTTATTGTGTCGTCGACACTATACCACGACGAAATGTGTGTTTGTGTCGCCTAATGTATATCGCGACAAAATGTGAATTTTACTCGCCTACGAAATACTGCAACAAAATGTGCATTTTTGTTACATAAAGTTAATAGCGACGCCATAATTATTTGCATCGCGTAAAATATACAACGACGAAATGTGACGTTTTATCGCATAACATGTAGCGCAATAAAAATGAGTTGTTGTCGCCCAAAGTTAATAGCGACGTAATCTTTATATATGTCGATTAAAGTATAACATGACAATACTTTATATTTCGTCGCTTAAAACTATTAACGATGAAACGTAAAAGTCATAAACAAAACTTTTCAATGATGAATGTATTTCATAGCTAAAAGTCTACAACGTCGAAATATAATTGTCATTTCCCATTTTATAATATATGATAAATAATATTTAATTTATCTTAGACATTTTAAAATTTAATTCTAAAACATAAATATTAATTTGTAAATGTAATTAACTGAAATCACACAAATATATCAAACCAAATATATTATTCTATATATGTTTCTTTTCAAATAAAAAGTTAAAAATATATTAAGTTGACTAAATTATTAATATTCAACAAAAAGTGACATAAAAACTCAAATTGTTGCAGGTGGTGGAGGATCCGGTGGAAATTGGCCAGAAATGTTTGTGACCCAATAGAACAAGAACCCATATTAACTGAGATGAACTGTTGCATCTTCTCCATCATTTGCCTATATTGGCGAAATTCTTCCCTTATGCCTCTTAGTTCTTGCNAGCCTAATGAAAAATTGTATTGTCATTAACAAAGTAATACAAGTTAAAGTTTTTAACAGCTAAACCGTTCTCTTTGACTTTTCCTCTCCATTCAAGCTTTAAATACCTTAATTGATGGTGACTTTTGGAGGGAAAATGATAAACAAAATCACCATAATTCTCCTCTAATTCTCTTTATATGCATGTCTTATTTCCATATAACCAATAAAATGACACAAATAAATTGACCCATATACTTTATATGGACGGCCATGATCTTGATGTCTCCAGAAAGACAAAAGTACAAAGAATCAACCCTTGTGTCTCTTCGGTGTCAGATAAAATTAAAAGATTAGATACACAAACAAAACAAACCTTGAATTAATGTTTTAGCTTCTAGACATAACATTAAATGTACAGTGCTTCTGTTACTGTTTGTGGGGTATAGTTTTTTGTAGCACAGTGACTATAGAACCAGAAGTGTGTGCGTTTTGTGCTGTTTTAGTTACCAAACTGTTCCTAAGTTGCTCGTATTAGTGACTTTCGTCTTAAAACACTACTCTACTGGGAGGTTTTGAAGTTTTGTTGATTCTTTTTCAGGAGACTTTCAGCTGGTCAGCTTGGATCAGGTACTTTTTGAGTTTTGTTCTTCATTTATTAATTTGGGTTCTTCGCTTTTTGATGTTTTGGCATCTGGGTTTCTTGTTTTATGTCGTTTTGATTTCTGGACTTGGTGTACTTAGGAGTTTAATTCTTGTTTCAGTTTAGTTGCTTTTAGTTTTCCTCGAGTCTGAGCTTGACATAGTCACAGTTTTATGTCTTTGTTAGTTCTTAGAATTGCTTAGACATACTGAGTGGTAAAGATCCTTATAGAATCTTAAATGGCATGACTAAGATGTTTCTTTCTCGCTCTTGCTGAATATTGAGCTCCTTTCGCTAATTTCTTGCAGTTCAGTTATGCTGCATTGTGATTATGGGATGTTTAAAATTAGGGCTTGTCATGCTTAGCTTTTCTGCAGTTTTTTATGCTTGCAACTCTGTATTTACTCGTGTTTATATCGGCTTATGTTACTAAAATTCGTGTTTTTGCAAGTTATTAAACTGTAACTGGTCTGGGAATATTGGACGATGAGGAACCATTTCCACGGTACAATGGGGTGGGCCATGTCTGAAGTGGTTCATTGGGGTTTGACTAGGACATAAGATTTTGACTGATTTAACCATTTGGATTCAGCTTAAGTTTCATTTTCTTAATGTTGTACACTTTATCATGGAAATTACGGTTGGATTTAAGTATTAGGTGATTGAAGGGCTTCTTGTTCATAGAAGTAAGTTGGAACTTGAGTTGAGGCATGTTTTTGGTTTAATAGTTAGGTAATCAATGGGCTTCTTCATGCGCCTCATCTCTCTTGGTGCCCCCTGCACATGCTCCTCTCCTTGGTTTCCCTGGAAGGAAGACAAAAACCATAGTTATACGGATATTGCTTGATAGGGGTAACGTGAGGCACCCAATATCCCTCTATGAACTGAGTATATATTGTTTTAAATCTCCAGGACTAGTGAGTTTCACAAATACCACTATTTTGAGGTTGTACATATATGTTAATTACTTCTAAATTAGAGTGTGTCGCATTCCCTGAAAATCATGTAATTTGTGTTTTATAGATTAGCAGTCTCATATGGTATTAATTTATTTTGTGTTGGATTCCCTTATTGTCAAATACAGGGTTTAGGAGGAATATAATTTTTAGGAAACTTGGAAAGAGAGTTTATGTGGTGGATTCTTGGATATTCTATTTCAAAAATGCTGTTGCTAGTTCTTCATAATAGTGATATATAAGACTTATTAGCTAGTGATTTTGGAGGCAACTAGCCAGTTAGTATAATTACAAAATACTTGTTAGCTATGAGTGAGTACATGGTAACGTCAATCTTCAGTAGTAGTAAATCGGCTAATCTAATGTTGGTAGCTTTATGAGGAACAAAAGATGCCTTTATTATATTTGAGCAAATGCTTGATATTTGCTATTTGGAAGTTGTAATATACTGTTGTCATTGCTGGCTTTTATACATCATGCAAATGTGTTTTAATTTTTTTTTTTTCCTGTTGAAACATGTAGTCATTATGCATATATTAGTTTGCCAAAGAGATTCCCAAGTTAAAACAATATTTAGCATATCTACATTTAGTTACTATATATCTATATAGACTCCATCTTTTTAAGTCACTACAATGTTCTCTCTCCTACTTGCAGAATTTTGCCTTCAGCTTTTGGTATTACATTCCATTTTGCGAGTGTTTGTGGAAGATTCAGCAGTTTAAGCTCTGCCTGGGTGTAAAGGGCAGAGAACTGAAGGTCTGGGTTGAAATTTTGTTGGACAGATGATGCCTGTAAAATGGCTTGGAAGTGTGCTTTTTCTTGTAATTGGCATGTTCGCCAATGTGTTAGGTAATTTAATAAACTTGTCCTACACTTTGATATTCCTGTGTTCAGTACCTCTAATTAAACGTATTATAAATATATGAATTGGATTATGATCTCCATTTCCTTTTAAAATTTAAAAGTACTTAGCTTAGGGGAGTTCCTCTTTCTTATTATGTTTAGAAGTATCAACAATTACAAAGATGATAATCTTAAAGGACTTCACAATTTATGAATGCACTGTAGAGGAATAGTTTATCTAGTTAGTGAGTTTATGCTTTGGAGCCCTACAGTACCCCATTCAACCCCCCCAAAAAAAGAAGAAAATTCTAATACATGTGGGAGTTGACATATTGATTATGGGCATAATGACGATGAAGTATTGGAGGTTTTGGTCTAATAAGGTAGTCAAGAGAAAAGATCTGAAGGCAAAGACTCCCAAGAAAAGGGAATGGAAATTGTCAAATTGCTTAAGAATGGAATATAAACATTGCCTGAAGCAGTTGCCCTTATAATCATAAAACCATACGTGCTTCCACCGATGGGGTTTTTCTTATAAGAATACTTCATCCTTCATGGAAGGGACCTTTAAAACATGGTAGGAAATTTCACTAATGCAGGATTATCTTTCTTACCAGATGTTATTTTCTGAATGTTAGGTGCATATGTTGGAGTAAACATTGGAACTGATGTTTCTAAGATGCCATCGGCTTCGGATGTCGTTGCCATACTTAAAGCCAATCAAATTACTCATGTGCGCCTATATGACGCTGATAGTCACATGCTGAAAGCCCTTGCAAACACTGGAATTGAAGTAATTGTTGGTGTCACAAATGAGGAAGTCCTGGGGATTGGAGAAACTCCGTCAACAGCAGCAGCCTGGATTAATAAAAATGTTGCATCTTACATGCCTTCAACTAATATTACAGCTATCTCTGTTGGCAGTGAGGTGCTTACTGCAGTCCCTAATGTTGCACCGGTTTTGGTGTCTGCCATGAATAACCTTCATAAGGCCTTAGTTGCTACTGATCTAAATTTCCAAGTCAAAGTTTCAACACCCCACAACATGGATGTTATTCCCAAACCATTCCCTCCTTCCACTGCTACCTTTAATTCTTCATGGAACTCTACAATTTACCAGATCCTTCAGTTTTTGAAGAATACTAACTCCTATTTCATGTTAAATGCTTATCCTTATTATGGTTACACCAAGGGAAATGGTATTTTTCCAATTGATTATGCCCTTTTCAGATCACTTCCTGCAGTCAAGCAAATTGTTGACCCAAACACGCTTCTCCACTATGACAGTATGTTTGATGCCATGGTAGATGCTACCTACTATTCTATAGATGCTTACAATCTTTCAGGGATCCCTGTTGTTGTTACAGAATCTGGTTGGCCTTGGCTTGGTGGAGGCGATGAACCTGATGCAACTCTGGAAAATGCTGAGACATACAATAATAATCTGATCAAAAGAGTTTTGAATGACTCTGGTCCTCCCAGTCAGACTTCAATGCCCATTAACACATACATTTACGAGTTGTTCAATGAGGACAAGAGGCCTGGGCCTGTTTCAGAGAAAAACTGGGGTTTCTTTTTTACCAATGGGACTGCCGTTTATCCTCTGAGTTTGACTGCTTCCGGTCAAAATATGGGAAATTCTTCTGGTGTTTTCTGTGTGGCAAGAGATGATGCAGATTCTGATAAGTTGCAAGAAGGGCTGAACTGGGCTTGTGGGCAAGGCAAGGCTAATTGCTCTGCCATCCAAGAGGGAAAGCCATGTTATCTTCCCAACACTGTCAAGAGTCATGCTTCATATGCCTATAATGATTATTATCAGAGAATGCATAATGTTGGCGGAACATGCAACTTTGATGGTACAGCTATGACAACTTCTGTTGATCCCAGTAAGTTTCCACTATCCTTTTTTCACCATTCTTGCAGTTATAGGTGTGTTTGGATGCAAATTTTTGTGATTTGACTAAGAATGACTTTAAAAATACCTTGAATTTGGTTATTCTTTGGTTTGTAAAGCCTTTTGGTGACAGATTTATTTGAGAGTTTGTGGTTCACTTTAGAAAGTTGTTTCTTTTGCATTTTCTTTACCATCTGGAGTAAAAAAAAAAATCTAGTATGAGTAAGATAAAAAAAATGGAAAGAAAAGGGGATTCTCTGATAAGCTAATTTATCAGAGAAACATGCTCTATGTATATTATGGATTGAACGGTCTATAGTTCAACTTGTGTACACTAAATCATATCCATATAAAATGCTTGGTTGCAATTTTTTGATAGTGCTATTACCACACTATAAATTTTTAGTGGTTAAGACTCTGGATTCTTGCCATTTTAGATTAAATGATTAGTTAGAGTACATAATAAAATTCTAACTGTTCTGCTTTTTGCTCCTGTTCAATGTTTCAAACCGCTATATGAGTTTTGTGGAATATATTTGAGGAGACCTTTTTCTTCTTTGTTATTTTAGGTGAAACCATAAATCCTAGCCCTGTTTCTCCTTTAACACTCTTTATTTCAAAAGGAACTCTCTTTCTGTGACATTGACCTTGCTTTTTCCGCCTCAAAATTGTTTTGGTATATTTACTCTCACACACACATAAATATCTAAGGAATTCTGTTCCTTTTCACTTCCTCAATTTGTGCTAATTTCTGGGTTGGCGGTTGCCTCCTTGCAGGTTATGGCTCCTGTATATATGCAGGAAGGTGAGAATCTGACTTCATTACATTTGAACTGTTTTGAATTGGAAATCATAGCTTCTATACGCTTTTGGCTCTAACCATGCAAATCTTATTTTGAAACAGTTCTAATTCAAGTACACCCGGGGGGTTCTCACCTACTGTGGCATTCGGACCTACAAGTCCCTTAGGAGGAGGGAGTACAACCTTGCTAGTTTCCAAAATTCAGGTTCTGGTATCAGCAGCCTTTCTCACTCTAATCTTGCTTTGATTTTCCGTCTATGTGATTCTCTACCCCTAGGGCAGTTAGAGCAGCAGCAATCGAGATTGCAAAGAATGAAACACGGAGATGCAAAAACTCAATGAAAATTGACAATGTAATGAAGTCATAGGCAATGCACAAGCTCAGAGACTCTCTAGGGTGGTTCAATAGTTGATGTGTTTCTCTTGTCTTTTACCAATTTGGCTCCTCCTAAGAGGGTCTTTATTCTTCTCCAGAGGGTGTATTTTTGGTCTGATTGTAATGTATAATTTTAAGAATGGTTAGTAGGCCTCCATTTTTTGTGACACTTTGATTCTGTTCCTTTCATAATGAAATTGTGATTTGGTTTAGTTTACATTCGTCCTTTCGTTTATTGCTTTGCTTTGCCCTTCAAGGAAATTAGAAATTAAAATTTTTATGGCTGAACTACTTATCTTCAGGAATCGTTCATGGATCATGCTTCATGCTTCATGATAATAACCATTTATTGAGATAAAGATATATATTAATAAAATTTGCAGAAGAAATTGGTGAACAAGGTTATCAAAGCATGCCATGCACCAAGAACATATACTATGTTAATATATATGTGTATAAAATGAAATTAATCACAAGAAAATTAACATAGGCAAAAGATTGATCTACTAGCAAGATATAAAATGAAACGATGAGTCTGATCAAAGATAACACCCCTTCAAATAATCAATTAAATCTGGCCAATTCTCTAGTAATCTACACCTAACTAATTAATGAGGAGAATGCTCAACATATATACATGAAACTTTCTTTTACTTAAATTAAGTATTGCCTATGAGATATAATTTCACTATAGAGTTTGACAAAATATGTATATACCAATAAATCATCTACCACAAATACTAATACTCTTGACAAAAACTTAAATGTAAGGATTAGCTTTTGAAATTAACAAAAATATTAATTAATTAGATCTATATGTCTTTTTAGTTTACCAAAAGACGTGTAGAATTCCACTACTTGACTCAATTATGCATTCAAATAGTGATCCAATGTAAATTGATTTAAGAAACTTTAGAAATTTGTTTTTTTTTTGGATTGACTAAAGTGTTCGAGCCAGTTTGCACGCATCTTAATTAATCTTCAGGTTCATTAAAGAGATCCATTAAACACCCTACAAATCTAATAGACCAGATAAGTCACAAATGTAGTAAATGACTATTTGATGAGACTTCAACACGAGATCTCTCAGTAACCTAAAGTCTTATTGTCCGATTACAAGCCAAGTCGTTTATTACTAATTAAGTTTGCTAAAACATTACATTAATATGTTTAACATCATCTACAACAAAAATTGTCACTTTTGGAGGTCAACAATGGTATGTGTTTATTAATTTGTTACTAATTATTAACCTAGATTATATACCAAAAAATATTTATCTTTTTTATACAAAAACATATGAATCATACACATTAACCTACCTCAAAAAAGGTCACCCAGTTGACTAGTTAATTAATTAACACACATGAATTCCTATAATTCAAACTTGAGTGCAACTGCGAAGCAGAGCCCTAAAATGGCATGAATATTGGCCTTAATTTATCTAAACTAATTGCTGTACAACACAATGCAATATAAATAGCCACTGATTTTGCTTTTGGAATTGGACCAACACAACAACATTATTTGCTTTACACTCTTTTAAATCGTTTCATTTCAATTGCAATGGCACCAACAATTCCCTTCTCCGACTCCTCCGACGTGAGTGATTTTGTGATAAACAAAGGTCATGGAGTAAAGGGTCTCTCCGAAATGGGACTAAAAACCCTCCCTAAGCAGTATGTCCAATCCTCAGAAGAGACAATCGACGACTCCAAAATCTTGGCTCATGAATCCATTCCTGTAATTGATATGTCAAAATGGGATGATACCGAAGTTGCGAAATCAATTTGTGATGCAGCCGAGAAGTGGGGATTCTTTCAGGTTGTTAACCATTGTGTTCCGGTTCAAGTTCTGGAGGGAGTGAAGGAGGCGACTTATCGGTTCTTCGGGTTGCCGGCTGAGGAGAAGAAGAAGTATTCCAAGGAGCTTTCGCCCTCTAACAGTGTGAGGTTTGGCACAAGCTTCAGTCCTCAAGCTGAAAAGGCTCTTGAATGGAAGGATTACCTCAGTTTATTCTATGTTTCTGAGGATGAATCTTCATCTTTGTGGCCTCCTGCTTGCAAGTAAGAGAACTCTTAACTGTTTAGTATATACAAGAATTTTCAGGTGTTGATGTTTGCATTTTTTTAAGTTAGTTTAGCACATACAGATAAAATATTTCGGTTTTCAATACATAACGTTCGATTGAATTTTTGTGTTTTATAGTTAAACGATGTTAGAACTATTCATGGATGTTATCTCATTCGGAACTGCACTTTAAAAAGACACGTCTTTTATTAATTAAATATATTTTATATTACTTTTGTCAATTACAACTAAAAACTAAAAAGGGCGAATTAAATATTTCTTACATCTAACATTATTTTTATCATATATTTTAGAGTAAATAACTTTTTCCCACGCAAAAATGGCTTATGGACACTTTTCTGTTCACAGACTTTTAAAATATCATTTTACTATCCAAATTTATATTTCGTTTTCGATTCCGACATTATTGCAACCTCACACCATCATAATTCTCTTCTTCAATAATCACTCACAAAAACCTCTCAAACCCTATTCATATTGACCTCGTCAATCGTCGGCAACCGATTAATTAGGGTTTACGTAACTGTCTCTCCCAAGTTAAATTCCAATCAATCCTAAACATTAAAATCCAACTTTTCACCACCAAAAGACTTATCAGTCTCCCTTTTTTTAAAAACCCTAACAGTTTGGACCGAGTTTGCTCTTTATTCATCGTCGGAATATAAATTTAAGTAGTAAATAGTATTTTAAAAATCCGTGAGTGTCATTAAGCCATTATTTGGGTGGGAAAAAGTTGTTAACTCTATATTTTATATTAAGCTTGCCCCCTCAACATTAAATCTTCGTCCCTGTTAATGATACATCTATATATACGAAAATTAATCTTTTAACATGTCTTATAGTTATGTACGCTAATATTATGGCTAACTAAATTTCTTTTTGGTTTTAGGGACGAAGTGTTGGAGTACATGAGGAAATCTGAAATTCTAATCGAACAGCTTTTACGAGTGTTGATGAAGGGGCTAAACGTGAACAAAATTGATGAAACGAAAAGATCTCTTCTCTGGGGTTCTATCAGAACCAACCTGAACTATTATCCCATTTGTCCAAATCCTGAACTCACAATCGGAGTCGGTCGTCATTCAGACGTTTCAACTCTCACAATCCTCCTTCAAGATCATATTGGAGGGCTCTACGTTCGATCAGCCGATGGCGAAAACTGGATTCATGTCCCTCCAATTGAAGGTTCCCTTGTGATAAACGTTGGAGATGCATTGCAAATACTGAGCAATGGGCGATACAAAAGTGTTGAGCATTGCGTAGTTGCTAACAGAAGCAGTAACAGGATTTCGGTTCCGATATTCGTCAATCCTAGACCAATTGACATAATTTGTCCTCTGCCTGAAGTGCTTGCAAATGGGAAGAAAGCACTATATAAGAAAGTTTTGTATTCGGATTATGTGAAGCATTTCTTCAGGAAGGCACATGATGGGAAGAAAACTGTTGATTTTGCGAAGTTAAGCAACTGAATTCTAAGAGACAATATATGTTAACGGAAGAACCACTGCCGGCTGTAAGAAGATGAAGAATAAATGTTTAATCAGATTTAAGTCTTTGAGGATCATATTGTAACATTTATATATTAAAGGGTTTCATTACTTCAATTTCAAGACATTTGTTTAGATAATAAAACTTCTAGCTTAATGCGATTACTCTTAAGAAATTCTATGATATTATAAGGTATTGTTGACGTGGTATCATATGACAATGCATGCATGTCAAGTAGTTATTATAATTAATAATTAATCACAATTAATTTAAAGACATAATAGAGAGAGAAAATTTTATAAGGAGGGTGGTAATACCTCGTATTCTATCTTTTTTTTATTACGAACTTATCTATACTAGGCTTTTTTATATACTAGTTACTGGATATATGTTTCATTAATATTTTAGCATAAACATGAAGCACACACATTCACCAATCATGAAAAAGGCTAGTCTTTCTCCATCAATGTCAGGGGCGAAACCAGAAAATAATTTTTGGGAGGGCTAAAAATTTAAATATGTATACACCATAATATTAATTTTGTCGATACAAGAAAATAAAAGTGTGTCTACAAATAGAGAAAGACAAATGTATAAATAAGAAAAAAAGAGAATGTAGAATGATTTTTATGAAAAAAAAAAATAATCAGAAACTTTTATTTGATTAAGACCTATTTGTTTATATAATTAAAATTATAATATGTAATAAATTGTGAATTTTACATACAACTAAGAAAATTTAAAAATACTACTGCCAAGATTATTATAAGAAGTGTATTATATTGTATTCCCAAATGATTTTATATAAATAAACTTTGGAGAAAAAGAAGTGAAGAGTGATTCTCTTACAACCTGCAATTTTATTCTAATTAGCCACATCTTCTCTTCTTCAAATTGACATGCCTTCCATGAATTTTCATTGTTATTCTTCTTATTCTTTTCGGATTTCATGATATTTTGAATCGTTTGGACCATTATTTTTCTCCTTATTTCTTTTACACATAATCTTATATCCCTAAAATGAAATATCAATCCAATAATTTGGAACTAAAGAAGAAGCTTAATTTCAAATAAGATAGGGTGTTGGAGTTTTAGGCCGGAGAATACTAAGGAAAAGAAAGAGAGAAACTGAATTGAGAGAAAGGTTCTATCTTACATTACATTAACATTGCAAATTTATACAACAAAATAGCCCACCGTTACACCAACTTTGCAGGGATATTTACAAATTTGAAATTTAAACCAAAGCTTATAACTAATACATGTCTTAATCATAACACAACATCAAAACATATCAACTTCAGCAACTCACACACGTTAGGCTGCAATGCAAAAACAGAGGATTTTTGGTGCCAAAAGTTTTCAAACTCCAACTAAAATTATGTTGCATTTCTAGCAAAATATCATTGCATCAACACTCCTTGATATTTTTGCTAGAAACACCAAGTTTGAGCCTAAGATCTTCAAACTTGGCTTTGGTCATAATATTGGCAATTTGATTCTCACCCCTGCAATGCACTAAACTATCTTCACCATTATGTTCAGCTTCCCTCACGACATGAAACTTTATCTTAATGTGCTTGGTTTTGCCGTGAAGAACATGGTTTTTGGCCATGGCAACTATAGATTGGTTGTCACACAAGATCAGTGTCGAACTTCCTTGATTTTGCTTCAAGTCATCAAGAATTTTCCTTAGCCATATGGCTTGGTTCACGGCTACAGTAGCATAAATATACTCTGCTTTTGCTATGGACTGAGCCACAGTCTCTTGTTTCTTTAACAGCCAACAAATTGCACTTGAGTTTATGTAAAAACACATAACCAGAGGCGTTCTTCATGTCATCAAGAGATCCACCCCAATCACTATCAGAATACCCCAACAACTCCAGGCTTTCTGATTTTTTAAACCAAATACCAAGCATGGTACTCCCTTTCACATACCTCAATACCCTCTTGGCTGCCCTGAAATGTAGCTCACTTAGATTGCTCATGAACCTAGAAAGATAGCGAGAGGCAAACATGAGGTCAGGTCGTGTAGTTGTCAAGTATAGCAAGCATCCAATTAAGCTTCTGAACAGCCCTTCATCCACTCTCATTGCACCATCATCTTTGGTTAATTTTACATTTGGAACCAGTGAAGTGTCCACTGGTTTGAAATTCTCCATGCCAAACTTCTTAAGAACTTCATTTGCATACCTTTCTTGGCACGCAAAAATCCCTTCATTGGATTGATTTATCTCCATACCAAGGAACTATGTCATTTCTCTTAAAACAATCATTTCAAATTCACGTTGCATGACCTTCTTGAATTAATTTAGTTGCTCAACATTGCTTCCCGTGATTAGTAGATCATCAACATACAAAGAGACTACTGTCAACTCACCTTCAACCTTCTTGACATAGAGTGTATGCTCATTTGGACTTCTAGTGTATCCTAGGCTGCATAGGTAATCATTTATCTTGCTGTACCAGGCTCTAAGAGTCTGCTTCAGGCCATATAAGGTCTTCTTTAGTAGATACACCTAATTTTCTTTACCCTTGACTTGATAGCCTTCGGGTTGCTCCACAAATATTGCCTCACTCAGCCAACCATTCAAGAATGCTGGCTTAATATCTAGTTGGAAAATTTTATAGGCAAATTGAGCTGTTAAAGCAAGAAGCAACCTGATAGTGCCATGCTTGGCCACCAGAGCAAAAGTGTCTGAAAAATCCACCCCTTGCAACTATGCAAACCTCTTAACCACTAGCCTTGCCTTGTGTTTATGGACTGATCCATTAGGGTTCAATTTCTTCTTGAAAATCCACTTCACTTGGATCACCTTTCTATTTCTTGGTCTGTCCACTAATTCTTAGGTGATTTGTTTTCTATCATTGACAACTCCTCTTACATTGCATTTCTCTAGGCCTCTGACCTTGCAACTTCAGTGTAATTCCTTGGTTCAAGCACAACCATATTGCTCATTGCATACACATCAGCCAAAGTTTTGGTCCCTCTAACAGAGAATTCTTCATCCTCATCAGTTTCTGCCTCATCAATCAAGTCTTCTGTTGGCTGCTATGGTCTGGATTCTTCATCAATCTTCTTCTCTTCCCAGTTCCAGATTGATCTCTCATCAACCCTTACATCTCTTGTAATCACAATTCTCTTGGATTCAGGAATGTAGACCCTATAGCCCTTGAATTGACTGTTATACACTATAAAGACTCTCATTGCTGCTTTTTCATCTAACTTGGTTCTCTTGTTTGTTGGAACCATCACATAACAAATGCTCCCAAACACCTTAAGATTACTCACTGCTGGTTTGACTCCACTCTAGGCTTCAAATGGAGCTTGATTCTTGATAGCCTTAGTTCTTCCTTTCACTTACTCCATTTTGCTGTAGAGCGGAGTAGTAAATTGATGCTTAATCCCCGCTTCTTTGCAAATTGAATCAAACTCATTTGATGTGTATTCTGTCCCATTGTCACTCCTTATAGCCTTGATACTCAGCCTTGTTTGATTCTTCACCAGCAGCTTAAATCTCTTAAACACTACAGCAACTTCATTCTCCTGCTTTAGGAAGTACACCTATGTCATCCGTGTGAGATCATCAATAAATAACACAAAATACCTGCTTCCACCCAAGGATTCTACTTGCATCGGGCCACACACATCAGTGTGGATCAGTTGGAGTTTTTCAGTTGCTCTCCAGACCTGATTCGAAGGGAAATGTGGCCTACTGAGCTTACCAAGTTGGCAAGCATTGCAAAGGCTCTTCTTTTCTTCAATCTCAGGCAAGTCCTGGACCATATTTTTGCTCATAAGTTCTTTGAGGCCATTATAGTGAAAATGGCCAAACCTTTTATGCCAAAGTTCTGATTCTTCCAACCTATTATTATTATTATTATTATTTAGTTTTAGGTTAACATAATATTATCTACAGCAGCCAACCTAATCACAATGCCCATAAACCCGCTGCCTATATTGATCATGATCTCTTTATTAAAAGGGAAGTTACAAATAGCGCCATTATAATATTCTTCTCCCTCTCTCTCTCTGTGGCGCTTCAATTCACATATTTTATCTTAGACTCTCCCTCTCTCTCTCTATGGCGCTTCAATTCACATATTTTATCTCAGACTCTCCCTCTCTCTCTCGGTGGCACTTCAATTCATTAAGGCACCAATCTGCATTGTTAAGATTGGTAGGGAAACATAGCAAATTAAGGTTAAACATTTTATTTTCATTTCAAAAAAATCTGGAATTTTAATTCTTCAAATTTTTTTTTTTTTTTTTTTTTTTTTTTTTTGCTGGATTCAATTCATAGTTTCAACGTTGTTGTTTGGTAATTTGATTTCTTTTTAGTAGCTAAAAATCTCTTTTTGATGATTTGTTTTATTTTGTAATTGAATTAGGGATTTGTAATTTATTTTAAGAAAATTGTGCATTTTAATTTCCATTTTATGGAGTAAATTCATTGTTTTAACGTTGTCGTTTTGTAATTTGATTTCATTATAGTAGCTAGAATTTGATAGAGTATAAACTTGATTCTTGATTTCCCTTGTGTATGCTTCGAGTTGTTATTTGGCTGATTTGAGGGCAATTAGTGTTGATTAGTTTTGTTAAATTTTAATTTATGATAGTAGTAGGATAGGGCTTTGTTAATAGTACAATTTAAGGTTTTTTTTGTTCGTGTGTGCTTTATAAGTTGAGATAATTTTTAGATGGTGTAAGTTTTGTTATTCAAAATTGAGTAATATTTTGAGTAACTAAGATACAATTTAGAAGCCAGAATTATGTTCATTAGGTTTGTTTTTGTTTTTATTATTATTATTATTTATTTTTTAAATCTGAAAGCTCGTTGGACGGATAAATAAAAGCAATAGGAAACATTATGATGACCATTTTATGTTAAATATTTCATGAACACAATTTTTCAAGTACTAGACTAACTAGTTCAGCTTTATAAAACTATCCATGCATGATTAGCTAGCCAAAACTTTGATATTAATTTATTTATCTATGTTAGATGTTTAATAAGAATAGGAACAAGGGTAAAAAAAAATCAACACCGAGCATGAATACTTCTCATAATACTCATATTTCGTCAACTCCTATGGCATCTGCCTCTTTGGCATGGACTCCTCCGACATTGAGTCCTTATTCGACTCCTTCGGCTTCAATAAATATTACACCTATCAGTCATATTGGAGATGATAGTATATCAGGTAGTATTTGTATATGTTAATGTTTGAAATTATTTTATTTTATTTATTATAATATTGAACATAAATTTTTAAATTTTTAATTATTATTATCGTGGATTGGGTTATGGTCCAAAACCACCTGCATCTTTGAAGACTACAAGGCCGATCAAGAAGTTTAGAGGAACTCACACACTTGCGTGAGGAGGTGCAAGAACTACGAGGCATAAGGGAAAAATTTCACCAATATAGGCAAATGATAGAGAAGATGCAGCAATTCATCTCAATTAATATGGGTTCTCGATCTAATGGCTCACAAATATTTCCGGGCCAATTTCCACCGGATCCTCCACCACCTGCAACAATTTGAGTTTTTATTTGTCACTTTTTGTTGAACATTAAAAATTTAGTCAACTGTATATATATTTTAACTTTTTATTTAAAAACAAACATATATAGTTCTATAATATATTTGGTTCGATATATTTGTCTTATTTGAATTAATTACATTTACAAATTGATATTCATGTTTTAGAATTAAATTTTAAAATGTCTAAGATAAATTAAATGTTATTTATATATATAATAAAAAGGGCGACCACAATTATATTTCGGCGTTGTAGACTTTTAGCTATGAAATACATTCAACGTTGAAAAGTTCTGCTGATGACTTTTACGTTTCATCGCTAATAGTTTCAAGTGACGAAATATAAAGTACGTCGTGTTATACTTTAAACGACACATACATAGATTACGTCGCTATTAACTTTAGGCGACAACATCTCATACTTTATCGCACTACATGTTAGGCTACAAAACGTCACATTTCGTCGATGTATACTCTAAGCGACGCATACAATTATAATGTTGTTATTAACTTTATGCAACAAAAATGCACATTTCATTGCGGTATATTGTAGGCGAGCAAAATTCACATTTCATCATGGTATAGGTTAAGCGACATAAACACATATATCGTCGCGGTATAGAGTAGGCGACACAATAGAGAGTACGTCGCTATTAACTTTAGGCGACGACATTTAATATTTCACCGGTAATTAGTTTTAGCGATGAAAATGGTATAGGCGACAATTTTTCGGTTTGTCGCCAAATTTAGAGACAAATTTTAACAAATTGTCACCTAAAATCAAGCACGACATGCCTACCGTGACGATCGTGGCGATGATTTTCTTTTGTCGCTAAACGTATACCGCAACGATTTCTAGGTTTTTAGCAACAAAAAAATTTGTAGCTAAAAGCCCTTTTTGTTGTAGTGTAATGCTAGATCATCAGGTTTCTTCCACTCAACTAGGAAGCTTTTTCCCATCATTTTCACACTCATCAATTCATCTCCCTCACCATCTAATATGACTGATTTTGAAAATGTAGAGAATAATCCTTCTTTAACATTTGTCCAACACTAAGTAAGTTTTGGCTAATTTCAGATACATTAGGGATGATTTTAGTACTTGATTGTGTTTAGACAACAACATCTCTTATGCCTTTGACCTCCACAAAGTCACCATTCCCTATCTTAACTCTGGAGTTATATGACTTGTCTAGGTTGATGAATTTTGTAGGTTTGTAGCCATGTGGTTGGTGCAGCCACTGTCAATCAGCCAAGCTTCATTGCTAATATGAGTTGCATAGCAAGAGGCGACAAAGAGTTGTTCAGCCTCTTGACTTTGCACTTGATCTTCCCAACTTGTGCTTGCTGTGGTGGCTGAATTCCCTTGTTCTTGCAAACCTTTTCTATGTGCCCATACTGCTTGCAGGCCCTACAATGTATCCCTGGCTTGAACCAGCATTTCTTCTCGTAATGGTCTTTCTTTTTGTAGTGAGAGCAAGGTGGATACTCCTTCATCCCACTTGGTTTTCCCTATTGACCATTACTTCTTTCTTTCCCCTTTTTATCTCCAACATACCTCCTATTATTTCCTTGTGTAGACTTGCCTTTGTGAGTTGCCATCATTGCATCCTCACTTGTATCTTCTTGCCTCAAGAGTGTTCTTTGCTCTTGAGCTTGTAGGGCATGGACTAACTCAGTAAGTGTAATCTGAGACATGTCTTTTGAGTCCTCAAGAGAAGAAATTTTGGACTCAAACCCTTTAGGCAAGCTCAGCAAAATCTTCTCCACAAGTCTTCTTTCTGTCATCTCCATTCCAAGCAACCTGAATTTGTTGACTACACTCATCAGCCTGTCAACATACTCCTTTACCTTCTTAGATTCTTGCATCCTCAACATCTCAAACTCCCTTCTTAAGTTCAGCACCTGCATATTCTTTGTAATGTCACTTCCCATGAATTCCTCCCTCAACTTGTCCCAAGCCTCTTTTGCAGTTTCACATGCCATTATTCTTGTGAATACAAGGTCTATTACAGTAGCATGAATACAAGACAAGGCTCTCGGAGCCTTAGCAGCTTCTTCTTCAAAAATTCTGATTTGATTTAGAGTTGGATTTTGTCTCAACTGTGTTGGCTGCCTATTCTCTTCTACATACTGCCACAAGCCTTGGCCCCGGAGGAAAGCCTTCATTTTGATAGCCCACATGTGATATTGTTCACCATTGAAAACTGGAGGTGACATCAAGGCTGATTAAGCAGCCATCAGTTCAGGTGAGAGGTCTAAAACAGAGGAGTTCTTGGAGGCAAGGTAAAGAGTTGATCGTGTGAGGGAGAGTTCTCAGGTTCTTAAGCTAACTCTGATACCATACGTTGGTGTTTTAGGTCGGAGAATACTAAGGAAAAGAAAGAGAGAAACTGAATTGAGAGAAAGGTTCTATCTTACATTACATTAACATTGAAAATTTATACAACAAAACAACCCACTGTTACACCAACTTTGCAGGGATATTTACAAATTTGAAATTTAAACCAAAGCTTACAACTAATACATGTCTTAATCACAGCTAAGTACACCTAAACACATCACCAAAACATATCAACTTCAGCAGCTCACACACGTCAGGTTGCAATGCAAAAACAGAGGATTTTTGGCGCCAAAAGTTTTAAAACTCCGAACTGAAATTATGTTGCATTTCCAGCAAAATATCGCTACATCAACATGGGCTAATATGTTTAGACCCCATCTAATTTATCTATAACCCCACTTGCTATTTTAAATTTATGATCTGGACTTTCCTTTCAGTTCGGTTCCTTTGCGTGCCAGTGATTTCTTTGTCTCTCAAGTGATTAACTTCTCTAGAGAACTGTAAAATAGCCTTGACTTCTTTAGTGCATTACATACAATTCAATTCTTGACTGGTGGTATTAGTCTAAAAGCCTTGGGGAAACTAAAAAAAACCAATGTTAGTTGACAAAAGTAAAAAAATATGTGGGGTTTAAAAATCACTACTCTAAGAAATGAAAAATCTTATAATTGGGTTGTTATGATTTGTATCACTATTTACTAGCAAGTGAACTCAATAAGCCACTGTCAGTTGCCAGGTTCCAAGAATTGCGAGACAAGCTAACCATTACATCACCACAGTCCATTTTCCAGGTGGATATTGATGAAATACAAGAAGAAAAAGAAGAAAAGTTAAATGGAAGGAAGGGAGTTTAGCTTAAGGAGGCATGTTAAGCAAAAGCTAGAAGAGGAACTAGGATTTCAACTAAGTGTTTGAAAAACAGTTGAAAGCAAGGAGCAATGATCTTCAATGAGTTGTTATAATAGAGAAAAAAAAAAAAAAAAAAAAAAAGACAAGCAAGATAAACTCATTATACGTTGTAGCATCAACTGTTTTTCATTGTTCCTTGCTTTCAACCAAAACTAACCAGAGATTGACAAATCGTTGTGTGCCCGTTAGTTGTCAAAACCAAAACTCAGCGTTTTGGTCTTACCCAAAGTTCCTACGTTTTAACATCAAGAGTTCTGCGTTTCAAGACTTAAACGCTGCTGTTCTTCATCACTCTGGTAACTGAAGCTCAATGAAGATCTAGTTTGAAATTTTTTGAGCTCTTAGATTTGTGTTTTTTGTGACCTATTGCCAGATTGTCACTTGAGTTGTATATAAATAGAATGTACACTTGCTTCATTTTACTTAATGAATTTTTCCTGTTTGTAAGACTTTTACTCTTTTCAATCTTAAATATTTTCATTATTTTTTCACGACAATTAACTCTGAAGCCTATGTCCACTGTTTTTGTATTTGCTATGAGAGCTTACAATAAAATTTTTATGTGAAATTCGTAATCCCTTCCTCATCGTTTGAGGAGGTTTATATACAAAATTTGTACAAAGAAAAGAGTAAAATTAAGGGGATTACAATTGATTTGAATCGCGATTCCAATATTCTCGCGATTGGGCGCTGTGATTGCGCAGTGATCGTGGTTGATTTAGTCATTCCCATAATATCTGTGATCTGAAATAATCTGGAGATTTATTGAATGATTTCTTGAACTGTCCGTCACTAGTTTATGCTGGGTCGAGCTTCAGCTTGACGAGCTTATGCTGGGTCGATCAATCATTATTACCGAGCTCATTCTGGGTCAAGCTATATCCTCGCGTTAGCCCGAGCTTGGTGGTTTGACGAAATAATAAAATTTCTGTATACCTCGCCATTCTTCCATTTTGTGGTTAGCCATCAAGCACAAATTGCTTACCCAAGATAGGATACGGGCCTGGTCGGAACCTACTCGGTTGGAATGTGTATTGTGTCAAGGCCCGATGGACGCTCATGATCACCTCTTCTTCGTGTGTCGATTTACTAATGCTCTTTGGAATTCAGCCCAGGCTAAGGGAAAGTTTCGGGTACCTATAGTTAGATGAGACAACATTATCTCATGGTGTGCGATCGATTCAAGGGTAAAAATATTAGGATGGTTATTAGGTGCTTGATCCTCGGGGCTATCATCTATGTTGTATGGCAAGAAAGAAACCTTAGGCTCTTCAAGGGCAAATGGCGGAACCGAGATGTTGTGGAGAGACAGATGGTTGAAGCAGTAAGACTCCGACTTTACAGTCTTTCCTTTAAAGACAATGCTCCAGTTCGCAAGGATATGGAGGAATGGGATTTACCCATGAGCTGCATTATAGCTGCCACATCTAACTCTATGTGATCTATGGATACTGAGACAAATGAGTTTGCAGTGGAGTTTTGGGTGAGTTTTATTTTGCTGTGCTTGTGGAGGATACTGGCTTTGCAGATTAGTGGTAATTGGGGCTGCAGTAGTCCTAATGCCCGCTTCCGTTCCTATTAACGGCTCCCGTGGACCCGGAGATATTGATGATTTAAAAGGGGGGCAGCAGACGGGCATGTTGACAAATCATTTTAGCTTGATTCCTGTAGATTGGACAGGGTTTTTTCTTCCGGTGTAGGCATGTTTTCTGGTGTTGCTGGGCCGCTGGCCATGGTGTTTTTCTTTTTTGCTTGCTGATGTGAGTGCAGATGCGGGTATTTTCTGCAGTTTGTGTTGCTCGCGCAGTGGGGAACTGGTGTCCTGTTGTTGCTGGTTGCTTGTACAGTTTTTTTTTCTTGCTCCATTTGGGTTACTTGGCCTTTTTTTTTTTTTTTTTCTAGTGCTGGCTTTGTGCAGTTTTTTCTTGATTCCTCTTACGTTGTATTCTTTTATTCATTTATATAATTACCTTTTACCTAAAAAAATAATTCTTTCACAATATTATTTTCAAAATTAAATTCTACAAAAAAAAAAAAAAAAAAAAAAAAAAAACAAATTAGGTAATTTTTTGGAAAAAATCAGAAAGTATTTATTATTTTTCTAAATTTTGTTACGAGTGATGTTATTGCCTCCCACCTATTATCTAATTATAAACTCTTATTAGCAATTAATTTTTATTAAATTTGGTCCTTAAATAAAATAACCAAAAAGAGCTCAAAGGATTATAAGCACTTTAACTGTATTATAAGAGATATCTCCTTTACAAACTCTAGTAACTTTTGTACTTCATAGTACCACTATTTTATATAAAATGATTTGAATTAATGGAAGGAAAAATAGTTTTGGAGCAATGGACAGTCTTGAAATAAACAAGTAAATCCTTCAAATATGTTTAATATCGTTGAGTTATGCACAGCCCATATGTTGCAAGATGTAAACATATATAAGAACTTTTATAATTTTGTAACAAGGTTATCACAATTAGGGGTGAAATCGAGTTAAGTCAAGTCGAATATCTGGTAAATCGAACTCAACTCAATCACTACAGTATTGAGTTCGAGTTCGAGCTTGATTGAGCCTAAGAAATCAAGTTCGAACTCAAACTCGGTATTTGAAATTGGAAATCGAGTTTGAATTTGAGTTCGTATAATCGAGTTTTAATCGAGTTCGAGTTTGAATTCGATTTCAAGCTCATCTAATAGGGATGGATTTGCAAATTTTATAACTTTGAAATTACATATGACCCCTATTACTTTAAAAATTATCAACTTGACCATCGAGTTTGGAAATACTCGCGAACAAATTGAGTTGAGTTCTACTATGATCGAACTCAACTCGATTTTCAACCCTAATCACAACACGCACAAACACCTAGTACTAATTAGTATCAGAACTTTCAAGTTTGTGTATTTGTATTTGAATACGAGGGAGGAAATCATATAATGGTTCATTTTTTATACGGGGTCATGGTGGTAATAACTGATACACGAGAGCGTGTTGGGTTGAGTTTATCTAACGACTAAAAGAGTTTAAAGTGTATTTGGTTGAATTTATCTATGGACTAAAAGAACTTATTTAGAGTTACAAACATTTTTTTTTTTTTTTTTTTAGTAACTGAGATGTCCGAGCTAACTTACATGCTATTTCTCTGGGAAGCTATCCCGTAGCAACCCACCGTTGCGTCCTCCAAGTAAATTATGGATAAAAATATTACCATTACACCCAACAAAAAAAGTTACAAACAATTTTGAAATAAACACGTTTGAAATATTTTTAGAACTCTTTTTATGTTTAAGAGATTTTAAATAAACTATTTTATCTCAAAATTTGGGTTTCTTTCATAAGTTATTTTTAGCTTATTTAAAGTATTAGAATTTCAAAAATATTCTTGTACTGCTTTTTTTTTTTTTTTTTATAAATTTGATTAGATTTTACCTTGTATAACAAAGTTTTTTTTGGTAATTTAATACTAAAATACTTTTTTACATTTTTTCTTACCAAACAACTTATAATTTTCTAAAAAGTTATATATTTTTATAAATTCTATTTCTATAAGTTGTATTCGGATAAACTTGTCTCGGATGGACCTTGAATTAAAACTCTCCCACAGACTGATTTTATTATCTCAGATTCCATCCCCCTTTTTTGTGTAGTCTTAAAACTTGTGCACTATTTTAAAAATCGGATCGGACCGGTCGGTCAAACCGATTGGACCGGGAATCGGTCATGTGTCCGGTTCGAGTCAACATTAAACTCGTCATTATGCATTAAACCGCTTTAACCCGGTCAAAACCTGGATAAAGTCAATGAACCGCCAGTCTAACCGGATTGGTGGATAAACCGGTCTAATTTCAAAAACCCCTAACCCTACGCAATCGCACTATCGCAGCCCATTCCATTGATTTCCTTTCTCTGTTTCTTAGCTTCTTCTCTTTCTCAGTTTCTCCACTAAAATTTCTCAACTTCATTTCTCTCTGAAATCCCACTCAAATCGCAATCAACTCGACTCCCTAAGTCTGAAATCACAACCATTCGGCATTCACCAAATCACAACCAAACTCGCTCGCTGGAAATCGACGACGTCTTCCTCTCTCGTCAAAAATCAACGATGACAGCTCCGTTCCTCGCTGGAAATCGACGGCAAGAGCTCCATTCGTTGACGACAACTCCATTCCTCGATCCAGCTTCAATAATGATTTCGTTGCAAACTTTATCTAGAGCAATGTGTATGTGCATGTATTTTTTGAATTCACGTGTACTATTATATCTTAGGAAAGATTATGTTTCAAATTGGCAGAAAAGTGGTGTGAATTAGCTATATAATTTGTGGATGAGCAATTTTGTCAATTCTGTATTGACTAAATGGTATTTTATTCTACTGAAACCTATATACAATTTTGCTATCAAAGAGCTCTCTTTTTCACTAGAAAAGCAAATAAATTGAAAAGGCAAGGCTCTTGCAGTTTTGATCCTTGAAATCGGGTACCCTTTTTTTTAGTTTTCTTGTGTTTTTCTTGATGGGTTCTCACTCTTTTACCTTGTGATCTTGCTTTATGTATCTGGGTTTACGTTGTTGCTTTGGATCAGTGCTTGGTCTGGTCAGAAAGCTGTGATTTTTGTGATCAAGATCTGGTTTTTGTGTTCATTTGAGCCTTGATCATGTTCATATCTTTTGTTCTGATGATTTATGGTTTCCAGATTAAGTAGCTGAGGTTTGTGTATTCTAGTTCTTGGCTGCAGTGTACGGCAAGATCGCATAGAGAGAGTGTTCCTTCTTTTTCAACATATATATATAAGCACTTGATGATATGATGTATGGTTTTGAGGGAACACATATAAATAAAGGAATAAAATAATAATAAAGAAGATGATATGTTTTGGCTTAGTCTTCTAGAAAAGCAAGCATGACTTAGTCATATTATTCTATCAAAAGAGTAAATGAGGTTATAGATTCTGTATAAGAACCATTGTTTTAAAAACCAGACCGGAGGGCAAACCGCTCTGATGGCCGGGTCACGGTTCAACCGGTCCAATCGGTTGGACCGCTGGTTGAACCGATGGTTTGACAAGTTTAAAATCTAACAAAAACACCCCTAATAATTACCATCAAACCCTAAAGGTTTGAAATCTAGCAAACACAACCCTGGCCAAGTGCAAATCGACGATCGATTGGGAGAGCAGCGGCGACACACCAGGGAGGGTAGATCGGATGATGGGAAGGGCGAATCGGCAACTAGCAAGTAGAGGCATCACCGGAAAATGGCAGATCAGTGGTAAAGTCATTGGTCGCGGTTGCTTTTTTTGGTGAGATGACTAGATCTTCGTGAACGACGGCAAGGGAGCTTGGGAGAAGGTAGATCGGTGGCTGAGGAAGCCTGTCGATGCCGGAGAAGGCCGATCGACACCGGGAAATGGAAGAAAAATCTCGCGGCGAAAATGGACGACGAAATGTCACGCGACGGCTGGAGATGAAGCGTGACAGCGCCGGAGAAAGTCAGAACTCAAAAGGTGGTTTTCGACAGTACGGGAAGGTGGAAGGTCGCCGGAAAAGGGGAGATCATTGCCGATTTGCATTTGGCTAGAGGGTGTGTTTGCTAGATTTGAAACCTTCAGGGACAGATGATAATAATCAGGGGTGTGTTTGTTATATTTTAAACTTTAAATAGTTAAAAAGAGTGAGCCGACCCGGAGAAGGCCCCGGGTCACGGTCCAACTGGTTGGACCAGCCGGTCCGGTCCGGTTTTTAAAACAGAGATAAGAACCAAAAGAGGTGACACCTAAATTAATGTGATTCTTTTGTTTGCAACTGTTGTATACTTCCCCATTTAACAATACATGATTATGTGATTCTTTTGTTTCATTTATCTCTTCTGTTTGGGCTTGAATTCAAGATTCAATATTTCCTTTAAAGTGCATTAGTCTTTGCATTTATCTTGAGATTACATAGCGGTGAACCTGCAATTGGTTGAGTGATAATTGTTGTTCTTTCTTGTGTGATAGGTAAATAAAGATTAAAAATAGACAATAGAAACATCTGGCTCTGGGTCTTCTTCACAATCTAGTAGAGGTGATGGTTATGATGATAATGATGGTGATGAATTTTGATGATAGTGTGTGAAGCTCAATCAACATGGAGACGGATCAAAGAAAAAACACTTGCATAAAATATTTTGTTATTAATTATTATGTATTTTGTCATTTAATATGTAAATACAACATTATGTTTGGATTTAGTCTTTGAATTGTTGTTAAATACTTAAATTTTGTTAAGATTGTTATTGAATTTGAACTTTGAATCATGTTGGACAGTAATTAAATTGTTATTGTCTTATTAAAAAATAGAAATCTAAAAAAAAAAAAAAATTTTTCTTAAAAATGTGCTGACGTCATCATGATGTGTGATGATGTCACCGATCCAACCGACAATCCAACAGATTGGATCAGTTGAACAGTGACCTGACCAACAGAGCAGGTTGTCCTCCGATCCGGTTTTTAGAACAATGAACTTGTGTGTATAGTCTTTATACTCTTATATATTCATGTTAGTAGATGGGTTATTTTATTATTTAGTCTTTGTACCATGGTGTTAAGTAGTGGAGTTATTTGTCATCTGTACTCTTATGTATGCATGTTCAAATAACTAATCTTTCAAAAGGCCCTATTGATGATCTTTAATAATAACTGCATACACTTATGAACAACCTCCAAGTTCACCAATTTTTCATTGCTGATTTCTACAAGTCGTGTTTATCATAATTCTCCTCCAAGTTCAGCTAAATGGCCTTTGATGTTTGCTACATGTTGTGTTTGGGTTTGTCAATATAATCTAACATACAAAAGTGGGTTCCTCTCAAAAATCAGGATAATGTTTGGGTTTCTCTAAAAAATCAAGGCCAGATCCACATCAGCCTGTGCAACAAAATTGTAATCATATAAGAAAATATCCTCAGCTTACAGAGATAAAAACCTTGTATTATAGTTGGAAGCCTTGTGTCACATAATAAACGGATAATTCCAGCCAGATCTTGCATTTTGTTAAAGCTGCTACCAAATCTCTCCTGCCGGTGCTTTGAGTGTACTTGAAGAGGTTGGCTCTTTGATAAAAAGCGGCTGTAGAATGTAAGTATACCCATTACATCTGCATACCCAACAAGGGGTTACAGTGATCACTTCGGCAAATTTTACATAGATAACCTGTGCCGTGCCTGTGAACAAGTTTATATTGCATCAATCACCAAGTTAAATGTAATCTACAAAGGGAAATACTTTAACAGGTGAATTAAAAAACAAAACATACTACTGTGAATCTGAAATAAAATCAGTCATGAACTCATGAACGGGAATAATGTGCTGCATTAATAAGTTCTGGCATGTTAGCTAAAATTTGAAATAAAGACTTGAATGCATACCTGGTGCTGATAAATTACTTCTGGGGTTTGTCTTCTTCTAACAACAAATGGATCATAGACTTGACAACGTCATTATTTACAATCGTTGAATTCTGAATAACAAACAAAGAAAGAAGTTACGAACAACTCCAGATGCAATTCATGTTATGCAAAACGAAAANGTTTCGCTTGTAAAAATATGATACAGGCTTTGATTGAAATTTACAAATTTTAATTTAAATTGCCGAGGGGGATTATAAAAAATAAAACAGTCATAAATAGACTTGTGCAAGGCCCGGGCCAGCCTGGGCCTTGAAGGACTGGTCCCAAAATGGGATCGGTCCTTCAACGCCCACATCTCATAGGCCTAGGACCGTCCCAGGCCCATGAGATATAATCAGGGCCCGGGTTGGTCCCTAGGACTAGTCCTAGGCCCATAGGACCGGTCCTAGGACTGGTCATATGAGCTTGGAAAATTAGTTATGTCCCTCCTAATTTTTTATATATTTTGGCCAAATCGAAATTATATAGGGGGTTTATGTAATTTGTTAGGGGGTGTTTTGATTTTTTTTTTAAATTAATTAGTAAATAAATAATTAAATATAAATAAATGGTTAATTGGTTATAAATTATTAAATTTAGGGTGTTTTTAATTTAAACTTTAAAGAGATAATTTAATTTTAACATAAATATAATATTCACATAATCACACTTCACAAATAAACAATTAAATAAAAAATTTTTATTAAATTAATTTACATCGTTAATATTTACATCGTCCAAATATGTGTTTTTTAAGAGATCGAGTAGTTCGAGATCTTCAGGGTGCTGTTGTAGTCTTCTATCTACATGAGTCCGATCTCATAAACATGTTATGACTACAACCATCTAATTAGTTAAAGAACATTTCTTTCTTTAACAATGCGGCCATTAATTGAGAATGTTGACTCGGATGCAATTGTCGAAACTAGCACAGATAAAATGTTACGTGTCATTTGGGCTACAATGGGGAATCGACTTGCATTTTGACTCCACCATTGAAGCAGCTCCATCTCACGTTTCTCCTTCTTTGTCATTTAACACATGTCCATTTGTAGGTACCGATGCAACTCATTTGGTCCATGTCTGTACGAGTTGGAAATGCTACTTCTGCCATGTTCCATATATGTCTACATGCTCGATCCTATTCCTTGTTGATAAATGTCTTCATCAAGCTCCTAGTCATCTTTGTTGGCGCTGGCCGTTCCTTTGTACCTAATCTCATACAAAGAAAAAAGGCTTTTCAATTTTCTATTAAAGTCTATCAAATAAGAACTATAGTCGTAATCTAAATGTTGGTCTATCTTAGTAACTATACATTTAAATACGTGTAATTTAAACCTAGGATCTACAATAAGATCTAATCCATATAAGAATGGAATATTTAACCAATATTTCTGGTATTTTTTTCCATTCTTAGAACAACTTTGCCTAAATCTTTGTCATATCTATGTCTAGCAAAAGTTTTAGAAATTTGAAGTAAAATATCTAACGCTACATTAGTAGTAGGATAATAAATACCACTTATTGTATTAGTGGAATCGTAAAAAAACTTTAAGAAATTAAAGAAAAACATAGCAAACCATCCAATCCGAATTGTTGACAACTTTGTCTAGATAGTTCTTCTGGTTGACGAAATCTGTAATTTGTCTTGCAGTTGCCATAGTTTTTTGCAACATCAAGTACGTGGAGTTCCAACGGAAATGCATGTTCGTACAAAACTTCTTTGGTCGAATCAGTGACTCCTCTTGACAATAATATTTTACGTACTCTATCCATCTTGTATTGCTTCCGACAATGAATCTGATGGTCGCGTGCACTCTTTCAATCCTCAAATTTATAGCTTCTAAACCTGCTTTAACAATCAAATTGATGATGTGGCAAACACATCTCTAGTGAAAAAATTTGTCTTCACCACGCAGATCCAATCTATTTTCAAATAAAAAAATTGTCGTGGTATTAGCAACAGCATTATCAAGCGTTAGTGCTACACCTCTATCAGTTAATACATATTCTTGCAAAACTTCAATAATTGTAAAATAAATTGTGTCACCACTATGTTTTTTATATAATTGTTTAAAACCAATCAATTTTTGTTGCAAATGCTAACTATGATCTAGGTAATGTATTGTTACACTCAAAAAATTTGTTTTTGATATAGCAGCCTATATGTCTGAAGTAAGTGCAATAGATATATTCCTAAAATTTTCAAATTCTATTATAAGTTGATCTCTTATTTTATTATAAAGATTTAATATGTCCCTTCTACATGTACTTCTACTAACAAAGTTATATGTTGGACAAAAAACGTTTTTAAACAATTCAACAAAAAAACGATTTTTAGATAAAGAAAGAGAAGAGTCTATAGCAACTATGTATTATGCAATTGACTCTCATGCTTTGAGTGCATTGTATTGCCAAGTTGAGAGAGTTGAGGACTGTGGATTTAAATTAAGTTGAGTTTGAATTTGCTACCTGGTGCGGTTGAAGTTGAATCGGACCCTCCGAACTATGCCATAAATTAGGGGGTGCTTCTTTTCTAGTTGCCTCCACATCATCGAAGTCCCGTGCTCAGCACTGATAACGGTTGCACAAAAATTACATACCTTACATGATTCTTCCCCCTTCCCATTTGGCTTTGCCCATTTTGATCAAGTGAAGTATTGTCATACCCCGGACATGGCCCTCCTTGACGGTCTTGTCAGGCCCGTGGTGTCGCAGCTCGCTTGTGTTTGCCTGCACGCAATCCTAGCCGTTTCTGGATGGGAAATTTCTACTCCGGAAAGGTTAAAAATGGATCAAACCCTTCCATTTCTTCGGTGGATGGAACGTAAAATTCATTTGGGGATGATCCTCCAAATGCATAATTTCAGGAATCTATTATGAATTTATGATAAAATAAAAAATAATTAAAATGAAAGAAATTGAATAATATAAATAATAATATGAATAATTGAAGAAATTGAATAATATAAGTAATAATATGAATAAATGTAAATATAAATTGAATTGAAGAGAATTTGAGAATTGGATTAAAGAGATTGAGAGTTGAGTTGTGAAGAAAATGGAGGTTTGGAGGGTTATTTGTACTTGAGGTTTGGGGGGAAGTGTAAAAAAAAAAAAAACTTTCCCACCATCATGACTGTCAACAGTCAATTGACCTTTGTGCAGCCAACGATCTAATCAAATTTATTTATTTTTTGTAAAATATCATTTTAGCCCCTATTATTATTGTCTATTTAAAAAAGCAAAGGGTTTTTGATATTTACCAAGGGTTTTGGAAAAAGGGAGAAGGGTTTGGGCTCAAGCCTTGGAGGAGGGATCAACCCAAGGATCGGTCCCTCCCCCTTTGGGCCAGTTCAGGTTCGAACCTAAGCCCTATAGGACTGGTCCTTGGGAAGACCGATCCTTGGTCCCAGCTTTTTGGGTGGGTTTTTTGGGCTCGGGCCCAAATTCCCACCTCTAGTCGTAAAAGATGCCAAAGCTTACATCTCATTATTCCCAAGTCAAAACCTTAACTGCTACAGTATTATGGTATACAAACAATTTAGACCCCTATTATCTTATTCACATGTTATTAGAAAGGCCAAGCGATATGTACCCACCCATAGTTTGCTATAAAGACAATGTAGTACCCAAAATTTTTGAAAACGTCAATTACCTACCTTCTGTCCAAATCTGTTAGTAAAGTTAGTTTAAAAAAGGATAATATGGTAATTTTATATCCAACAAAAAAACATAACATTCTGCCCAATTTCTCTCTTTAATATTAATTTTATAAAAATATTTCTTCTCAATTTTAATTATTTTATTTTTATAATTAATTTTAATTAAAATCTTGTCTTCATCTTCTTCATCTCTCGCTAGAAACACGGGACAACCAGCAGCAAAAACGACCAAAGCCCCAAAAAAACCTCACTCAAGTCACCAAAAGATTCAATGCAAAAAATCCCAAAGAATCACTCTCAAACACTCAAAAGAACCAAAACACGCAAGGCAAAAAAAAAAAAGAAAAAAACCTCAAACAAGTGGTGTGCCAAAACTTGGAAAATCAATCATCAATGCCAAAACCCAATCAGAAATCCCCAAAAATCAAACAAAAACACAAAAAAAAAACACTCCCAATTAATCTCCAACCATCAATTTCTCATCAAAAACTCCGAAAAACACCAATCAATCCCAATTCAACAAACAACAAAATCCCTAGGAATTCAATAGGCGGTGAAATGTGAGCAAACGACGACGGGGAAAATGGGGGTTTTGGAGAGGGCACACCGAAAAGACGATTGGCAGGGAGAGGAAAGGTTTTCGGTGATGGGGCTTCCGGAAAATGGGTGGGGAAGTGCGACAGCTTTGCAAAAGACCCCATTTTTTTGCCCTTTTATGAGAGAGATGAAGAAGATGAAGACATGAAGAGAGAGAGGAGAGAGGCTTTCGATCTGGCCATATTCCGGTGCCGGGTTCTTGCCTAGTGACTGGAGGAAAAAGAGGGAGAATGAAGGGAAGAAGGAGAAGGGAGATAATCAGAGAAAGATAAGAGAAAGAGAAAGGGGAGAAGAAGACGAAGGATAAGAGATTTGGGCAGATTTTTTTAATATTTTATTAATGTAATTTTTTTAAATTTTTTTATTATGCACAAACCTTAAAACACAAAAAGTCAAAATTACCCCCACAAAAATGATAGAATGTCGATAATACCATTTTAGTTAACAGATTTACTAACTGATTTGGACGGAAAGCAGGTATTTGTCATTTCAAAATCTTTTGGGTATCAATTTGTCTTTAAAGCAAATTCTGAGTAAGTGTAAGTCGTTCCCCCTATTAGAAATGAATAAAATATAAAAAAGTAAAAAGTAAAAATCATTCATCACAATTATAAACACAAAAAAAAAAAAAATCATGAAAGCTAAAGCCCAAGTGAACAGCAAAAAAAATTTAAAACATCCAAATTTTTACTACTTTTTTTTTATATTTTATTCATTTATAATAACATGTGAATAAGACAATAGCGGTGTTAAAAACTTTTTATTGAAAAGTCTCACCTGATTGAACTAAACTGTTTGTATCCTATTGTACAATATACTTCAAATCTTAAGGATGAAAGGGTAAATAATCCCTATATACTCACCCCTTTCTTCAAAGTAAATATATACATCAGGTAACAATGGTTGACTGTTAAAATAAACAAAATTTTAGGGTATAAATGGAACTTCAATAAAAAAAAGTAAAGGACCACAACATATTTTAACTTTTATTTTACTGGTTTTATAAATATTTTTAAGCTTATATCTTATAATTGAAACTAAATAATTACAATCAGAAGGCGATAGAGCGAGGTACTCCACTTGGAAAATATTAATTTTAAAAGAATAAACGACATGTTCCCGCCCAAAGATTAGTGAACTAGCAAGTTTCCACCCCTAATTTCATTTATTTTAATTTCTACCCTTAAAGTAACACCATCAGTGACAGTAGAATTTGACACAGGCTATTACCAAATTTCCCTTTCATTTTCTTCTTCTTCGTACCAGTGTCTGTCACTGCCACTGCTCCCACCACCCAATTGCCCAATTTTTGCCTTTTTCTGATTGTTTTTTATGTCAAAAATCCCTCCCGCAACCACCGATCATCTCACCAGTCTCCCATCTCCAAAACCCCTATCCTCCCTCACACCAATTTAGTACTATGCATTGTCTTTAATGTTATACTATGTGGCATGTCAAACATATCTTAAATTGATGACATTGAATATACATAGGAGACAAGAAGGAACATGTGGTGTAGCTGCTCGCATTGGTTTTTTGAAAGAAATTATAATTAATTTCAAATTAGCTTACTCATAAAATATTAAAATAATCCATATTTAATATGCAAATATTAGAAAGGTACCCAAACAAAAAAGTAATTTTTTTACTATTTCTCTTAAGTTAATCCTTCTTTTTGCCCTTTCCCTTGTCAATGAAAAATCTTAAAACAATCCTAACGAAATTTTTTTTGATACAAGAAGGGACCTGTGGGGTAGCTGCCTCCACTGGTTTTTTGAAAGAAAAAAAAAGTTTATAATTATTAGTAAATTAGCCCCTATCTCATAAAATGTCAAGACAGTCAATATTTACTATACAAATTTTATAACGGTACCCAAGCCAAGAAGTGGTGCGTTTGTTTTACTTTTTAGAATAGTATTCTATAATAGAATACTATTTAATAAAATAGGATAGGATTTTGACAATGTGTTTTAGAAAATATTTAGATTTTTTTTAACCCCCTACACTTGTTAATTTAACTAAACAACCCCCCCCCCCTCCTCCCTCCTCAAAAAAAGTTTATAAATTAACAAAAACACCCTCACTCACCCAACTATTTTCAGTAGCCGGCCACCGCCGGACAGTGGCCGAAAGTCGCTAGAATGGCTAAATTTGGCCGGTCGTGCGCGGATTTGGCCTTTTCTGGCCAGATCTACGGCCGAATACCAGATCCATGGTGGATTTAGTCAAAAACGGATAGATCGACGCACGACCGGCCAGATCTAATTGGTCGTGCATCATTACGACACCAGCATCCAGCGGTGGTGGCAGCGGCGATGGCTGTGGGTGGATGATAGTGGCTTGGGATGGGTGAGGTGATTTTTGTTAATGTATAAACTTTTATTGAGAAAAGTAATTGTTAAATGTTTTAAGTTGAATAAAATAGAATTGGATTTTGAGTTGAATAGAAAAGTAATTATTTCATTGGACTGGATAAGATAATGAAAAAAAATTAAAACAAAATTCTTTCATTAACAGGGGAAAAGGAGACCAAAAAAGGGTTAATTAAAGAGAAATTCTCTTTTTGCCCTATCCTATTCCTATCCGACCCAAAATGCATATTTGTTTCTCTATTCTCAAAATCTAATACTATTATATTCAACTATATTTAAACCCCCATAGGTTTGTTAATTTAACTAAACACACCCAACCAAAAAAGTTCATAAATTGACAAAAACATTGTCATTCACCCATATTTGCCAAATTCCAGCCACCACTGCCGGAAGGTGACCGGAATTTGGGATAATGGCACACTACTGGCTGGATCTAGCCGGTAGTGGGCCTTTTCTAGCCACATCAGGTCATCAACAACGGTCATATCTTTAGCTATTGTTGATGGCTAAATGTGGCCAGATTTGGTTGTCAACGGCCAGATCCAGTTGATAATATGTCATTACGGTAGATTTCAGCCTCCTTCTGGCGATGGTGGCTGGAATCTGGCAAATGTAGGTAGATGGGGGTGTTTTTGTCAATTTATAAACTTTTTATTATTTGGGTGTTTAGCTAAATTAACAAACCTATGGGGTGTTTTTGTTAATTTTCAAATCCTACTTTATAATAACAAGCCAACTCTACTTTTTCATAAATATTACTCCAAGTAATAAAACAAACACTGCCTTAACAATCCTAACCATTTTTTATTTTTTTAACCTATTTTCATCTGGTTCTTTCTCTCTTCGTATTTTGATAATTAAAGAATTATAAGGTTAAAATATATTAAAATTTCAAGTATTTTTAATTTATTTAATATATTTTTTTTAAACATTTAACAATTGATTATTGATGTATGATGAAAAATAGCACTGTATGACTAAAATTGATTATTGATGAATGATAGTTGAAAATGATGAATTGTTGATAAAAAATTGGAATAATACATAAAGTTTTATTTGCTATGAAATAAGTTTAAGAGAAAATTGTACATTATATATATATATATATATAAAATTAAACTATAATAAGAAAATTTAGCCAAATTTTTATCAACTATCATTCTTCAATAATTAAGAGTGAAGTGTGAACTATTCTATGTGATAGAGAACTCAGTTAGCTTAATAATTAGTAAAACTTTACACATACACTTTAATAGGAAAACTCATTTCGTTTAATTGTAAATGTGTTAAGTATAATATTCTAGACTAAATATTAATTAATATATATTTTATTAATTTTTGAAAAACTTAAAGATTATTATAAATTAAATATGAACATCTTTGAATATGATGAGATAATAATTTGTTAAATCACTCTGTCACATGAATTAAGATATATAACTTTTTATAGGTGTAGAATTACCTAATAATTAAAGCCTTTTACAATCAAAAAGAAGGAAAATGCATGAAGAATATGCAATTGTAGGCAAATAATATAAGGTGGAAGAATGGTAGTTGCATATACACATATACAACTTTATGCATCAAATGGGCTAACAAAGAAACATAAATGTTGACCAATTTGTTAGCTTTAGTTTCTTGAGTTACGTTGGTTGCTCACATTTTCAGGTCTATTTTTTTAACACCTTTGCTTTAGACTTTATCTTTACTTTAGAAAAGGAAAATTGATTTTTTTTTTTCTTTTTTTTTTGGAAAAGAAAAGTTAGTCATCAAATGAAATGAAATGAAATCATCACAATGTTTCACGCCTAGCACGTGAGAGACAGCAGCAGGCTTTCCACCATGTCCTATTAATTTTTATTACTTCCAATACCATCTTCGGTTTACTTACAGTTTCATCCTTAATGTTTGAAGCATATCGATTTACCTTAGGTTGCATTTGATTCAGGGTGATATAAGATTAATCATGTAATCTTTGTTTAATTTTTAAGATTCCCTTGTTTGATTGTCAAGTAATAAAATATTACGTAATCTTTTATTGCAAATAGTATTTACTGTTGGTAATATTGGGGGTAATCAGATTACCTTCCGAATGAGTGTTAATATAAGATTACCGAGGTAATCTTAATTTTTTGACCCTATTTTGCCCTTAATCTTTTATCATTTCGAACACATTTGCCCTTATATGTCTACCAAATAACAATACCTAGACCTCCTACATTTGAGAATTTAGTTAAAACACTCCAGCCACAAAAAGGTTTAAAAGTTAATAAAATACCCCCAGCCACCCAAGACCATCGTCGGCCGCTAGCCACCACTGCTGGGGAAAGTCGTCATATCGGCGAAAGACCGTTGTCGGTCATGTGCCAGAATCGACTAGATCTGAACGTTTCACAGCCAAAGATGTGGCCTTGAAATACCATAGATCTGGCTGTGAAAAGGCCAGATCTTTGGTCGTGAAATGGCCGCCGTTTCACGGTCATATTCACAGCTAGATCTAGCTGTTTTTGGCCATGGATCTTTAGGCCTTACCGGCGCACAACTAGCCAGATTCGGTCGGTCGTGTGCCACTACGGCGACTGTCGGTGGTGGTGGCTGGCTGCCAACAATGGCTTGGGGTGGGTGGGGGTGATTTTGGTATAAATTAAAGTTTTATATGGCTTGGGTGTTTTAGTAAAATTTTAAATATAAGGGGTTAAAAGAAATAATTTAAAAAATAATAGTATAAAATAATAATGATAATAATATTATGTTATTATTGAAAAAAGAGGGCAATTTAGTAATCTAAATAACATTCCCACTCATTTATCTTCCCAATCAAACATATTGTTATAACATACCCACCAATTTATTCCAACCAACCAAACACGTTTCTTTAAAGATTCTTTAGTAATCTAATTTTCTAGTAATACAATATTCCTTGAACCAAACGTACCCTTAGTATTATGGGATACAAACTATTTAGATCCCTAATTTTTTTTTCACATGTCATTAGAAATGAATAAAATATAAAAAAATAGTCCACTTGGGCTTTGGCTTTCATGGTTTTTTTGTGTTTATAAACATAAAAAAATTTAAAACATCTGTTATCCATTCTATTCTATTGAACTATTTTAAACCCCTTAGATATGTTAATTTAACTAAATAACCCCAATAAAAAAGTTTATAAACTAACAAAAACAATCCCATCCACCCACATTTGCTAGATTCCAGCCACTACCGTCAGAAGGTGATCGGAATCTGGTGTAATGGCGCACTATCGATTGGATCTGGTCGGTAGTACACCGATCTAGCAGTGGATCTGGCCGGAAAAGGTCATATCGATGCATGACTGACTAGATCCAGCCGATCATGCGTCATTAGGGCAGAGTGGATCGGTGGGGTGTTTTTGTTAATTTATAAACTTTTAATTATAAGAGGGTGTTTAGTAAATTAACAAACCTAAGAGGTGTTTTTTGATAATTTTTAAATCATACCTTGTAATAACATCCCGACTTCACTTTTTCAAAAATACTACTTAAAATAATAAAACAAACACAGCCTAACTTTTTACTATTTTTTTATATTTTATTTGTTTATAATAATATGTGAATAAGACAATAGGGGTGTTGAAGACTTTTTATTGAAAAGTCTCACCTGACTGAACCAAATTGTATGTATCTTATAATACAATCTACTCCAAACCTTAAAGATGAAAGGGTAAATAATCCCTATCATACTCCCTTTCTTCAAAATGAATATATACATCAGGGAACGATAATTAATTGTTAAAATAAACAAAATTTTAGGATATAAATGGAACTTCAATTCATTGAATAAAATTCAATGCAAAAAAGTAAAGGACCACAACATACTTTAACTTTTATTTTACGGATTTTATAAATATTTTTTAAGCTTATATCTTATTATTGAAACAAATTAATTACAATTAGAAGGCGATCGAGCTGGGTACCCCACTTAGAAAATATTCATTTTAAACGAATAAACGACATGTTCCCACCCAAAGATTAGTGAAAGAGCAAGTTTCCACCCCTAGTTTCATTTAATACAAATTCTCACCCTTAAAGTAACTGTAGAATTCTAACACATGCTATTACCAAATTGCCCTTTCATTTTCTTCTTTTTCGTACCAACCATTGCCACCACCACCTAATTGCGTGATTTTTGCCCTTTTCTGATTGCTTCCAGCATAAAAAATCCCTCCCGCAAGCACCAATCATCTCATCGGCCTCCCACCTCCAAAACC
This sequence comes from Pistacia vera, assembly GCF_008641045.1. Classification (NCBI taxonomy): domain Eukaryota; kingdom Viridiplantae; phylum Streptophyta; class Magnoliopsida; order Sapindales; family Anacardiaceae; genus Pistacia; species Pistacia vera. The sequence goes on from NW_022196301.1 coordinate 534,686, forward strand.
TATATCCTTCCTGACACCAATTGCCTGCTAGCTGCCGCCCCCCACCATTTAGGGTTTCACCATTTTGAAGACTTGGGGTTGAGATTTTTGAGTTTTTGATGGCTTTTCGGATTGGATTTTGATTGTGGAAGTAGTTTTGTTGTGTATGTATCTACGTGATTGATTTTCGGTCACTGGTGCTTCCATCTACAACTTTGAAGGTTAGCAAGTCGATTGTTCAAAGAAAGTCCACAATGAACAGCCCCCCGAAATACACTCAAAACAAAAACTCTGTAATATCACTCTCAAACAACTCCAAAAATCAAATCAAAGCAAACCAAAAGTAAAGAACAACCCAAAAGCAGTCACATGAATGCCCAATTGAGAAGTGGGATTGTAAAACGTGACTGACTTGCGGCGTAGAGAGAGGTCACGGGCAGAAAACGATGATGGGGAGTTAAATCTTGTCGATTTTGATGGTCAGAACCAGTGAGGAGCCTATTGAATGGTCAGAACTAGCGAGGAGCCTATTGAACAGTTAGCGGCGGTGCTGGCAGTGTAATGGGTTGGAAATCATAGGGATTTTAGAATGAAAATTTTAACCTTTAACTGTTTCTTTAAACAATTTTATGTTACTTTAAGATTGGAAATCTAGAATAAATGAAACTAAGGGTGGAACCTTGTCATTTCGCTAATCTTTGGGTGGGAATATGTCGTTTGCTCATTTTAAAATTATTGACTTATATTTATGTAGGAATCCATTTACATTTCAATATACAATTTTGAAGAAGAGTTAAATATGAATAATTATTTTAATATCAATTCATTAATTCCCCTAAACCATTAATATTTCAATGCTTGTGCTCATTATGAATTGATAACAACAAATTTCAAATCTTAATCACTACTTGGATGAAAATGAAGAAAAAAAATAAAATATAAGTGTCGAAAAAAATCACACAGAATAAGCTTCTCAAAGTTTGAAAATGCAAGTGAAGTAAGTGATAGGTTGGTTTATATACGAAGGCATTTTAAGGAAACTACAATGCGATGGTTAATATGGTATAGCTTTGAAAAGTATATTAAATTTTTTAACTCCATTTTTCAGATAATTTATTAATAGAATAAACGACTTTTCCTACCCAAGGTTTGCCTTAATGACCTTTTTCCACCAAAAAAGTTTCAAAATACCACTTTATCACCCAAAGTTAATATTTCATTACTATCCACATTTAATTTCGGAGGCAAAAATCCTCTCCATCACCACCATTTGAACCTCCAGTCTTCTCTCTACAAAAATGCTCTCACTCCAACACTTGATTTCTCGTCAATTGCCAACCACCGCAAAACTAAGGTTTCTTGTTCTTAACTGATTTCTAATGGTGAATGTTCAATCGATTGTCACTATTCTATCAACTGGCCTCCACTCTACAAAATCTCTCTTACCTTGACTCTTGGTAACTCAGTGAACGTTGGCTAAGAAAGTGAAACATATTTTGGGTATTAACGGAATATAAACTTTGGATGGGAAAGTAATATTTTGAAACTTTTGGGTGGGAAAGTGTCATTAAGGCAAACCTTTGGTGGAAAAAGTTATTTACACTTATCATATCCCTTTTATAATCGTGAATGAACGATTATTTATTTGTACTAACAATTTAAGTTATTATACTTATCCTATCATAAATCCTCATCCATAATTAAAAAGCCGAAAACCAGACGTAGAAATAGAGAAATTAAGATTCTTGTGAAGGGATTAATTTCTCTTTAAGCAAAAGGGAAATTAGCTTAACCCTTCTATTTCTCTGAGCCATATAAATAACCCACAACCAATAATCACCAGGAATCTCAATTAATTTACTCATAATCACATATATTTGTTATATTTATATAATATTTATGCCCTTTACAAATTAGGACAATAATTAACAGCAATTGAAATCCCTTCTCTGTAGCCCTGCAAACTCTCTTCACAAAACACAAGTTGGCAGCAAGCAGCTTGAGAAGNAATGTTCTTTATATTACATCATAGTATGTTTTTGTTCAAATTCTAATGCATTTATAGAAGTGGTTCCAACTATACATATACTCTCTCTACTATTGTCATAAAATTGTGACTTAGTACAACGAAAACTTATAAACCTAATTCAAGTTTATCATAAACCTAGAAGGTCCTGGACCGTGAGGAATTACCAGAACAAAGGCGAATTTCACTATGTAAATTAAAGTTTAATTGCAAAAGGTAAATATAATACAATATCGTATCAAGCATCATATTATATTTGATATAATTTTATTATTAAGTATTATCCAATACAGTATCATACTTAAGGATGGCAACGATGCAGGGCAAGCCGAAGATTAGAATACTTGTCCCCAAAAATTAGGCAACCCTATCCATTGTAAAGTTGGGATCAAGCTGGGGATCCAGTCGATCGTGCACCATTACGGTGACTTTCGACCACCCTCCGACGGTGGTGACTAACTAGACTGTTTTAAAAACTGGACTGGACCAGGAACCGGTCACGTGTCCAGTTCGAGTCAACATTAAAACCGTCGTTATGCATTAAACCGCTTTAACCCGGTCAAAACCCAGATAAAGTCAATGAACTGCCAGTCCAACCGGACCGGCAGATAAACCGGTCTGATTTCAAAAACCCCTAACACTACGCAATCGCACTATCGTAGCCCATTCCATTGATTTCCATTCTCTGTTTCTCAGCTTCTTCTCTTTCTTAGTTTCTCTACTAAAATTTCTTAGATTTCTCAACTTCTCTTTGAAAATTTCTCTCTGAAATCCCACTCAAATCGCAATCAACTCCACTCCTTAAGTCTGAAATCACAACCATTCGGCATTCACCAAATCGCAAGTCACAACTGAACTCCCTCTCTAGAAATCGACGACGTCTTCCTCCCTCGCCGAAAATCGACAACAACAGCTCCGTTCCTGGCTAGAAATCAACGGCAACAACTCAATTCGTTGACGACAGCTCCATTCCTCGATCTAGGTAATAAACACGCCATTCCTTGATCCAGCTTCAATAATGATTTCATTGCAAACTTTATCTGGAGCAATGTGTATGTGCATGTATTTTTTGAATTCACGTGTCCTATTAGATCTTAGGAAAGATTATGTTTCAAATTAGTAGAAAAGTGGTGTGAATCAGCCATATAATTTGTGGATGAGCAATTTTGTCAATTCTGTATTGACTGGATGATACTTTATTCTACTGAAACCTATATACAATTCAGCTATCAAAGAGCTCTCTTTTTCACTGGAAAAGCAAATAAATTGAAAAGGCAAGGCTCTTACAGTTTTGATCCTTGAAATCGGGTACCCTTTTTTTTAGTTTTCTTGATGGGTTCTCACTCTTTTACCTTGTGATCTTGCTTTATGTATCTGGGTTTACGTTGTTGCTTTGGATCAGTGCTTGGTCTGGTCAGAAAGCTGTGATTTTTGTGATCAAGATCTGGTTTTTGTGTTCATTCGAGCCTTGACCATGTTCATATCGTTTTTTCTAATGATTTATGGTTTCCAGATTAAGTAGTTGAGGTTTGTGTATTCTAGTTATTGGATGCATGCTTCGTGGTGTCGATTCTGATGGACTCTTTGCTAGAATCAGCTAAAACCTCATACGCGTCCTTCCAAGGTTCAATGGATGCTTCAAGCAGACCCTACGGAGCAATGGATTCTCCCAATAGAAATTACAGAGATGCAAACCAACAGGATCCCCTAGTTTTTCACGGCAAAGGTGTAGATAAAATTTAGTGTGTAAACTGTAAACCAACAATTTTTGTCAACATGATTTTCCCAATCCCGTGTGTATGCTGAAGTGTTGTACTTTAATTGTTCATACATTTTATTGAATGAAATCATTATTCTTTCTATTGTAAATCCCACCTTACGAGTATATTTGATTTTGGAATGTTGTCCCTGCCATATTTTGGTTATATTCTCTAACCTTGATTCAGAAATTTCATCATCGAATTATAATTTGATTACCTTTATGTTCAGTGGCTTCTGATCTGGGAATTATATTCTTACTTATTATGTATTTTGTCATATACAACATCATGTTTAGATTTGGACTTTGGATTGTTGTTAAATACTTAAATTATATTGGGATTGTTGTTAAATTTGAACTTTGAATCATGTTGAACAGTAATTAAATTGTTATTGTTTTATTAAAAAATAAAAATCTAAAAAAAAAAAAGGTTTTTTTTAAATATATGCTGACATCATCATGATGTGTGATAACGTCACCGGTCCAACCGGTTGAACCGTGACCCAGGCAACAGAGCAAGTTGCCCTCCGATCCGGCTTTTAAAACAATGACTGACTGTCGGCATTTAATAGGTGGGTGAGGGTGTTTTTGTTAGTTTTAAAAGTTTTATTGTAATGAGTGTTTAATTAAATTAACAAACCTAGAAGATTTAAAAATAATTGAATAGAATTGGATAAAATTTTGATAATAGAGAATCAAATATGTATTTTGAGTAGAATAGGAAAACAAACACAACCTGGTACGTTTGTTTAAACATCCTATTCATATTCCAAATCAAAATGTATATTTGTTTCCCTATTCTCAAAATACTACTCCAAATTATTCAACTACCTTTAATTTTTAAATTCTACCTCGTAATAATTACCCAACTACTTGTAATAACCACCCAACTTTACCTAACAATAATATTTTCAAAATACTACTTTAAATAACTAAAATACACGTTTGTTTCCTTTTCTTATCCGTATTCCAAATCTTAATTCTTTCTGAAATCACTTAGACGCTTGCGACTTCCCTATTTCTAAAGGTCCAATGACATTAAATATACGATGGAGTTGTACAGGCAATGATCAATAGAAATTTTGGAAAAGCAAAAGGTGATATATGACACTGAAAAAACAGAAACGGAACACCCAAAATCTATTACGGTTTGTGGTTGCCACTTACATCCTCAATGTCTAAACAACTCAAAAACTAGTAAGTGACAATAAAATGATTTCAAACTGACCATTTTGAAGCATGTATCTTACACAGGAGACAAAATTTTCACTACGAAAAGTTTGGAGGGAACCTCCTGTTAGAATTGGGTTTCTCTCGCGAATGCGGATTGGCCTCAACCCCAAATATTGTATGCGCACTTTTCTTGTTTCCGCCACTGGCCTGCTTGAGGAGCAATAAAAATGAAGGCAAAGCTTTGCCACCCTAAATACTGCATATATAGACCAATTTAGCATTGACACCTGCAACAAGTTTTTCTTCATAACACCAACCTGAAATCAACAATATACCAGTAGTTAATAACACACTTTTGGAAACATTGAGTGATAAAAACCAAATTAAATACTACTATTAACATAAATCATACAGGAAATACAAAGTTGAAAGAAGAAATGCCCTCAAACTGCATAGATATTATAAACATTTTGAGTTGAGGACGTTCAACAAAATACTTACATAAAATTTATAAAATTCATGTGATGCAATAACTGAACAGTCAAGTGCCCTCATCTAGATCGTCAACCTCCTCTAGGATAACATATTTTGCAGAAACGTTTGCTGTGGGTGAACTCAAAATGTCATCTTCACTTGCATGACCCTTCTTTAGCTTCTGGTATCTGAAAGAGGATAGCATCAACAAAAATAAATAATTAGAAAAATATTAGGAAAACTTGACTGGAAAGCAAAATATAGCAATAAGTTGCCAAGCTTATGTAGGTAAAAAATCAAAATTTTCCATTTTGTACCTTCCACAACTAAATATATAATTCACACATTTTATTATCTATAAGCTCAAAAACCATGAAGTGAACTTTAAAATTCTACCAATTTAGGCTTATCAAGAAAAATATCGATACCAAAAATGAAAAAGAACTAAATAGAGAGCTGATAAAATATCAATTCACGTTGCCATAAGAAAAAGCATAGAAGCATATAATTCTAGTTCAAAACTATATTACGGACTTACTTGAACCAGTTGAACAAACTGACACCAACCATGATTGTAAAGAGACCAATGCCCTTTAACCAAGTAAACTTGTCATGGAAGTAGAAAACTGCAACCTACACGTTTCCAAATTGAAGTCAGCAGAAGTATTTTTTTAATGAAAACTTGATACTTTGCAACCATTAACACAAAGATAACATGAAACTAAAGAGGAAAATCTTTACAATGCATCTATGCAAACATTTTCAGATTGACTGATAACCAGACAAACGATACAGCATAGACAAAGGCCAACATTCTGCACAAATAATTTGTAAGAATAGAGGTTTAGAGAAGAGCTTTACCAATATTGTTACAGATTCCTTAACAACACCTGCTATTGTTACCGTGACAGCACTTGTTACTGAGACAAGTACATATTCTGTCAATACCTGAAACAAGAGTTAATAGCTTAACTCCTTGGGCACCCATGAGAGTCAGATAAAAAGAAATGTGTTTAGCATAAAAGCTTATCAGACAGAACATGAAAAGCATCCAATATTTGCCAACTACTATGTAAAACTTTCCCACACCCCTTTCATGCAAGAAAAATAGAAGGTTTAACTGAAATTCATACCATGAAAAAGGCTAAAGTTCCACCAAAAAGCATCAGCAAGCAACTTCTAGTGACATGCCACGAGTTATTGAAGTAATTGTTCTCTCTGAATTCATGCCATGGATCCAAAAAAAGGGAAAGAAGAGCAGTCACCACTGCCATCACAGGAGTCAAGTAGCTCATCAAGGTAAGTGGATTTTTAAGACCTGAAAGTAGAACAATTTAGAAACAAATTCTTCAGTTAAGCATACAATTGTGACAAAATATTTACGAAAGAAACATGATAAATATTATTGTGTACATGTGCAGTCAATTAAAGCACTACATGCAAATCTAATCACAAGAAATATCAGCTAAAACTTCAAATCAAATGGAATAGTGAGAAATAGCACCTACCATAAGCTTCTTTCTGTATGTACATTTCCATTTCACCATGCACCGCCAACAGAAAAACAGTAAATTGAAGTCAGATTGTATAACTATGGAATCAAAAGTATTGGAGTTATGCCTCAGATTATATAAACTCATTAGATAATGAAAATTGAGGAAACAACTAAACAATACCTGTAGAAGAATTTGAGTCATGCACCAGCGAAACCCAGACATCACAGCAGCAAGCATAACAAAAATAAAACCCCAAAACTCAAAGTCCGTCTCCTTTGCAACTAGTGTTTGAAGTGATAAAAAAGAGCATATCAGAACACTCAGTTTTTTATTGGGGGCATTATAATGCTTGAGAACTGCAATAAATTTTAGCAAGGACCCTCCCAATGCCCACACCTCGAAAAAAAAGAGAGGAGGGGTGGGGTGTGTTCACGGCCAATAATAGTAATGATGGTGGAGGTCACAGGAAAAGCTAGGAACTTCCATCAATACATAATTGTAAAGTAATACAATCACAGATGATCAAACTCATCAAACCTAAAAGCCAAGTCATTTGTGAAAGATTATTGCCTTTCCGCTTCCTTTTGGCCTTTGGTTGCTTAGAAATTTTAGGAATTTTTTTCTTCATTCGTCTCAATTAAGGAGTTTTCAGTTGATTTTGTATAAATTGCGGACATTTTTGTTCTGGGAAGGAACAATTACTGTAGTTTATAGAAACATTTTGCCTCCCATGGTATTTTTGATACTTGGTAGACATCTGATTGCTGCATCTCCTCACCCTTTTTTCATTAATATAAAATTCATAGTTTCATATAAAAAATGGTGTCATGTCATTTAATTGTTGTTAGAAGTTGAATTTGTCCCACATCGTCCCAATAGTGAGTTGTTATGGTGTATATAAGTGATTGGGCTCCCTCCTCCTTTGAGCTAGCTTTTGGGAGTGAGTTCTACCCAAGCCCACTTTATCAATTGTAAATCCCACATAAATAGACACATAGATTTCTAAAGTTGGAGGGATCTGGATACTTTTATCACTCAAGCAATTCGCAGAAAAGTAACAGAAAGTCCTAGTTTTTTTTTTTTTTTTTTGGTAAGTGGAATTCCTAGTTTCCCTACTATTGTAATCTCCCAACTCTGCATCTCATGAAATAAGCATATATAACTATATAAATATTATTTGTAGTCATTCATTACAAACATTCTATGCCTCAAAGGCTATTCGTTTTCACTTTACCCAGTTTCAGATATTTTGTTGCAACTGAGAGATTTAAACAAAATAAGGAAGAAAATAAATGTTATTCAAATCCTGATATTACACAACGTGAAAGAAAGAAAATGATTACACTGCATACCTGTTAATAAGATTCCAACAGAGATAACCACTGTGATACCTAAAAGTTTAAAGCTCGGAGACTCCAGCCTACAAAAGGTAAAATGAAAGATGGCAGAGAATTCTGTGTCATAATATTTTGCATTAAATATCAAAAGTTCGGGGAAAAAGCATATAATTTTGTACACCTTTGCAGTCAAATTTATAAAACAAAGCAGCCTTATTCTCACACATTTTGTACTTCATAACCAGATTAGGCATTCCCAGAACACAAATCTCTATTAGAGTAGGCAACCAAGAGGAATGAAACAAGGCAAAGGTTTAACAATAACCATCATGCTCCAAACACATCCCTGTAACATCTATATGATGGTTAATGTGCAAAACACCAGTTCTGAGGGAAAGTGTTGGAACCCACTCCTCAATCAATTCAGATAAAGCAGAGATCAAACACTTTAAGCAATAAAAATCAGAATATAAGGCTAACAACGGGAAACACCAGAACTGAAGAACCTATCTATATATATATATATTAACAAAAGAAGAGGATATAAAAGCTTATACCAGAAGGAATTAGACAACCTCAATCAAACATGAAAGAAAATAACAAACACAGACAGAAAAGATTAAGAAAACGGCTGAACTTCCGAGGGTCAGCATCCTCCGTGTTTTCCTTCCAATTTTCCAGATACCCTCCTCCTTTTACCTCCCTTTTATCTCGTTTCTATCAACAAAATCTCTCCCTAATCCACCTATTGCTGCCATCTGTCCACTCAAAAACTAATTTTTAAACACCTCACTCAGCCGGATCTGCTTTGTTACAATGCTATAATCCCTACTTGCTCTCTGGACTTCCCTTGTACACACAAATTGCAGCTCATCAGAAAGCAAGGGAATGAAGGAGATATTTTTCTTTTGATAGCTAGTAATATAGTTAAAAAAAGGGGATATCATTTATAAAGTTAAGTGCCAACAAATGAGGATATTGAGCAAAAAATGTATGATCCGCAACGGAACATTATTTTTTAAAAGCACAAACATTTAATTCTAATTTCTAAGGTAGCTCTAAAAAGACTTTGGGATGCCAGTAAATAATTATTCATAACTTCCTCCCCCCTCCCCAATTATATTTTCTAATATACAAGACTTTAAATTATATAATAAAAGAAGGGTATAAGTGGATCAAATGTCTACTCATTAGCACAAAGACCATGATTGGGTAGAAAGCTATTCAAACCGATATACAAAACACTTCCTCATTAAGATGAATAAAGAAAATATTACCTGGAATCTTTAGGACCAACCCCATAGGAAGTGAAAGAATACTCTGTCCCAAAATGATAATATCTTCCTCTCTTCTATCCTCAAAAGCAAAAATGTTCGTCCATAAGAGTCAAAAGAACTCATTAACCCACCAAACCAACTTCAATTAATTAAGTCATGCAGACTAAACTAATGCTGTTCTCAATCTCTTCAAACTCATTTTTATTCCATACTTCCTTTTCCGCAATAGTGCCAACCTAACCCTTCATCTTTACAGTCCTCCATGTCAGCACGATAGAAATGAGATGAATAAGGGAGTATCATAACTTTCTGACACATGAGCACAATGATATTGATAGCATATATAATACATGTGTCACACACATACGGCATACACAGCAAGGGCACATGCAAAGATTATAGGCCAAACACATAATCCAGGGCATACATAAAAACACACTCATAAGTTTCGTATGTATGTATTAATAAAATACTCATAAAAGACAACACTACATTCACGTGAGATATTATTATGTTAACGTAAAATTGTGAGATTGGCAAAAATGGATGATTACACATTTACCTGAATGCGAAAGCAAATAAAATGAGAATATAGGAGCAGCAGATTTACACTATAAACAAAACAAAGATTTGAAGTCAGTAAACATTCAGCATGGCATGAAAAGGAATTCAAAACTATTGACAGAGAAATACAACCGACCATTGTGGCAAAAGTAACCAGAGAAAACAGGATGCATTGCTCAAGTTAAACCATCAGTGCTGTTGCTAGGCGTTGGTACAACTGTTAAAGGCAAAGTCCATCGTAGCATTAGCTGATAGAAAAGTTAATAAGTAATAAAGAATCACCGTAGAAGCATGGAAGGAAAGAGAATAGCTTCCACAAACACTAGAGGTTGGTTTAAAGGAGATGTGTACACAACAAGTTTAAATGATAAGCATTAGATCAAGAGGATACCAAATACTTTAATAGATAAGAAAATAAAAAAAAATAAAAAAATCAAGCAAATATTTTGAATGTTATATCACCATGTATGCAACGGTGACACAAATGTGATTTGGAACACTTTGTCTCAGCACTTATATTTCAAAAGCATTGATGATTCATTCTTTCTATTATCACCTCATAAAATCTTATTTGAATTCACATTTGTACAGTGAATGTTACTTTCCCCTCTACAATCAGTACTAGGCAAGGTCGACATTTTCAAAATAGTGTTGCTAAAGAAAATCTGATAGACAAAAACAACATAGCAGTACCCACATAAAAAAAAAAAAAAATGAAAATTAATGTCAAGGAGCATCGACCTCCAACCATTCCTCTCTCTGCTTAGTATTACAATAAAAATAAGCACAGATTAGTTGGCAACAATATACCAAAGCCATAAGAAAAAATGCTAGTGCATTGGCGTGATCTAAAAAAAGTAAAACAACAATGAACAAGGAAAGAAGGATAGAAATTTGTTGAGGTTACCTCTGAAAAGGTAATCCTCCATGACATAGCAACAGAAGGTGAAACCATGAGACCAGCGAACCACGATTGCTTTTGATAAAACAGCTTGCATTGTAAAATGGACAGTATTCATCAATAAGGAGCTGGGAACTTTCCCATATCATCTCCAACAGAGTTTTGTTTCTACCTAAGGATCAACCAACGAAAAGCAAAAGGAATAAGCTCCAACAATAAAACATATGCACTATAGTCCGTGATTGAGTAAGCATGAACTTACAAGGTCAAAAATGTGCTGAAAGTGACCACATAAGTATGAAAACAATGTCTTCAACCATCAGCGGCAGAAACATAGCTCCTAGAATGTCGTGGCAAGTTCCATTATCACCACTCGTACTGGGGACCACAACACGATATTTGATAAGCTTATCTCCCTTACAGAACCATTTTCAATATCAACGGCAAATACTTTTCATCTACACTCCTTTTATCATGTACGGAATCATCAACCATAGATTCCCGCCATTCAGCTCATCCTTTTTTCTAACTCACCCTCTGAAGCGAAGGCAATTCAAAATCAGAGTCTTCTACACTTGCTTCAGAATTTTGAAGCTGACGATGCATATGTGGTAGGTCATGTTCTTCACACCAGCCCGAGAACGAAGGCTCCCTAGGAAGTAAAGAAGCTTGTTTGCGCTATCAATGAATAAACTTCTGTAATATCTCAACCTTTTCTGGATCTAAAATACCCCTACCATCTCCCAATTCTATCTAAAAGCCATATCCCAAAACTCGAATTGTTAATTAAACTCAATTTCAATTATTTTCGAGTTTGATTGTTAAGATATAGCTTTCAATCAATTGCTACTGTTACAATTAAAAAAAAATTCATAGACTCAGTGACAACTAAAAATTAAAAACTCAAGCATATAAACCACATAAGAAACCAGACAACCTCCGAAAAAGCTGGATTGATTCTTGATGGCGTTAATAAAAATTGAATGAACCAATTACAAGCTAAAGAAAAAACAGTAATGAAAGTTAACATTAACAGAGTCGAGATCATATCATGAAATTAAAAACGGAATGTAAAAATTGAAATAGAGAGGAAGAGATTGGATTGACCTGAGATTGGATTGTTGAATGAGAGAAGAGAGATCTGATCTGGGTAATTTAATGGGTTTGGTTAAAGTAGAGTCAAAGGATGTTGGTTTCGGTTCGGGGGTTAATGTCATTTCTGTCCAAATACTTAGGTTTCAAGGCAAAGTGATATATGTTGAATGAATTTCCATTTTTCTGTTTTGTTTAAGATTTAAAACCATGGGATAAATACCTATACGTTGAATGAAGTTTTTTTTTTTTTTTAAATCTCCAGCAATATATATATCAGTCTTGAATAATTCATGATATATATAGCCCAAGCCCAATCCATAATAGAGTCAAACGGATCGAGCTGATGCGAGTATTCGACCCGGTCAGTCAAATTGGGTCAAGTTGATCCGATCAAAGGACAAATGGGTCAAATCGACCGAAGTTAGGATAAGTTTAGGGTCCAACGCGTGTGGATGCAGTCGGCGCACTATCGACGCGTGGTACTCTTCCTGAGCATGGCAGGTTTCTAATAGTGTCATTTTTCTTTTTTAAACGAATAGAATGCATACTTGGTGAATTGTGGGTATATTTTAGTTTTTGAGTCATAAATACGTGTAAATATATTATTTGTCAAATATAGTTTACTTTTATTTGTAAAGGAATAGTTTTTTTTTTTTTTATATATTTGTTATAAAAAAAAATGTTAAGTTATAGACATGTGAGTATGCTAGGGTAGGGACTAGTCCCAACCAGGTCCTAGTTCGAGTTCGGGTCTGGGCCCGAGTCCCATTTGGGACCAGTCACTCATGGGCCTGGACCAGTCCCAGGCCCATGAGAAATTTCAGGGCCCAAACTAGTCCTATGGGCCTAGAAAATTTATTTCCACCCCTAACTTTTTTTATATTTAAGGGGCCAAATAAAATTATGTAAGGGGTTAATGTAATTTTTAGGGGCCTGGAAAAAAATTTCCACCCCAAGGGCCATTTTTTTTATTTTGTAAAATATCAATTTGACCTTTAATATTTTTGTCAATTTCAAAATTTATAGGGGGTTTTGGATATTTACCAAGGGATTTTTTTTGAAAAAAAGCAAAGGGGTTTGGGATCGGACCTAGGACTGGTCCCAGGCCCGGGCCTTGGAGGGGGGCCCAATCTAGGGATCGGTCCCTCCTCCATGGGCTTGGTTCGGGTTTAGGAACATGCGTCCTAGGATAGGTCCTTGTGAGGACCGATCCTAGGACCAGTTTTTTGGGACCAGTCCCAAATGCCCAGGTCTACGTGTGAGGGTTGCTAAAACACCCACCTAGAAGGAAAGGATAATGAACATGATTAGAACTTTACAAACTCACACGTTAATGTAAAAAGAAACAAAGGATGAGTTGGTGCAACTAGTGAATCATTTCATTCATATGAATGAAAAGATCCAGGAAATTGTTTGGCAAGGGGAATTAATTAGAGATGAGATGAAATACAATGTCTTTAGAGATACTCTTAATTACCCTAGTCTCGTTGGTCTCCTTGATCTGGTTTGGAACAAGCTAAAGGATCAAAACCCTAAAGATGCTAATAAAGGTTATAGACGTTTAGTTAACAAATACATCAAGCAGTACATAGATTGGAGTGTCGGAAAGATGGCTGGTGCATCTATTGGAGTCTTAACTCGTAAAGGACATCACAAGAAATTAGTTGTTCATTTGCCTAGAATAACTTACAAGTTAGATAATGGCCTTAGGATAAGGCTTCTTAGATCCTTCCCAGTTCGTGAGAAGTGGCATTACATTTAGTTTTAATTTATTTATTTTTTGGACGTTTGATTTAATGTCAATACATGTTGAATTCTATTTATGCAATGAAATTAGTTTTATTTACTCATTTTTATTAAAAATTGAATTTTTTTTTTTTTTTATTGTTCTATGTGAACTTATATTGGTTTATATGAATGTTTATATATTTTTTATATACATTTATGTTGATTTAGAATTAATTATATCTATGATAGTTAAAGATTAGAATTTTAGATGATGATTGTTGACATAGTTAACTCTTGATTCGAAATCTAATATACAATTATTATTATTGATATAATTAATTAAGGGAATGTATGTATGTTCCGAGCATTGAATCAATGTTTATATTTTTTTAGAAATGGCATCTACATCTAAGAACATTGTCGCCGAACTTAATAAATGAGAAAAATTTAACGGCGAAAATTATGAGATATGGAGCATAAAAATCCAATATTTCTTGGAAGAACTTACCACAACCATGGAAGAGCCTAAAGAAGGAGCCACGACTCAACATAGAAGAGACCGTGCGACTTATGACATGTAAAAGAAAAAAAATTTCACTGCTCGCATCACTTTGTTGAGCAACATAAACAATGATCTCATGAAAAAGTATCGAGAATATGAATTAGCAAAGGAAATGTGGTCTGCCCTTGCTACAAAGTTTGGAGGTACATCCATTACCAAACTTCAGTCACTTACAATCAAGTTTGAGACATATAAGAAAAAGCTTGAACATACAATGAGAGTACATTTAAGGCACTTTAAACATGATTAGTGAGTTGATAGATGCAGATCATGTCCTAACTGATGAATAATAGGTTCCAACTATCATAAGATCATTGCCTCAAAATTGGGAACATATGAAGATACACCTTACCCACAACGAGGGCATAAAAAATTTAGAAGATGCCACACGACATCTAGAATTGGAAGAAGATCATCTTAATGATAGTAAGACAAATACTGATGTGTATATGATTGGTTCCAGTTTGCATGGTGGGAAGGGATCTAAGTGTAAATTCCAAGGTGGATCCCAAAGAAGAGGCAATAATGATAAGGCTCAAGGAAAGGAAAGAAAGTTTTATAAACACAGAAAATGAAAACATCCTACCAGACAGAAAAACATAGCAAAGGTAAAATGCTATAACTGTGGAAACAAGAGACATTTTGCTCGCAATTGTAGCGAGCCGAAAAAGGTAAATTACTTGTTTGCACAAGTAATTTCTATAAACATTTCCATTTCTGGTTTTCTAACTAAATCTTATCCTTTGCCAACTGTAGATTCAACAGCCATAGACCATATAGCAAAAGACAAGAGTGCTTTCGTGGAATTTCGACGAATACCACAGGAAACAAAGTGGATATATGTAGGTAACAATTCAAGAGTGGAAGTTAAAGGGATCGACACACGCAAATTGACCATGCATGGAGGTCGATTCATATACCTACATGACATATTATATGCATCCGATATTCGTCAAAGTTTGATTTCCGTGTTAGAACTTATTAAATTAGGTTTTAATTTACACTTTTCAAGTATTGATGACCATTTATTTTTTGACACAAATTACTATGGTTGCGGTTATATTTCCAATGGTTTTATTGTACTAGATATTGATTATAATTATATTTATGCTTGTTTTTCCTTCATTACATATTCCAATAATGATAATGTGAATGTATGACATGCACACTTGACCATATTGGCCAACAACGAATGAATATATTAGCAAGAGAAGGCTTGTTAGAAAACTTAACAAAAGTAGACTTGTCTACTTGTGAACATTACCTAGTTAGAAAAACAGCAAGAAAACCATTTGGAAAAGCGATAAGAGCTAAAGTTCTATTGCAATTAATTCATTCTGACATATGTGGTCCAATGAATGTGAAGACTAGACATGGGGCTATTTATTTCTTCACATTTATAGAAAATTTCACTCGATATGGTTACGTCTTTTTTATCTCTCATAAATCTGAAGCTTTAAAATGCTTTAAGAAGTTTAAAAACTTAATTGAGAATCAATTAGATAAAAATATAAAAGTTCTATGAACCGATTGAGGTCGTGAATATCTATCTGATCAGTTCTAAAATTTTTGTAATGAAATGGGAATAGAACGTCAATCAACTATTCCAAGAACTCTGCAATAGAATTGTGTTGCCAAAAGAAGAAATAGAACCCTACTTGAAACGGTGAGCTCTATGATGGCACAAACAAATTTGCCAATCACTTTTTGGGGTGATGCCTTATTGACCGCCACATACATACTCAATCGAGTACCTTCCAAATTTGTTACAACTACATGTTGGGATTCATGCACTTTGGACATGAAAATGGAGAGAAAATGATGATCAAGATGATGGACATAAGGTAGAAAACAAACCATCATAACATTAACATATTAATGTAAGAAAATAATAGAAAATTACCAACTCCTTTTGCTATTAAAAGCTTGATGTTGAAACTTGAAGTTTAGATTCTTCAAAAGAGAATGAAGAAACTCAAAATGAAGTCCACCCAAGCCAAAGATGAGAGAGCCGAGAGAGTGAGAGATTGCTTTTTGTTTCAATTGATTCAATTGAATTAAAATGGTATAAAACTTAATTTATATACCACGGGCACAAAGTGTAATTTTAAATTGTTTTGGGAAGGCCTCAAATAATTTAAAATTAACTTGAGAATAAACATTTATGGCAAGTCCTTGGTTTTATGTTTAATTCATAATTAGACCAAATTTTAATTCTATTAAATATTCTAACCCTTTAGAATAAAACCAATGCACTTTTGCCCCCATCATTGAATCCAATTCAATAATAATATTTAATAAATCCTTATTACCCTTGGTTAGTGCTAGCTATCCATGGATAATCATTTCTCACTAATACATTAATTCGGATGCAACCGTTTATGTCCGAACATCATTAATCTGATTAATGATATGTATTACTTTCTCTCCTTGAGCTTAGTTTTATGTGTAACCATTTTGGTTCACTGTGATTTAGCCGTGGGCCCAATATCTGATTTTGATATGTTTCGTTATAATTCTTTATAATCGAAACTCCCAATGATTATGGTTGACGTCTAGCAATGTTCCATAACCCCTAAACCATAATGAAGTGTAAACTCCAATGAACCTATTCTGATCGTACGTACCATGTAGTCAAATCCTTCTGTTATCTAATCCTGATTAAGAATGGTTCATGGTATGTCAAAATATTTAACTTAATCTTTAATCAAATTGTCAATCGATACAATGGAACTCGTTAACATGAAACTACTTTTCATCTAACATTCATTATACTCTAGCTAGATATTTCCCTTTTCCAATGTTTATTGACATTCGTCTAGGAACTCGAGATTGGACTATTTTGAGTTAACGGATCCCATCTTGACCATCATTTGTCCTACCGGCTTATTACACAAGACATGACTAGTCTCGTGCTTATACACCATATGAACCATATGCATCATATGTTGAATCCAACCGTGATGTCTCAGGTCTAAGGATCAGTGGTACACTAGCACGATCCTACGATGCATCATTGGCCATATCCATGTGATTCATCATAATCGGTCGTATTCGATAAACAGTTCACTATCCGTTTATCCAGGCTAATGCCTTAGTGACATACCTCTTATAATCACCCACACTAATACTATCACATGATATTCAATTGAG
This sequence comes from Pistacia vera, assembly GCF_008641045.1. NCBI lineage: Eukaryota > Viridiplantae > Streptophyta > Magnoliopsida > Sapindales > Anacardiaceae > Pistacia > Pistacia vera. The sequence goes on from NW_022196301.1 coordinate 552,210, forward strand.
ACATTCAACATGCCTACTACGCAATGTTATTGCCTAATTAACATTACTTGTGTAAGGAATTCTTTGATGATTTGATCTTCTAAAAATCTGTGTCATCCGGACATTTCACATGCAATATTAAATATAATATAATATAATATAAATGAAGCAGAAAATCAACATGTGAAATAAGAACACTTTCTTTTATTCATAATACATTTACAAGATATAATGTCCTAAAACCGATAACACGATTGGTTTCTAGGGCATACACTAACACTACACCTATAAGTTATGAACAAATCGGAAACTTGATTTGAGTCTCCTAAAACTATGGGAATGTGTTGTCTATATTCATGACCCTTCCCATAAATATGGAAAATTAGGTCCAAGGGGGAAGAAATATATCTTCATAAGATACTCAGAACATTCCAAAAGACACGTCTTCATAGGAGACCAAGAAAGTGGTAACATCACTAAGTTTGAATCACGAGATGTCACGTTTTATAAACCGATTTTCCTAAGAAGGGCGAGATAGGTCAAGACTATATGAAATATAAGACCAAGGCAATTACTCTATTAAAAACCAGTTGGTTATACTACATCATAGTGGGAGCGATATGGAAGTTGATGAATCAGTTTCAGATCCTCCACTGTTCCCCACTAACGATTCGACTATGATAGCTAGTCCAAGTGGGAGTAACACCAATCAATCTCCAATACATCGATCAAACAGAAAACAAGTTCCACGTCGACGATTTGAGATTGAAGAGGAAATTTTTCTAGTTACTCCACAAGATGAAGAAAAGCCAATGAATGTAAATAAGGCTCTCAAATGCATTTCTAAGGAAAAATGGACGAAAGCAATGGAAGAAGAAATGAAGTCTATGAAATCAATGGGAATTGGTTGATTTACCTAAAGGACGCAAAGCCATTGGGAACAAATGGGTTCTCAAAATCAAGCGTAAATCTTATGGCAGTATTGAAAGATACAAAGTTTGCTTGGTCGCGAAAGGGCGTACACAACAAGAAGGAATAGATTATGAAGAAACTTTTTGGCCGGTTGTATGGTTTACCTCAATCCGACTTATTCTAGCTATAGTCACTAACATGGATCTTGAATTGCGTCTAATGGATGTAAAGACTACTTTTCTCAGTGGAGAATTACAAGAAGAGATCTATATGGAACAACCAATAGGTTTTATTAGAGAAGGTCAAAAACATAAAGTGTGTCGACTTTCAAAGTCAATTCATGGCCTTAAGTAGTCATCAAAACAATGGTACATTCAATTTCATAATGCGATAATGTCGTATGATTTCAAAATGATTGATGAAGATCACCGTGTGTATACAAAGAGATCCAATGACAAATTTGTTATATTTTCATTATATGTCGATAATATACTTATAGCTGGAAATGATAAGGGATTTGTCAATGAAATCAAATGATGATTATCATCACATTTTAAGATGCAAGATATGGGTGAAGCTGCATATATCCTTGGAGTCAAGATTTCAAGAGATCGCTCAAGAAAATTAGTATCTCTTTCACAAGAGCCATACATTAAGAAAATTTTTGAACAATTTCATATGCAAGATTGTAAACTCATAGACAACCCTATCATGAAAGACGAGACTAGTAATGGCAATGGGCCGGGCCGGGACTGGGTACCCCTTGGCCCAGGCCTAAGCCTGGCCTCATGACAAAGGCCCAAGCCTGGCCTGGGCCTGTCACGGGTATGATAGGTAAAGCCCAAGCCTGGCCTGATGGGCTTTTTGTAACCTCAGGCCCGGCCCAAGCCCGCCCATTTTTATAATTTGATTTTTTAAATATTAATAAATTTAATTTTTTTTAATTCTAAAAATAGTTTTTAAATATTAATTTATTTTTGAATACTCATCAAATGGAATGAGATTAGGGTTTGGGAAAAATGGGTATATATATGTAGGATAATCTTGTAATTAAATATATAGTATAAAGATAATTTAGGAAAATTAATATTAAAATTGTCTGGCTGGGCCGCGCCTGAAGGCATACCCAAGCCCGGCCCGTACCCAAGGTTGGGTCTTAAAATCAGGCTCCGGCCCAAGCCCAAACTCGTGAACATCGGGTAACGCCCGACATTTTTGGGCCAAGCCAGGTACCCGAAAATATCGAGCCCATTGCCATCTCTAGACGAGACTTTGAGTCGTAAATTATGTCCAAAGACTCCACCAGAAAAGGAACAAATGAAGAATGTTCCTCATACAAGCGTTGTTGGAAGTCTCATGTACACCATGATGTGCACAAGACCCGACATCTGTTACGTTGTTAGGTTGGTAAGCAGATATTAGTCCAACCCATGACAAGCACATTGGAAAGCAATGAAGAGAATCTTAAAATATCTAAAGGGAACAACTAATTACTCATTATTTTATCAAGGAAATGATTTACACTTGAGAGGCTACACCAATGCTGATTGGGGAGAAGATTTAGATGAAAGGAAATCTACTTCTAGATAAGTTTTCTTACTAAATGGCAAGGTCATATCTTGCAGCAATAAGATACAATCATGTGTAGCCTTATCTACAATAGAGGCTGAGTTTGTAGCATTTTCAACTGCAGTGGAAGAAGTCGTTTAGTTGAGACGGTTTATGAATTATCTGGGAATAATTAATGTTGCTATTGAACCAGTGAGAGTAAACTGTGACAGTCAAGCAGCAATAGCATACACTAAGGATCCCAAATATCATGGTAAAACAAAACACATAGATATCAAATACAATTTTGTGCAAGATTTGGTGGCACAAAAAGAGGTGAACATGAAGTACATATCTACGCATGACATGGTTGCGGATCCATTTACAAAGCCTATACCAAGAGATGCATTTAATAGACATGTTAGATCTCTAGGCTTACGTAGATGTTGAAGGTACTCATACTTTGAGATTTTCCAAAAAATGTTCATGATTAACTTATTAATATTAAATAATAATATTGTCAATGCTCAATTTCGTTTACTATGGAACATATACTAAGGAGTGTGTGTGTGTGTGTGTTTTGTAAAGCATATGGAATAGTTAAAAGATTGACCTTCTCACACAGGCAATCACCTCCATTCCTTTGTGGGAATGAAGATGAGATGATTTTAAGCTTATTATCTAGGTGATAATAGAGAGCCAAGCTTAAAATATTTAACGTTGTCTAAAACAGAATAAAAATAATATCATAATGAAATATGACCATAAGTGATAAATTATCAAATTTATTACTTTATCTGTCTAACTGTTAGATTAAAGTTCTGATGAATTAAAAATATGTAAAGTGAACTCAAGTTAGACATTAGGCATGTCTGAACTAAAATTTGTACGGCATTTACAAGAAAAAAGAGACATGCACTCTATGGAAAAAGAGGAAATATTGTAGCATGTGATTCATATCACGTGTGCAAAACTATTGACCAAGAGGGTAATGAAAGTCAAAATCTCAACTTTAACATTTGTGAGACCCTGAGATTATAAGAATAAAATCTCATAGAGTACCCTTATTACTATATTCTGTTTTTTGAAAACCTTATTTAATGATTGCTATATTAGAGTGTTGCCAAAGATTACGATAAATTCAATCTGCTGGGACATTTCTGAAAAAGCAAATTAAATGAAAGTTGCAAGAATTGAGAAAGAGGAAGATTACAATTTTTTTGATTATCACACTACAATCATGTGTATTCATTGGTCAACCAATTATGTTTTGTTTTTTTATGTAAGGACAAAACATAATTATGAATACAACATATGTTATGAGATTATTAGCAAAAAAAAATATGATAAGTAATTTAGGGTATTGCATACAACATACAACCCAAGTTTAACAATTCAAGAAGTTATATACTCTTAACAGATATATAACTACTGCGCTCTTGATGTATGCATAATCACACGACATATTTACAAAAGTATGAACCTTGAAGAAGTACAAAGAGAAATAGTCTTATCATGTGTGAGTGAGAGATATTAGATATAAGTGAAACACCCATGATGGGACCCACCCAATTTTACCTTGCAGGAGTTTCCTTGAAGGCAATTGTCACATGTATATAAGAGTTTTTTCAATGATGAAAAACACTCTTAACTCTCTTAGGCTCAAAATTTCTCTCTTCATTGAATTGAAGAAGGTTGTGGTATATGCTTGCGATTTTTAAGAAGGAGGTATTTATGTTGTGATTTCTTTATTGCAGTTCGTTTATAAAAATATGATTGCAATAATGACATGTTAATATAATCTTGGGATTGAATTAAGAAATCTGTTATCCTAATTTACTAACAAGTTTAATACGAGTGTGACTGTGGGGGGTTGTTGGAAATGAAGCCAGAGTTGGAAGGTGGGTTTAGTCGTTCAGATTGATGGCAAAGTAGGTGAGGGCATTAGGGTTATTTAGCCTCATTTGGTTAAAACTAACCAAATAATCCGCATGGTAGTAGATTCAAAGTAGGAGGGTTTATTGATTATCACTTCTCAGCAAACCTTGGGGTTTAAAGTTAATTTTATATTTGTATAACTACTCTAAGATAATCTTAGCACGTATAAACAACATATTTCTGTAGCCCTGCGTAAACTTTTATTTTAAACCACTACAATGCTTATAAATAGTAGACTTGGCAAAACAAGCGGGTGGACCGGGTACGGGTTGGGTCCAAACGGGTACGGTCCCAATTCGGGTCGAGGTATACGGGTCCAAAATATTAGACCCGTACCCTACCCTATTCTAGTACGGGTGGACCTACGGGTACCCGTTTTTTCTCTCTCCATATTTTAATTTTTACGTTTCACCCCCAATAGTTTTCAATTATGACAGTTACACCCCCAAAATTCCTGCAATTTTAATTTTTTACATTTACACCCCCTAAATCAACTACTCTAAATGCAATTCAATTTAGAATATAAACAAATAGGAACCAAAATAAACAAATAACAAATAAACAAACAATAACATATAATACAAAACTACAAATACCAACCAAAATAAACAAATACATAATCATTAATATACAATTACATATAAATGAACAAACACAAGGGCAATAAAACTATAAATACCAACTAAATAAAATAATACATAATCCAATATTCAAGAAAAACATTCTTAGAAGGTTGGTTAGAGTTTTCAACTAAAAGGTCCCTTATCTTCTCATGTAAACCTCCAACTGCTAACAAATAGCTATATCATGACACCAGTTCTGTCTTTGGAAATATGAAACAAATCCTAAAGTCATGTAGTTCACTCCTCTATTTTCAGGTGTACCCTCCATTGTAAATGTCTTCCCAATTCCAGTTTGTCCATATGCAAATATGTAGACATTATAGCCATCCAGTACTGAAGTCACATAGGTTTAGTTTGTGCAAAAACAGCCTCTGCATATATTAGAAACCCAGGATAAAATATTAAACAGTTCAATATCCATTATAGCAATTGCTTTGCATTGTAAAAATCATCCATGAGATCAGGGATTACCTTGATTGTCCTCGGGCTTAAACATAAAATCAAACTTGAATTGCTTTTAGAAGAATCAGAAGAAACAATTTGTAGCTCATTTTCTTGAGAAGATCAAATTCAACAACAGAACTGGGCCACTAGTAATTTCAGCTTGATCTAAAGGTCTACATCGGTAGAAGACTCTAATATTGCCTTTCAGCTCAATACTTCATTGTAAAGCCACTTTTGTTCAGAGGACCATCTACGTATTTCTTTTTTAAAAGCTCATATTCATTACCTAATACCAAAAATAGCAATTAAACACTAACAAAAGAAAGAAAAAAAAAGGCGAGAAACAATTGCCAAAATCGTATCTGATACTCACTGAGATTCTGAAGATTGTCTAAAACACCAGGGCCAGGAAAACAATCAGTATTCATGTTCTTCACTTGATCTAAAAGACTTGAGTGATCTCTCTTCAAATCTATAACATAAAGCATCAACATTAATCCCGAAACCAATAAAAAAAAAAAAAAAAAAAAAAACAAAGAGAAGACTCTAAATTACAGAACTTGATACCAAACAAAGCAATTACCTACACTAACAAATAAACGAACACAAATCGTTCATTTTTGAAACTCAATTGCCTAAAATAAGACTAAACTATCCTACTTTGTCAGCAAGAAATAAAGTGAAAGTGATACAAGAAGCGCCATTTTACCTGAATCTTATTGCTCAAACATATAATCTTTGCAATATTGGAAGGGTTGGCCCTTGAGCTGGAAAAATTTCTCGGTTTGTGTTTGATAAACCATCCTCATCCATGAAATTGCTACTCTCTTCAACTAGCTCTAAAGCACAACAAAACCCTAATATAAATATTCAAATGACAGAAATAAAGAGCAACAAATAAAGCATCAAAATAAAGATCTTAAAAAATAATGTTTTTAAATCACATGATTTCATTTTTAGAGACCCAATTGAACATTAAACGAGCTCAGTAGCCGATCTCACTGGTAACAAAAACAAGAACCAACCCTTCAATCATGATGTATCTTTCAATAATTATTCTATACTAAACATTAATGGTTGAAGAAACACAGTCAAATCTCCCTATCAAGATTGCATATTTCATTGTTCACTTTACAACGTTAGTATGATTTGTAACCATGTCAAAGGAGGAAAGAAAATCATAACAAATACAACTGAATACCAGTAAATTTCTAGGCTTAACAAAATTTAAAGATAAGAAAATAAAAAGACGAAGATTAAGCTTAGTAAAGGGTCAATATGATAACACAAAATCATAGAGATTTGGTTATCAGCACAAGAATCACAACCTATCCAAACATCTACTCAGAGCCTCGAACCAATCAATCAAGGTCTCAGGATGGAGTCTCACATCTAAGAACATAGTTTAGCTAAGACTCAGAAATTTGAACATTTTTACACAAGTACATACTACATACCCTTAATGATGGTGTCTTGTGACAGAGAGAGCAGGAGATGATGAGACGACGCCGACGACAATAAAGAGAGGAGATGACGAGCCGTCGAGATGAATGACGGCGATCGGCGACGGTGGGTCTAGGAATGGGATCACGATTCAGATGAGAGTGATGAGTAATGAGAGTGATGAGTAATGAGAGTCTACTGAAGTGAACACTAAACAGAGTGATGAGATGAGAGATAGAGAGAATGAATTAGTGACAGGGATGAGAGATTCAGGGGCGAGGAGAGAGAGAAAGTTTGTTTTAGAGTTGGGTGGCGTTAGTGCTTAGTGGGTTAGGGACTTAGGTTAGCTTTGAAAAAAACGGGTACCCGCGGTTTACCAATGTTAACCTATCAAAAAACGGGTCGGACCGGGTACAGGTAGAAATTAAACAGTCCAACAATATTAAACCCATACCCTATATTTTTTACCTGGGTATGGGCGACCGCGGGTCTGTACCCGTTTTGTCAGGTCTAATAAATAGACTCCCACGATGATATACATAAAATTAAAATTAAATTGTTTCTTTTCTATGACAGTTTTAAAAGCTCTCTTCTTTTTCTTTTCTTTTCTTCACTTTTTACATATCCTATTTTATGTTATTAATGGGTTTGATAGGGAGAAAAGTACTGATAGTTGAGGTTCACACAAACTGACTGAGAAACCTGTTTTTTTTTTTTTTTTTTCGTTAAAGTATAAAGACTTGATTTGATAAGCGACTCAAGATTTTGAACTAACCGTGTATAAAAATCATGGAGTTATTTACTCTTCTTATTTAATAAACAAATTAGAGGTAAAAGATTTCATACTAATTTTATTTTGTTTTTCTAATGAAGGATATATTTTTACCGTGTGCAATATCAAAAAGGAACGTCTTTTGAGCACCCTTCACTAAAAAACCATAAATTCGGATATATCTAACATGTATGGATAGATGATACAAATAATAAGATAAGTTTTTCCTTCTAACTTCCTTGATTCTTTAACCTAATCACAAACTTCAATCATTCATTATATATAAAATTGCATGTTATTCAGCAGCTACTTAGAAAAATATAAAGGCTTGAAGTGGATGATGCATTTAGGTGTACATCCACATGGACAGTCAGTGCTCTCCCCTTGTACACAATCGGCTCTTCTAGTGTAGCAGATTCTTCGTGTCAACCCAACCTGCTTAAACTGTGTCGGGTTGGCGGTGTTATGACCCGTTTTGCTACCCCTACTTGTTACACAATCGGTTCTTTTAATGTAGCAGATTCTTCTTTAACATAAACAAACTCGTAAAAGATAAAGAAAGAAAAGCTATTTTTAATTAAAATATAAGTTCTAACAAGGAAAAAATATACAAGAAGCATGCACCAATTAATCCTTTGATGCTGTAACTTAGTGTTATATACATACAAAACTGATGCACCAAAACAATCAAGTCAGAAAGTGTCAAGTCATCACCTTCTCACTAATTAAGTACAATATATACCAACCAACCAAGACATCATGCTGAAGTATCAAACAATACATACTATGTTCGTCCAGCAGAGTAAGCTTCCCAAAACGTATTGTAAAGTTATTTAATTTTTGTTCCACCAGAAATTTCTGTGATCAGTCCCTTGCTAACAATGGCCCCGCCCTCAGTAGCTCCATTTTGACTTGATCTCCTGCGCGTTTAATGAGGCTGCAGGGGTGTCTGTGAGGAACTGCTCCCAGAACATATCATTCATTCCAATTTTTACAGAAGAATTTGTTGACTCTATCACCCTTTGCTTAATGCCTCAGCCTCAGAAGCACTAGCAGGCTTCAAAAATACATCAGTCCCTAGAGGTTTTGGTTTTTCATCAACGTTTAAACACATAGATGATATGGTAGGGCCACGACCATCCATATGATCCTCATATGAATGAATTTCCATTGAAGGGGAGAGGACAAATTTGATTTTGGGAACAATGTTGACCATACACATCCTGATTTCCGAGGATGTGCCCTCATCTGAACAATGACTGCAGGAACTGATGGCAACACACCAAAATCATATACATCTTGACTAAAAGCTTCATTGATCCCAAGTAGAAAACTCGCCCAAAAATTGACAGACGATTCTAACTTTCAATTTGTTCTAAATTCGAAATGGAAGCAGAAACTGCATCTTGGTTTTCCTTTGGTCAGTCAAACTCCAGTTTTTATCCATATTGGATTCATAACCAAAGTAATTAGGCTTCAACAATCTTTCCTTTTGTTATGAACTTCTGACTGCTGCATAGAACAAAGGCAAATCCTGGTTTTTTCAACAGGTTGGCAAAGAGAGTCATCAGTTCCATCTGTCGACGTTCCAAATACTTTAGCCGCTCACTTAATGACTGTAATTGAAATGCAAACCCCTGATTTTCACACTCATACCTCTGTAGCTCCAACTGAGTAAACTCTTCTCTTCTTCAGTTTCTCAATTTTCCTCTCAAATTCATTTCTTCAGTATAGTAATGGAATGCTAAAATTCCCTTGATTCTGCACGGAATGACTATGAACTGGCTTGCGTCGGTAAATATTTTTTAAAGATGTCTCTGTCCTCTTATAAATTCCTCATTTGCAAATCCCACATCTCAGGATCAATTTCCTAAATCCTGATAAGACAATACAAGCTCGTCCAATAATTCACCCTCAACGCAAAAAAAATTTAAAAATATCATTGCTAGACAGAACACATACAAAGTGCTCTGACTTGGAAGAACTAAAGTAGAAATATTACACATAGAGGCAACAATTAGTACACAAAAGTATAAATTCTAAACAGTTATGAAATCCTAAGTAGAGTTTGAAGATACAAATCGTTTTCCTCTACAAACAACAATTATTTCCAAAATTAAATAGAATAAATGGGTCTGAAGCAAAGTGAAAACAGAAAAAGAACTTACATACGTATTGAGCGCCTTACAAAGCTTGAAAAATTGTTGTGCTTGAAATACTTGGGCAGCAAATCTCTTGAAAAATCAGGAGGATCCACACAATAAAGCTACAACCACTCAAACTCCAGGAACCAATGAATTGGTTATTGGATCATCTACCATCTATATGTCTTTGTGAGAAAAGGAGCCGGCGTATTTGAACTACCCTGTCCATGTGATTCTTCCATAGCTCAATTTGTATTAAATTTCATCAAACCGAAAGTGGGTTTTAGGAAAATCAAAGTAAGGTAAAAACCCCAGAAGCCAAACCATGAAAGATGATCGAATATATTGGAAAGAGAAGCAATCTAATTGAAAAACTTGGTGAAAAAGCAAGAAGAAGATGATATAGCGACACATGTAAGAGAAAGAAGACAAGTTTGACTTTTTTCATTACCTATTTCTACAGTAATGTGGGATACATTATTCTAGTTTTATTTATATTTATTTTTTGAATTTTCAAAGTCTCCTCTCCTGTCTAGTCTTTGTTGGAGTGAATAAATATTAAATTATAAAAGACTACATTGACCGACTGAAATACCGACGATATATCTTGACTGACGTGTCAGTCTATGTACATATGCCATACGTCAGATTCACGTCCAAAAACTTAAAAAAAAAATTTAATTCCTCCAAATCAAAAATCTCTCCCAAAATTTACACCTCCTAAATCAAATTTCACTATTCCCCTAAATCAAATCTCTCTCCCAAAATTGAAAGTTCTCTCCACCACCCACACCCTGCCACCAGCACCGCGGGCTATCGTCTTCCACCACCACTGCCAGTAGTCATTGGTCTGCCTCTTCCACCAACGCTCTATCCTTTACAGGACCCACACTTTTGAGCTCTACCACCACCGTCGTCTGTCTCTAACACCACACCATCGCATAGTAGTCCATAACGGAAAAATTACGGCTTTGGCGGGTCGGATTGCGCGTGTACCCTCTTCCGTACGATCGCAAGAGTGAGAAAGGGAGGAGGATCTGTGACCTAGCTAGTGGTAAATCATTTATTTTTTTTAGATTGAAAAGTGCATGGGAGACTCTGAGGTAGACGTTGACAATCCTGTTCTGAAAGAAGAGCAGATGTCCAGGTAAATTTTGTACTGTATTAAATTTTAGTACATCTTGATATGTTTCAGTATGTTTAGGCACATAAAGTTACATTATGCAATGCTTTTCTTTTCCCTTCTGTTTCAAAATGTGTGTTCTTAGCTCAGTTATACATAACCACGTTGATAAGAGCACTTTCTGTAAGTTGGTAAAAGGATCAAGGGGTGATGAACCATCACAATATCGAGGTCTGTATGTGATGTTATGTTTGTAGAAAAAATGTGAAGTTTTTCCCTTTACTGAAGTACGTGCTGCTTCTTGCAGTAAAGTTGGAGAAAAGTGTTGTCCTAGGGCCATTTGTGCTGGTTTTGAGGAACCAACTGAGCCAACTGTTGTTGAGTGGTGGTAAGTTTAATTTTGTCTGATACTAATTAGGGAAAATTTTGGGTATATATGTTATCGGTGCAACAATTGAAGTCTCAAAGCTTCAATCTTAAGTGCGCTAATTGAATCTTGAAATTGGAGAGGTTAGAACATATTCAGACCCTTTGGTGGGAGTGGAACCTCACTGAGTATGGTTTAACTCTTGGAGATGTGTTTGTTTTGAACATAAGTTCAGTGTACTAATGTGGTTGAGTTGTTGTATCTTGCACAGGGATCAAAAGAAACATAGATTTCAGGAAGTTGGATGCTCAGTTCATCAACTAAAGGGCAACAGCTCCATTGATGTATGTTATAGTACGAAATATTGATTCCTAAGGAAATATGCACCCTTGCCTCAATGAAATTCAGTCTTCTAGATCGTCTGTTTGTTTGTTTGTGTTCTGTTTCTGGAAGCCAAAATTAACTGATTTGCTGTTTTAAAACGAAACTTTATTTTTATTGAGTTTTTGATCTGTTGGTTAATAGTCATTGATTTGGATACTGTTTGACTGATGGGTTCAAAGTTAAAATTGGAGTAATTAGACTGGTTCAATTTTGTTTCCTTGGTTACTTTGATCTGATTTCTGCCATGGCTTGATTCATTAGAGTTTTTTAATGGTTTCATTTATAGCATTTTCAATTTGAGTCATTTTTACAGCTTGTTAAATTTCTTTAGAAATATTATTGATGGTATGAGTGATTGCAAAGTGTTTGTGGTGAAAAATGATTGATTAGTTGCTCTCTCAATTGTTGTAAGTTTTTTTGTTTTAGTTTATAAATCTTACTGTATATTAAAATAGTTTTTTAAAGTTAAATGCATAATTGTTCAGTTCATCAGAAGCTACTTTTGGACCTCATTGAAGTTTTTATTGAAATTGGTTGATTCTTAATATTATTATCTCCCTTTTGGCATCTGGAGGAATTTGTAGAAATTCTTTTTTGGGCCGTTGTATGTTATTTTGATGTCATTCTTTTGGAAACCTTATTTGTTTGTAGAAATATTCTTTGTTTGAGTCTTTTTCTGTACTGAGTTGACTGCAATAGCTTACATATATATATTTTGATGTTACAGCCTCTGTCAGGTGAGTTAGGACCTGGAATTTTGGGAAATATTTTTTATGGCATTCAGGTTTGGAGCTAAACTTCTGTTATTCTCATTTCAATGAATCCAAAGATGGGCGTTCTGGAGAGAACCTGATGGAGTGAAGCAGTTAATCAAGAACAGACAGTTGGAGTTGAAACTAGAGAATGCTGGCCTGATGTTTTGTTTGGAGTTGAGTGTTTTGCCTGGTTCTGTCAAGATGAGATTATTGGAGGGGGTTCACAGTTGTAGGTTTCCATGTTTGATTGCAATTCCTTCAGGATTTTCAGAATTTTAATAGCTATTCCAATAATAATAATAATAATCAATTTTGTCCCTATCGTTTAATTTAATTTGCTGTCGATGAAATCCACAAAAAAGTTGACACATTTCGGATACTCTTTGTTCACTATTTTCTAAAGAATCAATTCCTGAGGACATTCAACATAATATTCCAGGCATTTCCAGGAATGCTTCCAGATGTATTAATCTAAAGTCATTTATATGATCCATCAACTCAAAATGTGAAAGCATTGATTTTGTAAACAAGCATTTCAAATAATCAGACTCGCATCAGAATTATCAACCGTTGAAAAACCTGAGAATATGAGAAAAGGAAGAAACTACGTGCGAATTAACTAAGCTAAATAGTTCTTGTAAGATCAAATCAATGCCATGTCAAACCAGCAATGGAGAATAAGATGTTCACTAAATAAACTTTCCCTGGAATCAATTCTTCTGCAAATGGGCCTTGAAACTGAAAGAATCTACACATGCATTTATGTTTCAAAAGTCATTGCTTCAGGTGTCAAACGATAGGGAAAAATTGCTATGTTGTCTAAAATTAAGTTGAAACGAATTGCAAAATCATAACCAAAGTAATTAGGCTTCAACAATCTTCTCCTTTTGTTATGAACTTCTGACTGCTGCATAAGAACAAAGGCAAATCCTGGTTTTTTCAACAGGTTGGCAAAGAGAGTCATCAGTTCCATCTGTCGACGTTCCAATACTTTAGCCGCTCACTTAATGACTGTAATTGAAATGCAAACCCCTGATTTTCACACTCATACCTCTGTAGCTCCAACTGAGTAAACTCTTTCTCTTCAGTTTCAATTTTCCTCTCAAATTCATTTCTTTCAGTTATAGTCAATGGAATGCTAAAATTCCCTTGATTCTGCACGGAATGACTATGACATGGCTTGCGTCGGTAAATATTTTTAAAAGATGTCTCTGTCCTCTTATAAATTCCTCATTTGCAAACTCCCACACTCAGGATCAATCTTCCAAATCCTGATAAGACAATACAAGCTCGTCCAATAATTCACCATCAACGCCAAAAAAAATTTAAAATATCATTGCTAGACAGAACACATACAAAGTGCTCTGACTTGAGAACTAAAGTAGAAATATTACACATAGAGGCAACAATTAGTACACAAAAGTTATAAATTCTAAACAGTATGAAATCCTAAGTAGAGTTTGAAGATACAAATCGTTTTCCTCTACAAACAACAATTATTTCCAAAATTAAATAGAATAAATGCGTATCTGAAGCAAAGTGAAAACAGAAAAAGAACTTACATACGTATTGAGCTGCCTTACAAAGCTTGAAAAATTGGTGCTTGAAATACTTGGGCAGCAAATCTCTTGAAAAATCCGGAGGATTCCACACAATAAAGCTACAACCACTCAAACTCCAGGACACCAATGAATTGGTTATTGGATCATCTACCCTCTATGTCTTGTGAGAAAAGGAGCCGGCGTATTTGAACACCCTGTCCATGTGATTCTTCCATAGCTATTTGATTAAATTTCATCAAACGAAAGTGGGTTTTAGGAAAACAAAGTAAGGTAAAAACCCCAGAAGCCAAACCATGAAAGATGATCGAATATATTGGAAAGAGAAGCAATCTAATTGAAAAACTGGTGAAAAAGCAAGAAGAGATAGTATAGTCAGAACACATGTAAGAGAAAGAAGACAAGTTTGACTTTTTTTCATTACCTATTTCTACAAGTAATGTGGGAATACATTATTCTAGTTTTATTTATTATTTACTTTTTTGAATTTTCAAAGTCTCCTCTCCTGTCTAGTCTTTGTTGGAGTGAATAAATATTAAATTATAAAAGACTACATTGACCGACTGAAATACCGACGAACTCTGACTGACGTGTCAGCTATGAACATATGCCATACGTCAGATACGTCCAAAAACTTAAAAAAAATTTAATTCCCTCCAAATCAAAAATCTCTCCCAAAAATTTACACCCTCCTAAATCAAATTTCATTATTCCCCTAAATCAAATCTCTCTCCAAAATTGAAATTGCTCTCCCACCACCACCACCCTGCCACCAGCACGCGGGCTATCGTCTTCCACCACCACTGCAGTAGTCATTCGGTCTGCCTCTTCCACCAACGCTCTATCCTTTACAGGACCCACACTTTTCGAGCCTACCAACACCGCGTCTGTCCTCTAACACCACACACTCGCAGTAGTCCATAACGGAAAAATTACGGCTTTGGCGGGTCGGATTGCGACGTGTACCTCTTCGTACGACTCGCAAGAGTGAGAAAGGGAGGAGGATCTGTGACCTAGCTAGTGGTAAATCATTTTTTTTTTTAGATTGAAAAGTGCATGGGAGACTCTGAGGTAGACGTTGACAATCCTGTTCTGAAAGAAGAGCAGATGTCCAGGTAATATTTTGTACTGTATTAAATTTTAGTACATCTTGATATGTTTCAGTATGTTTAGGCACATAAAGTTACATTATGCAATGCTTTTCTTTTCCCTTTCTGTTTCAAAATTGGTGTTCTTAGCTCAGTTATACATAACCACGTTGATAAGAGCACTTTCTGTAAGTTGGTAAAAGGATCAAGGGGTGATGTAACCATCACAATAGAGGTCTGTATGTGATGTATGTTTTGTAGATAAAATGTGAAGTTTTTCCCTTTACTGAAGTACGTGGGCTTCTTGCAGTAAAGTTGGAGAAAGTGTGTCCTAGGGCCATTTGTGCTGGTTTTGAGGAACCAACTGAGCCAACTGTTTGTTGTGTGGTGGTAAGCTTTAATTTTAGTCTGATACTAATTAGGGAAAATTTTTGGGTCATATAAGTTTATCCGGTGCAACAATTGAAGTCTCAAACTTCAATACTTAAGTGCGCTAATGAATCTTGAAATTGGAGAGGTTAGAACATATTCAAGACCCTTTGGTGGGAGTTGGAACCTTCACTGAGTATGGTTTAACTCTTGGAGATGTGTTTGTTTTGAACATAAGTTCTCAGTGTACTAATGTGGTTGAGTTGTTGTATCTTGCACAGGGATCAAAAGAACATAGATTTCAGGAAGTTGGATGCTCATGTCATCAACTAAAGGGCAACAGCTCCATTGATGTATGTTATAGTACGAAATTAATGATTTCCTAAAGGAAAATAGCACCCTGCTCAATGAAATTCAGTCTTCTAAGATCTGTTTGTTTTGTTTTGTTTCTGTTTCTGGAAGCCAAATTTAACTGATTTTGCTGTTTTTAATAAAAAGACGAAGATTAAGCTTAGTAAAGGGTTCAATATGATAACAAAAGCTCATAGAGATTTTGGTTATCAGCACAAGAATCACAACCTATCCAAACATCTACTCAGAGCCTCGAACCAATCCAATCAAGGTCTCAGGATGGAGTCTCACATCTAAGAACATCTAGTTTAGCTCTAAGACTCAGAAATTTGAACATTTTTACACAAGTACATACTACATACCCTTAATGATGGTGTCTTGTGACAGAGAGAGACAGGAGATGATGAGCCGACGCCCGACGACAATAAAGAGAGGAGATGACGAGCCGTCGAGGATGAATGACGGCGATCGGCGACGGTGGGTCTAGGAATGGGATCACGATTCACAGATGAGAGTGATGAGTAATGAGAGTGATGAGTAATGAGAGTCTACTGAAGTGAACACTAAACAGAGTGATGAGATGAGAGATAGAGAGAATGAATTAGTGACAGTGATGAGAGATTCAGAGGCGCGAGAGAGAAGAGAAAGTTTGTTTTAGAGTTGGGTGGCGTTAGTGCCTTAGTGGGTTAGGGACTTAGGGTTCAGCTTTGAAAAAAACGGGTACCCGCGGGTTTACCAATGTTACCTATCAAAAAACGGGTCGGACCGGGTACAGGTAGAAATTAAACGAGTCCAACATATTAAACCCATACCCTATATTTTTTACCTGGGTATGGGCTGACCCGCGGGTCTGTACCCGTTTTGTCAGGTCTAATAAATAGACTCCCACGATGCATATACATAAAATTAAAATTAAATTGTTTCTTTTCTATGACAGTTTTAAAAGCTTCTCCTTCTTTTTCTTTTTCTTTTTTTCTTCCAACTTTTACATATCCTATTTTATGTTATTAATGGGTTTGATAGGGAGAAAAGTACTGAGTAGTTGAGGTTCACACAAACTGACTGAGAAACCCTGTTTTTTTTTTTTTTTTTTTCGTTAAAGTACTAAAGATCTTGATTTGATAAGCGACTCAAGATTTTGAACTAACCGTGTATAAAAATCATGGAGTTATTTACTCTTCTTATTTATATAAACAAATTAGAGGTAAAAGATTTCATACTAATTTTATTTTGTTTTTCTAATGAAGGATATATTTTTTACCGTGTCAATATCAAAAAGGAACTTGCTTTTGATCACCCTTTCACTAAAAAACCATAATATTCGGATATATCTAACATGTATAGATAGATGATACAAATAATAAGATAAGTTTTTCCTTTTAACTTCCTTGATTCTTTAACCTAATCACAAACTTCAATCATTCAATTATATATAAAATCTGCATGTTATTCAGCAGCTACTTAGAAAAATATAAAGGCTTGAAGTGGACTGATGCATTTAGGTGTACATCCACATGGACAGTCAGTGCTCTCCCCTTGTTACACAATCGGCTCTTCTAGTGTAGCAGATTCTTCGTGTCAACCCAACCTGCTTAAACTGTGTCGGGTTGGCGTGTTATGACCCGTTTTGCTACCCCTACTTGTTACACAATCGGTTCTTTTAATGTAGCAGATTCTTCTTTAACATAAACAAACTCATAAAAGATAAAGAAAGAAAAGCTATTTTTAATTAAAATATAAGTTCTAAACAAGGAAAAATATATCAACAGAAGCATGCACCAATTAATCCTTTGATGCTGTAACTTAGTGTTATATACATACAAAACTGATGCACCAAAACAATCAAGTCAGAAAGTGTCAAGTCTATCACCTTCTCACTAATTAAGTACAATATATACCAACCAACCAAGACATCATGCTGAATGTATCAAACAATACATACTATGTTCGTCCAGCAGAAGTAAGCTTCCCAAAATGTATTGTAAGGTTATCTAATTTGTTTTTGTTCCACCAGAAATTTCTGTGATCAGCTCCCTTGCTAACAATGGCCCCGCCCTCAGTAGCCCCATTTTCTGACTTGATCTCCTGCGCATTTAATGAGGCTGCAGGGGTGTCTGTGAGGAACTGCTCCCAGAACATATCATTCATTCCAATTTTTACAGAAGAATTTGCTGACTCTATCACCTCTTTGCTTAATGCCTCAGCCTCAGAAGCACTAGCAGGCTTCAAAATTACATCAGTCCCTAGAGGTTTTGGTTTTTCATCAACGTTTAAACACATAGATGATATGGTAGGGCCACGACCATCCATATGATCCTCATATGAATGAATTTCCATTGAATGGGGAGAGGACAAATTTGATTTTGGTGAACAATGTTGACCATACACATCCTGATCTTCCGAGGATGTGCCCTCATCTGAAACAATGACTGCAGGAACTGATGGCAACACACCAAAATCATATACATCTTGACTAAAAGCTCCATTGATCCCAAGTAGAAAACTCGCCCAAAAATTGACAGACGATTCTAACTTTTCAATTTGTTCTAAATTCGAAATGGAAGCAGAAACTGCATCTTGGTTTTCCTTCTGGTCAGTCAAACTCCAGTTTTTATCCATATTGGATTCATAACCAAAGTAATTAGGCTTCAACAATCTTCTCCTTTTGTTATGAACTTCTGACTGCTGCATAAGAACAAAGGCAAATCCTGGTTTTTTCAACAGGTTGGCAAAGAGAGTCATCAGTTCCATCTGTCGACGTTCCAAATACTTTAGCCGCTCACTTAATGACTGTAATTGAAATGCAAACCCCTGATTTTCACACTCATACCTCTGTAGCTCCAACTGTAGTAAACTCTTCTCTTTCTTCAGTTTCTCAATTTTCCTCTCAAATTCATTTCTTTCAGTTACAGTCAATGGAATGCTAAAATTCCCTTGATTCTGCACGGAATGACTATGAACTGGCTTGCGTCGGTAAATATTTTTTAAAAGATGTTTCTGTCCTCTTATAAATTCCTCATTTGCAAACTCCCACACCTCAGGATCAATCTTCCTAAATCCCTGATAAGACAATACAAGCTCGTCCAATAATTCACCATCAACGCCAAAAAAAATTTAAAAATATCATTGCTAGACAGAACACATACAAAGTGCTCTGACTTGGAAGAACTAAAGTAGAAATATTACACATAGAGGCAACAATTAGTACACAAAAGTTATAAATTCTAAACAGTTATGAAATCCTAAGTAGAGTTTGAAGATACAAATCGTTTTCCTCTACAAACAACAATTATTTCCAAAATTAAATAGAATAAATGCGTATCTGAAGCAAAGTGAAAACAGAAAAAGAACTTACATACGTATTGAGCTGCCTTACAAAGCTTGAAAAATTGTTGTGCTTGAAATACTTGGGCAGCAAATCTCTTGAAAAATCAGGAGGATTCCACACAATAAAGCTACAACCACTCAAACTCCAGGACACCAATGAATTGGTTATTGGATCATCTACCATCTCATATGTCTTTGTGAGAAAAGGAGCCGGCGTATTTGAACTACCCTGTCCATGTGATTCTTCCATAGCTCAATTTGTATTAAATTTCATCAAACAGAAAGTGGGTTTTAGGAAAATCAAAGTAAGGTAAAAACCCCAGAAGCCAAACCATGAAAGATGATCGAATATATTGGAAAGAGAAGCAATCTAATTGAAAAACTTGGTGAAAAAGCAAGAAGAAGATAGTATAGTCAGAACACATGTAAGAGAAAGAAGACAAGTTTGACTTTTTTTCATTACCTATTTCTACAAGTAATGTGGGAATACATTATTCTAGTTTTATTTATTATTTACTTTTTTGAATTTTCAAAGTCTCCTCTCCAGTCTAGTCTTTGTTGGAGTGAATAAAATTATAAAAGCTTACATTGACCGACTGAAATACCGACCGACACATCTTGACTGACGTGTCAGTCTATGTGACATATGCCACACGTTAGATTCACGCCCAAAAACTTTTAAAAAAAAATTTTAATTCCCTCCAAATCAAAAATCTCTCCCGAAAATTTCACACTTTCTCCTAAATCAAATTTCACTCATTCCCCTAAATCAAATCTCTCTCCCAAAATTGAAATTGCTCTCCCACCACCACCACCCTACCGCCAGCACCGCGGGCTATCGTCTTCCACCACCACCACCAGTAGTCATTCGGTCTGCCTCTTCCACCAACGCTCTATCCTTTACAGGACCCACACTTTTCGAGCCGCTACCACCACCGCCGTCTGTCCTCTAACACCACCACCACTCGCAGTAGTTCATAACGGAAAAATTACGGCTTTGGCGGGTCGGATTGCGGCGTGTACCCTCTTCCAGTACGACTCGCAGGAGTGAGAAAGGGAGGAGGGTCTGTGACCTAGCTAGTGGTAAATCATTTATTTTTTTTAGATTGAAAAGTGCATGGGAGACTCTGAGGTAGATGTTGACAATCCTGTTCGGAAAGAAGAGCGGATGCCCAGGTAATATTTTGTACTGTTATTAAATTTTAGTACATGTTGATATGTTTCAGTATGTTTAGGCACATAAAGTTACATTATGCAATGCTTTTCTTTTCCCTTTCTGTTTCAAAATTGGTGTTCTTAGCTCAGTTATACATAACCACGTTGATAAGAGCACTTTCTGTAGGTTGGTAAAAGGATCAAGGGGTGATGTAACCATCACAATATCGAGGTCTGTATGTGATGTTATGTTTTGTAGATAAAAATGTGAAGTTTTTCCCTTTACTGAAGTACGTGCTGCTTCTTGCAGTAAAGTTGGAGAAAGGTGTTGTCCTGAGGGCCATTTGTGCTGGTTTTGAGGAACCAACTGAGCCAACTGTTTGTTTGAGTGGTGGTAAGCTTTAATTTTAGTCTGATACTAATTAGGGAAAATGTGTTACACTTGTTGGGTCATATATAGTTTATCTGGTGCAACAATTGAAGTCTCAAAGCTTCAATTCTTAAGTGCGCTAATTGAATCTTGAAATTGGAGAGGTTAGAACATATTCAAGACCCTTTGGTGGGAGTTGGAACCTGCACTGAGTATGGTTTAACTCTTGGAGATGTGTTTGTTTTGAACATAAGTTCTCAGTGTACTAATGTGGTTGAGTTGTTGTATCTTGCACAGGGATCAAAAGAACATAGATTTCAGGAAGTTGGATGCTCATGTTCATCAACTAAAGGGCAACAGCTCCATTGATGTATGTTATAGTACGAAATTAATGATTTCCTAAAGGAAATATGCACCCTTGCTTCAATGAAATTCAGTCTTCTAAGATCTGTTTGTTTTGTTTTGTTTCTGTTTCTGGAAGCCAAAATTTAACTGATTTTGCTGTTTTTAAACTCAACTTTATTTTTATTGAGTTTTTGATCTGTTGGTTAATAGTCATTGATTTGGATACTGTTTGACTGATGGGTTCAAAGTTAAAATTGGAGTAATTAGACTGGTTCAATTTTGTTTCCTTGGTTACTTTGATCTGATTTCTGTCGTGGCTTGATTCATTAGAGTTTTTTAATGGTTTCATTTATAGCATTTTCAATTTGAGTCATTTTTACAGCTTGTTATATTTCTTTAGAGATATTATTGATAGTATGAGTGATTGCAAAGTGTTTGTGGTGAAAAATGATTGATTAGTTGCTCTCTGAATTGTTGTAAGTTTTTTTGTTTTATTTTATAAATCTTACTGTATATTAAAATAGTTTTTTAAAGTTAAATGCATAATTGTTCAGTTCATCAGAAGCTACTTTTGGACCTCATTGAAGTTTTTATTGAAATTGGTTGATTCTTAATATTATTATCTCCCTTTTGGCATCTGGAGGAATTTGTAGAAATTATTTTTTGGGCCGTTGTATGTTATTTTGATGTCATTCTTTTGGAAACTTTATTTGTTTGTAGAAATATTCTTTGTTTGAGTCTTTTTTTAGACTGAGTTGACTGCATTAGCTTACATATATATTTTGATGTTACAGCCTCTGTCAGTTGAGTTAGGACCTGGAATTTGGGAAATATTTTTTATGGCATTCAGGTTTGTAGCTAAACTTCTGTTATTCTCATTTCAATGAGTCCAAAGATGGGCGTTCTGGAGAGAACTTGATGGAGTGAAGCAGTTAATCAAGAACAGACAGTTGGAGTTGAATCTAGAGAATGGTGGCCTGCTGTTTTGTTTGGAGTTGAGTGTTTTGCCTGGTTCTGTCAAGATGAGATTATTGGAAGAGGCTTCACAGTTGTAGGTTTCCATGTTTGATTGCAATTCCTTCAGGATTTTCAGAATTTTAATACTGCTATTCCAATAATAATAATAATAATCAGTTTTGTCCCTATCGTTTAATTTAATTTGCTGTCGATGAAATCCACAAATAAGTTTGACACATTTCGGATACTCTTTGTTCACTATTTTCTAGAGAATCAATTCCTGAGAACATTCAACATAATATTACAGTCATTTCTATGATCCATCAACTCAAAATGTGAAAGCATTGATTTTGTAAACAAGCATTTCAAATAATCAAACTGGCATCAGAATTATCAACCGTTGAAAAACCTGAGAATATGAGAAAAGGAAGGAAGAAACTACGTGCGAATTAATTACGCTAAATAGTTCTTGAATGATCAAATCAATGCCATGTCAAACCAGCAATGGAGAATAAGATGTTCACTAAATGAACTTTCCCTGGAATCAATTCTTCTGCAAATGGGTCTTGAAACTGAAAGAATCTACACATGCATTTATGGTTCAAAAGTCATTGCTGCAGGTGTCAAACGATAGGGAAAAATTGCAATGTTGTCTAAAATTAAGTTGAAACGAATTGCAAAATATTAAAGTAGTTCTAAAATTTAGGTGATTCAACCAAGTTCTTGGGACGAAAATTATTTTCAACAGTTTATTGATATATAAAGAGCTCCATCAAGAAAAGCGAATAGCATACAACAATGTTCATGTTCTCTTTATGAATCTAAGCTTTACCCCGTGCTTGAACTTGAAGTTGAGGACTATGCCATATTCAAGTTCAATAGGTTTTTCCATATTGGGAGAATGTCGAAATAAATATTTCATATATAAATNGCAAGAGGAAAAGATAATAAAGAAATAGAGTCAATTCATCCACCTTTAACAGAAGTAATGATTCCCTATAAAGGAGTAGAAATTAAGGCTTCACCTTTTAAAGTCAAAGAAAATTTAAGTGAAATATCAAAAAATGATATAAAAAATATTTATCAACAAAATAATTATGCAAACCAATGTTTGAATACTATTAGCGAACAACTAACTAGAATTGAAGACATTGTAGCAAAACCCATCCTATGCCTCTTTTGCAGGGAATCTCTGACTCTTCAATATTATGTCAGATATTCTCTGAAGCTGATGTCGGTTTTTTGGCCAGTCTAACAAGAACTTAAAAACCACCTCAAGACTATTCTTTCACAACTCCAAGATGAAGAAGAGGAAGTAGAAGAAGAAGATGGAGAAGAATCTTACCGAAGCTCTAGTGCCTCGGTCAATCTCGCCCAGAGCAATGAAGATGACTGTTATGGAATCATCTAACTTATTCCAAACAGTTTGAAATTACCGCTTCTCTCAAAAAGAAGACTGGCCAAAAAACCGACATCAGATATATAGGTCATAATTCTAATCAAACTTGTCCGAATTATAATTCCTCATGGTCCTTGTTTATTTTATAAAACGCTACTGTCATGGCATGATTAGATGCACAGAGAAAATTTAAGTTGATGTAGTGATTCCAAATAAGGCTCTCTCACATGAAAATATTGAGAAAACAAATTACTGATCAATCCAACCCATTGTTTTTCCTAAAATTCACTGGCCTAAGAATTCAGCAATTCCATACCATCTTTTTCTTCCCCCTTAACCAGTAAATGTTCCCTCCTCAATTCAAGGTGCATCAGATTCAAATATTCACAATAATATTACACAATTCAATGTGATTTTCTTTTCTTTCCCATTATTTTTTCTCTAAATACTTGGTAAGCAGCAATCACATTCTTTGCAAGTAAATATTCACAATAATATTACACATATAAAAGTAAATAATTTTCCTATAAGAGAAAAAAAAAATTAGAAACAGATACCAGCTAAAATCACGTGTCTGCTAAAAAGTAAATATAAATCGAAATATTATAACATTAACATCATTTCCTTGGTTTAGTCAGCAGAACTCGCAAGTTTATGATATGTGAAAGAAACGATGATTCTCAAATAATGCATTCATCAGATTAAAATTCATCTCTTAATTAAACTTACACAAATATAAGGGCTACATTTAAAACAATCTCACCTTCACAGTGGCTGTAGCCAACTCATTTGAACTACACACCATTAACCAGGGGGCATTCACATACCCTCCCACGGAGTGTATCCTATCCTGTTAGAAGCATAAACAACTCGATAACTCAGCTAAATAAATAAACAAAAAAATATCAATTGTAACAAATATGAAACAAAACAATAACCCGCCAAGCCAAACGGTTACATCCATACCTTGCAGGCTGTGATGTTGGCTCCTTTATCTTGCCAGCAACCCCGGCCACTATTGTCCAAGCACTCATTTGTCTCTACATCTGCCATAGAAAAATGTCCACTCATGAACTTACGTTCAAAACAAACACATCTCGAAGAGTTAAACCATGCTCAGTGAAAGTTCCAACTCCCACCAAAGGGTCCTGAATATGTTCTAACCTCTCCAATTTCAAGATTCAATTAGCGCACTTAAGTATTGAAGCTTTGGGACTTCAATTGTTGCACCAGAAAAACTATATACGACCCAACAAGTGTAACACATTTTCCCTAGTTAGTATCAGACTAAAATTAAAGCTTACCACCACTCAAACAAACAACTGGTTCAGTTGGTTCCTCGAAACCAACATAAATGGCCCTCAAACAGCACCTTTCTCCAACTTTATTGCAAGAAGCAACACATACTTCAATAAAGGGAAAAACTTTACATTTTTATCTACAAAACATAACATCACATATAGACCTCGATATTGTGATGGTTACATCACCCCTTGATCCTTTTACCAACCTACAGAAAGTGCTCTTATCAACGTGGTTATGTATAACTGAGCTAAGAACATCAATTTTGAAATAGAAAGGGAAAAGAAAGGCATGCAAAAGGTAGCTTAATGTGTCTAAACATATTGAGACATATCAAGATGTACGAAAAATTAATAACAGTACAAAATATTACCTAGGCATCTGCTCTTCTTTCATAACAAGATTGTCAACGTCTGCCTCAGAGTCTCCCATGCACTTTTCAATCTAAAAAAAATAAAATGATTTACCACTAGCTGGGTCACAGATCCTCCTCCCTTTCTCGGTTCTGTTATGGACTCCTGCGAGTCATACTGGAAGAAGGTACACACCGCAACCCGACCCACCAAAGCCGTAATTTTTTCATTATGGACTACTACGAGTGGTGGTGGTGGAACACGATAGACGGCGATGGTGGTGTTAGAGGAAAGACAACGGTGGTGGTGGAGGCTCGAAACATGTGGGTCTTGTAAAGGATAGAGCATTGGTGGAAGAGAAAGACCGAATGACTACTACAAGTAGTGGTGGAAGACGATAGCCCGCGGTGCTAGTGGTAGGGTGGTAGTGGTGGAAGAGGATAGATTGGTGGGAAAGCAATTTCAATTTTGGGAGAGAGATTTGATTTAGGGGAATGCGTGAAATTTTTGGGAGAGATTTTTGATTCCGGGAAAGGAGGGAATTTAATTTAATTGTTTTTTTTTTAGTTTTTTAGGGGACTGATGTGGCGTGAACCTGACGTGACAGATGAGATGGCATCTGCCACGTCAGTCGGAATGTGAGTCAACTTTTCAGTTGGTCAATGTAGTCTTATTGTTTTTCAGAACACATGATATCACCTTCCATTTAAAACAACACTTGCAAACGCCCATTAGTTCCAACTTCCAACTACACATGGGGCTCCTGCGGCTTATTCAATGTTTTTGAAATAGATTGTAAATAAACTTACTTTAACAAATAAACTAATTAGATTAAGACATAATAATTGTTAAATTATATAAATTTTAAAGTAAATATAAATTTTATATATATACAAAGTTGTGTTAAGATAAAATTAATAATTGTATCTGTATAATTATTAATATCAATTATAGATAGATGTCATTAAATCATTCATCCAACTTGAGAAGATCACCTGAATATTATATGATTTAATTATATTTTCAAGATTATCACCTTGTACATTTAATATTATTTTTGCAGACATGTCTTTGATATTCGATGTCAGTATTTTGTAGTGAATCGTGTATGATATTTAAGATCACCTGAATATTATCAAGATCAACTATTTAAACTTAAAATTTATACTGACCTTCCGCAATTTCTGTAACTTATATTCATTTTCAAGTTGCGTTGCGCTGGTATATTTATTTTATATATATATATATATATAATAATATATATATATATATATATATATATAAATTATTGGTTTTTTGTGTTTTAAATATATATCTTCTATATTGAAGTTCATTTTATATTGAATTGATAATTAAAAAATATATAAATAAAATATCCATAAATTAAACTCAAAGTCTATATCATATGGTTCTTCTCAAATATGTCACCATTTGAAATCTATAACCAAAGTGTAAAACTTTGTTAAGAAAAGCAAAAAAAAATTGCAGAATAACCCATTGGGTATTATTGATAAGTCTATAAATTAATCAGAGAAAGAGAAACCTTGTTGAAAAATGTGAATTTTTAAGCAAGAGACTTGCAGAGCCAAAGAAAAAAATTGATTTTGATTGTTGAGAAGAGAAAATGAATTATTATTATTATTATTATTATTTTAGAAATTAAAAAAAAAATTAAGAATTTTGAGAAAAGAACTCACATGGAAAGCAATAATAACTCCAACAGTATAATCTGAAGGCAACTTAATTGAAGTATTAAAGAAGCCATGAAGATAAAGGTCCTTTGACACAAATCTATTTGCTGCAATTAGAATTGACCACCACCTATAGTAGAAAAAGCATTTGATGATAATATCCTAAAGAAAGACGATAATTGTAAAACCCACAAATCAAACAACAAAATCAATCCAAAAATTAACAAAAAGAGATGAAACAAATACAATTAAAACTACATATCATATTTGTTTTCCTTTGTCATTACTAAAATTGAATTTGTTTTATGTGTGTGATGATGAAATGAATGGTTCGGTAGTAACTAATTCATCGTATAATATATCAAATTAAATTCCTATTTTTCTAGTTTCCAAATATTCAAACCGCTCATCAATTGGATTTTTATTGAGCAAGTTGTGGCTAATTTACTACTGATTGTTCAGTGGAAATCGAGAAACAGGAGACACCGAAATGTGTGTGATAATAAAATGAATGGTTTGATAGTGGAGCTACAGTCATCCAAATTAAGCGTATAATATATAAAATTAAAGCCCTGTCTATCTAGTTTCTAAAGATTCAAACCTCTCATCAATTGGATTTTTATTGAGCAAGTTATGGTCAATTTACTACTAATTATTCATTGGAAACCGAAATGTCAATTGGATTTTTATTGAGCAAGTTATGGTCAATTTACTATGATTGTTCAGTGAAAACCGAAATATGTGTGATGATAAAATGAATGGTTCGACAGTGGGACTACAATTATCAAAATTAAACATATAATATGTCAAATTAATTTTCTATCTGTCTAGTTTCTAAGAATTCAAACCTCTCATCAATTCGATTTTTATTGAGAAAGTTATGGTCAATTTACTATTGACTGTTTAGTGGAAACCGAAATATGTGTAATGATAAAATGAATTGTTTGACAGTGGGGCTATAGTTATCCAAATTAAGCATATAATATATCAAATTAAAGCCCTTTTTGTCTAGTTTCTAAAGATTCAAACCTCCCATCAATTGGAGTTTTATTGAGCAAGTTATGGTCAATTTACTATTGATTGTTCAGTGAAAACCTAAATGTGAATGATGATAAAATGAATGGTTTACTAAAACTACATGGTTCAGCATTAAACATCAATTTATATTTGTTATATAAATGAAACTAGTTATATTCAACAACAACCTCTTTTCATGATATATGTATATAACATAAAAAGATATCAATAAAAAGAGATAGAACAATTACAATTAAAACTACATATCAATATTTGTTTTCC
The DNA here is from genome assembly GCF_008641045.1 of Pistacia vera. Lineage (NCBI taxonomy): Eukaryota > Viridiplantae > Streptophyta > Magnoliopsida > Sapindales > Anacardiaceae > Pistacia > Pistacia vera. The sequence goes on from NW_022196301.1 coordinate 580,207, forward strand.
TTTAAGGATAATAATAATGGTTCGGCATATTATAAATAGTTTACTAAAGCTACATGGTTCGGCAACAAACATCAAATGATATTTGTGATACAAATAAACTTTGTTATATTAAGCAACAACCTGTTTTCGATAAATGTATGTAACATAAAAAAATATCAACAAAAAGAGATAGAATAAATACAATTAAAACTGCATATCAATATTTGTTTTCCTTTGTCATCACTAAAATTGAATTAGTTTTATGTGTGTGATGATAAAATGAATGGTTTGACCGTAGGTCTATAGTTATCCAAATCCATCATATAAAATTAAAGCTCTATTTTTCTAGTTTCTAAAGATTCAAACCGCTCATCAATTGGATTTTTATTGAGTAAATTATGGTCAATTTACTACTAGTTGTTTAGTGGAAATCAAGAAATAGGGGAAACCAAAATGTGTGTGATGATAAAAAGAATGATTTGGAAGTGGGGCTACATTTATCCAAATTGAGTGTATAATATATAAATTAAAGATCTATCTGTCTAGTTTCTAAATATTCAAACCTCTCATCAATTGGAGTTTTATTGAGCAAGTTATGGTCAATTTACAACTGATTGTTCAGTGGAAACCGAAATGCGTGTGTTAAATAAATGAAATTAGTTATATTTAGCAACAACCTCTTTTCATGATACATATATGTAACATAAAAAGAAATCAACAAAAAGAGATAGAACAAATACAATTAAAACTACATATCAATATTTGTTTTCCTTTGTCATCACTAAAATTGAATTGGTTTTAAGTGTGTGATGATAAAATAAATGGTTCGGCCATAGGTCTATAGTTATCGAAATTCATCATATAATATATCAAATTAAAGCTCTATCTTTCTAGTTTCCAAAGATTCAAACGGCTCATCAATTGAATTTTTATTGAGTAAGTTATGACCAATTTATTACTGATTGTTGAGTGGAAAACGAGAAACAGGGGAAACCAAAAGGTGTATAATGATAAAAGGAATGGTTTGAAAGTGGGACTAAAGTTATCCAAATTGAGTGTATAATATATCAAATTAAAGCCCTATCTTTCTAGTTTTAAATATTCAAACCTCTTATCAATTGGAGTTTTATTGAGAAAGTTATGGTCAATTTACTACTGACTATTTAGTGGAAATTGAAATATGTGTGATGATAAAAGGAATGGTTTGGCAGCGGGGCTACAGTTATCCAAATTAAGTGTATAATATATCAAATTAAAGCCCTATCTATTGAGTTTTCAAATATTCAAACTGCTCATCAATTGGATTTTTATTGAGCAAGTTATGGGTAATTTACTACCAACTGTTCATAAGCATATAATATATCAATTTAAAGCCCTATCTGTCTAGTTTTTAAAGATACAAACCTCTCATCAATTGGACTTTTATTGAGAAAGTTATGGTCAATTTACTACTGACTATTTAGTGGAAGCCGAAATGTGTGTGATAATGAAAGGAATGGTTCGACAGTGGGGCTACAGCCTACGGTTATCCAAATTAAGCATATAATATATCAAATTAAAGCACCGTCTGCTTAGTTTCTAAAGATTCAATCCTCCCATCAATTGGATTTTTACTGAGCAAGTTATGGTCAATTTACTACTGGTTGTTTAGTGGAAACCTAAATGCATGTGATGATAAAACGAATGGTTTACTTGACCCAAATTTAAGGGATTATCATATTATGACTAATAAAAAATATTTCAAATAACTCCTATTAATTAAAAAATGGAATCAGCCAAAATTAATTCATTTAACATATATACTTGTGTTAGTAAACGGTCCCGTATACGCAGCGGAAACAAAAAATAATATAACTCAGGGATCGTTTACATGAGCCAAGATCAAGGGTATGATTTTACAATTTTATCATAATAAAGCAAGAATCTGCAGAAATTAATAATCTGTGTTTAGAAACCATACGCACGTTTGGAGGCTCCACCACGATTGTTTTTGAACGTTTTGCTACCGATCCAAGTGTAGGATCGAACCCACGTAGTCCACACGAAGACAATCTCAAAAGAACCAAAGAGGGATTTGCTAGATCCTCTTTGGCTTCAAGATTAAGAAGAAGAAAAGAAATCAAATTGAATTGATTTAGGCCAAAGAAAGGTTTCTGCCGTGGGAATGATTGAGAGGGCTGCTGTGTGTTTTAATTTTTTTTTAAAAGAAATCAATTAAAAATCAATAATTAACACACACACTTTTCCTTTTATAGTTAATCAATTTGCCCTAATCCCATACGGAATAGGCTTGGGCTCCAACCCAAACGCCCGATGTTGCCAAACACTCCCAATTTGATTTATTTTATTTTCCATCATTATCTCAATTAAAATCAATTAATATATATTTAAATATATATATATTAACATTTAACAATAATGATAATATATTTAAATATGTGCGAACACACATTTAAACGTAATTTCACTTATTTAATTTTTCTAACAAATTAAATAAAGGCTACGACCTCAGCAAATTTAATTGCACTGTGAAATTACCAAAATACCCTTTCGCCTTAAAAGACGAAAACGCCCTTCTTTCTTCTTGCATCTTAAATTGTCTTCTATGTGTGTGACCCTTAGGCTCCTCATCATATCGGCAGTGTATAGTATTGCGATTAACACCAATTAATCGTCTCACTAATACACAGACCAAGATTGGCCCCTAGCAAGGCATCATGGCCACCCGATAGATTCGGATTCAGCAAAGTAGCTACCTGTCAACGATATGGTTACCGTGCAATTCGATCCTTTCATCATACGTTATCTCGACGAGACGAAGGCATAGAAATAGTGTCAACCTTCGGTTACTCTCGATATTATTTATTCAGTTTCTGGACCAATGACCCGTATTATAAACTGGATAGAGCAACAACTCAATCCCACTGTGGCCACAGTTTTAGTGTCATTGCCATATACTGAATTGCGCCGTGAGATAACTTTCTCCCGTACCCGGGAGTGATAAATCCTCTGTCAATCCACCATAGTCTTGATACACTCCTTGATGCAGCCAATCACCACCGTATTGACAGCTCTGAAAAGAACTGCGTTAGGCTAGTGTCAAACTACACCAATCGGTGCACAAGGCGCTCCGGTGATCTCAAGTCTAAGGATCACATGCACCACCATTCGTTAGAGGATTTGTTCCATAGACACTGGGGTTACCATCCATATGGAATCCTCTGGTGGGTCAGTCCAGTGAACTTGCTGCGGTGTAATCGCCTACAACAAACACCCATGTGTTGCACCAGGTTGTCACCAAACAACCTTGACAAGTGAGATCAGTCACTGCCTTTCGACAGGGTCGTTCAACACTATGATAGCCTTACCGTATTATCTGTGCCCTTAGTTCAGAATAATACTGGGGCTACGGACGTTTCTAGAATGGCCACCATATGTGCTCATAGGGTTCTCACTATCAATATTTGAAACACTTGATACCCTCGTCATGGTTCTACCATTCTAAGGACATATATCAATACATATTGCAATAATAATGATTTACGCGATATAGAATAAGATGCCTTTTATTATTGATTAATGAACATTATTACAAAGAGTCAATTCTACAATAATTGATTGGCTCTAGGGCACCTACTCCAACAACTTGCACATCAGTAGGACATAAACAATTAATCATTTATATAACAAATTAAAATAAATGAATGTTTTTACAAAAAACATATTCAACAGAAATGAACCGTTTTTACTAATATAGATATGACACATACTCACAGTTCGCCTGACAATAGGATCATCCTCGATTTGATCTTATTAAAGTACATAAACATTTCCTTGAAAACAAACATAACAAAATTTAATTGATTTTTATGTTAAGATTGTTAAGGAACAATTATTCATTTGTACAACAATGGTTACCTGAAAATGAAATCAACAAAAGTTAATTAATCGTCATATTAAAATTGTTAAGAATACACTGATCGTTCGGTAGGACTAACACAATTGATCATTCAAATAAATTGATCGAACAAAAACAATTATTTAACCGAATAATAACAGTTAAAAATGTTAGGAGATATACTTACAATTTCGTATTAAAACAGTTAGAAGATATACTTACAGTTCAGAAGAACAAATCAAAATAACAACTCATTTGACAATGTCAATCGGATATCCTTCCTTTATTCCATGCCAATTCATGAATCTTTGACTTGTAAACAAAAACAAAAACATAAATAAATAAAAAATCATTGACTAACAAAATCATGAAGAACAAAAGTATTATTGACACAAACTAACATGACCTATAAAGTATTAACAAAAGACCAAACGTGTTGTTGATACCAACTAATATATTCCGATAATACACAACTAAATATATGCCCCTTTTATAACCCCTTATTTAGACCTTTCGAATGCAAACACAATTAAATGCGAATTGAATATGAAGAAAGGTTTGCAATGTCAATACAATGCACCTATATAATTATTAATAAACATGTATGCTTTTACTACCAATGCAATGCACCTATGTAATCCAATCTTTATGCCTATTTATTTAGACTTTGGAATACCAATGCAACAATTAATATCCATCAGACATTCTACATTGGTCCACATTGATGGGCTCTAAATGAAATTTCCAACGGTATCTTACAGGCCCCGTAAATCTTCCCAGATAAAAAGTTATGGCCGTCTGAATAGGACATGCTCATTTAAGCCCTTTGGGTTTTATGCACGGACTTCTGACGTTCAGCCTGCTCTATGAATTCATCCTCTAGACATTCTACAGTAGTCCACATTGATAGACTTCTAACAGGCTCTAATTAAGCTTTCCAATAGCATCTTACAGGCCCTGTAACTCTTCTCGGATCAAAAGTTATGGTCGTCTGAATGGGGTATGCTCATTTAATCCCTTTGGGCTTTATGCACGGAGTTCTGACATTCAACCTGCTCCATGAATTCATCCGTTAAACATTTTACATTAGTCCACATTGGTGAGCTCCGAATGAGATTTCCAACGGTATCTTATAAATCCCGTAACTCTTCGTGGATAAAAAGTTATGGCTGTTTGAATGGGACATGCTCATTTAAGCCAATTGGGCTTTACGCACAGACTTCTGACGTTCAGCCCACTACATGAATTCATCTGCCAGACATTCTACATTAGTCCACATTGATAGACTTTTGACAAGCTCTAAATGATATTTCTAACGATATCTTACAAGCCTCATAACTCTTCCCGGATCAAAAGTTATGGCCGTCTGAATTGGGCATGCTCATTTAAGCCCTTTGACTTTACACACAGAGTTCTAACGTTCAGCCCACTCCATGAATTCATCTGTCAAACATTCTACATTACTCCATGTTGACAAGGTCTGAATTAGATTTCCAACGACATCTGACAAGCCTCGTAACTCTTCCCAGATAAAAAGTTATAGCCGTTTGAATGAGACATGCTTATTTAAGCCCTTTGGGCTTTATGCATGGAGTTCGGATGTTCAGCCCGCTCCATGAATTCATCCATCAGACATTCTACATTTTTCCATGTCAACAGACTCTGAATGAGATTTTGAACAGTATCCTATAGGCCCTGTAACTCTTCCTGGATCAAAAGGTGTGGCCGGCTGACTGGGCCATGCTCATTTAAGCCCTTTGGGCTTTACGCACGGAGTTCTAACGTTCAACCTGCTCCATAAATACCTTCGTTAGACATTCTACATAAGTCCACATCAACTGGCTCTCAATGAGATTTCCAACGGTATCTCACAGGCCCCGTAAGTCTTCCCGGATAAAAAGTTATGGCCGTCTGAATGGGACATGCTCATTTAAGCCCTTTGGCTTTATGCACGGACTTCTGACGTTCAGCCTGCTCAATGAATTCATTTGCTAGACCTTCTACATTAGTCCATGTTGATAGAATTCTGACAGGATCTGAATGAGCTTTCCAACGGTATCTTACAGGCCTCGTAACTCTTCCCAGATCAAAAGTTATGGCCGTCTTAATAAGGCATGCTCATTTAAGCCCTTTAGGCTTTACGCATGGAGTTCTGACATTCAACCTACACCATGAATTAAACTATTAGACATCCTACATAAGTCCATATTGATGGGCTCTGAATTAGATTTCCAACGATATCTTACAGGCCCCGTAACTCTTCTCGGATCAAAAGTTATGGCCGTCTGAATGGGGCATGCTCATTTAAGCCCTTTGGGCTTTATGTACAGAGTTCTGATGTTCAGCCCGCTCCATGAATTCATCTGCTAGACCTTTTACATTAGTCCACATTGATAGACTTCTGACTGGCTCTGAATGAGCTTTCCAACGGTATCTTACAAGCCCCGTAACTCTTCCTGGATCAAAAGTTATGGCCATCTTAATGGGGCATGCTCATTTAAGCCCTTTAGGCTTTACGCATGGAGTTCTGACGTTCAACCTGCACCATGAATTCAATTTTTAGACATCCTACATAAGTCCACATTCCAACGATATCTTACAGGCCCTGTAACTCTTCTCAGATCAAAAGTTATGGCCGTCTAAATGGGGCATGCTCATTTAAGCCATTTGGGCTTTATGTACAGAGTTCTGACGTTCAACCCGCTCCATGAATTCATCCACTAGACATTCTATATTAGTCCATATCAACGGGCTCTGAATGAGGTTTCCAACGGTATCTTACAGGCCTCGTAACTCATCCCGGATAAAAAGTTATGGTCGTTTGAATGGGACATGCTCATTTAAGCCATTTGGGCTTTACTCATGGATTTCTCATGTTCAACCCGCTCCATGAATTCATCCGTCAGACTTTCTAAGTTAGTCCACATTGATAGACTTTTGACAAGCTCTGAATGAGCTTTCCAACGGTATCTTATAGGCCCCATGTTAGTATGCCAAATGCTCCAAATTAATAACCTTACTAACCTAACTACTAAATTGCATATAGGTGTTGGGTTCATGCATTTTGGACATGGAAATGGAGAGAAAATGACGATCAAGATGATGGATGCAAGGTAGAGCACAAGCATAACACATAAGCCCAAAAAATTTCAAGGTAAGGATAAAATATTACCTACTCCTTTGCTTTTCAACGCTTGAATCTTCTTTCTTGGAATCTTACTTCTTCAAGCGAAGTTGAAGAACCTCAAAATGTGATCCACACAAGTCAAGGAAGAGAGAACCATGAGAGTGAGAGAGAAAATGAGAGAGTGATTTTGCTTTAATTGATTCAATTCAATTAAAATGGCATAAAACCTAATTTATATACCATGGGCACAAAGTGTAATTTTAAATTGTTTTGGGAAGGCCTCAAACAATTTAAAATTAACTTGAGAATAAACATTTATGTCAAGTCCTTGGTTTTATGGTTAATTCATAATTAGACCAAATTTTAATTCCATTAAATATTCTAACCCTTTAGAATAAAACCAATGCACTTCTGCCCCCATCATTGAATCCAATTCAATAATAATATTTAATAAATCCTTATTACCCTTGGTAAGTGCTAGCTATTCATGGATAATCATTTCTCACCAGTACATTAATTCGGATGCAACTGTTTACGTCCAAACATCATTAACCTGATTAATGATATGTATTACTCTCTCTCCTTGAGCTTGGTTTTATGTGTGACCATTTTGGTTCACTGTGATCTAGTCGTGGGCCCAATATCAGATTTTGATATGCTTCGTTATAATTCTTTATAATCGAAACTCCCACTGATTATGGTAGACGTCTAGCAATGTTCTATAACCCCTAAACCACAATGAAGTGTAAACTCCAATGAATCTATTCTGATCGTATGTACTGTGTAGTCAAATCCCTCCGTTATCTAATCCCGATTAAGAATGGTTTATGGTATGTCAAAACTTTTAACTTAATCTTTAATCGAATTGTCAAGCGATACAATGGAACTCGTCAACATGAAACTACTTTTTATCTGACATTCATTATACTCTGGCCAAAGATTTCCCTTTTCCAATGTTTATTGACATTCGTCTGGGAACTCGAGATTGGACTATTTTGAGTTAACGGATCCCATCTTGACCATCACTTGTCCTCGCACATGAATAACATATGACCAAACTGGCTTATTACACAAGACATGACTAGTCTCGTGCTTATACACCATATGAACCATATGCATCCTATGTTGAATCCAACCGTGATGTCTTACGTTTAAGGATCAATGGTACACTAGCACGATCCTACGATGCATCATTGACCATATCCATGCGATTCATCGTAATCGGTCGTATTCGATAAACAGTTCACTAACCGTTTATCCATGCTAATGCCTTTATGACATGCCTCTTATAATCACCCACACTAATACCATCACATGATATTCAATGGAGACATTCAGCATGCCTACTATGCAATGTTATTGCCCAATTAACATTACTTGCATAGGGAATTCTTTGATGATTTGATCTTCTGAAGATTCGTGTCATCCGAACATTTCACATGCAATATTAAATATAATATAATATAAATGAAGCAGAAAATCAACATGTGAAATAAGAACACTTTCTTTTATTCATAATACATTTACAAGATATAATGTCCTGGAACCGACAACACGATTGGTTCCTAGGGCATACACTAACAAAACTCCCATTTGCACTAGAGCCAATCGCTATGGTATCTAACACTCATCTTGTAACGCCCCACTTGAGGTACGTAGTTGTTGTTTCCTCTTTCGCTCTTATTTGAGTTGGTTTTTGGTATTATTGTTTGATAGAGTGTTGTGTTGAGTACTTGCCCTGAAATTGGTAGAAAATAGAAGAAGTTTAGTGTTTCAGTCTTCGCCGGGGCGAAGAATAATCTTCGCCGCGGCGAAGAGAGGTTGAAGCCACGGGNTTTGGGCCAACCCGGCGGGTTGGCTGTTGCCAAGCCGCGGGTTGGCCGTTGGCAACAGCCAACCCGCCAGCAACCCGCCGGGTTGCGGGCCTCTTCCAAAGAGGCCAAAATAGCAACCCGGCGGGCCGCGGGTTACCATTGTGTAACCCGGCCCGCCCGGGGGTGGCTGGCGGGTTGGGCTCAACCCGGCCCGCCATGAAGGCGGGCCGGTTTGAGCCCTCTTTTTTACGGGCCGGGTTAGGGTTGGCCCGCCTAACCCGGCCCATATTTTCCACCTCTACGCTGGAGGGTGCAATGCCGGCATAACCTGCAACCGCTAGTTGGGCTGGCAGCTTTGCAACCTTCAGTCACGAGCTAACCTCCTACTGGCGCCGCAGCCGGCCTCTCTCGCCGCTTCCGACGACTTTGCCTGCCTCCCTCACTAGCTCTTCATTGCCCCAAACCCATTCTGCTTACCTCTCCACCGAGCCACCGCCTAAAAGACCTCCACTCTCCTTCGTAGTTGCAGCACCCCGCGACTGCGAGCAACCGCATCCAGCTCCATCTGCCTCATCGTCCCCCACCGATCGCTCCCCGTCATCTCACACCCCCACCCCTGCCTTTTTCGCTGTTGTTTGGAGAAGTTCGTGTTTGATGGTTGAAAGTGGATTGTTTCGTTGATTTTGTGGAGTTTAATTTGGTTTTGAAGTGTTGTTTTTATATCTACTTTGTGGAGCATCTGGGTGATTTCCGCGATTTCCAACCCATTCACATAGTTACCTTGCCACGTCGCCCAATACCTGTTCGACAAAAAACCCCACCCAGTGCCCACTGTATTGTTAAGTTGCAGTTACTATTCTCAAATTTTTGTTTTGTGGTGTAACTATTCAATTTGCTGAGCTTGGTTGAAATATTTTAACCTTTGATGGGAATAAAAGTGCGAGTTTTTTTGTGTTTGTATTTTCCTACATGTCCTTTTGAGCATGGATGCTAAATAGAGTGATGAAGCAGCTGGTGAGAGTTTTGTTCTTGTAATTTGATAGTGCTATGGATGTTATGATATTAATTCCGCCCATTGAAAATTTTAATGGGTTTGTTGAAAGTTGGTAGATCTTGTGTTTTTTGAGTTTGTGAAAAAAAATCGTATCTAAATTTTTGTTAAATTCCAGTAAAACATCATTTTTAATAAAAAAAATTGAAGGGGTTGTATTTGTATACAGTAAAGGACATATCAATAATTTCATATTTAAAGAGTATGTAATTAAATCTGTTAATATGACATAAAATAATAAGAAAAATGTTAAATCAAATGGTAAAGGATGTTTTCGTCTTTACAACCCAATAATAACGGATTTTGCTTACAGAAAATAACGGTGGGTGGGAAAGTGTCGTTTTAAAACTTGATGGGTGAGAAAGTTTCATTTCGCCAAACCTTGGGTGGGAAAAAGTCGTTCTCCCTTCATTAATGAGTGAAGTTTGTTGTATGTTGATTGAATGGCAATACTATTGTTATTCAATTCCCGGGTGCAAGTAGAATGAAGATTGCTTCTATTTATTGATATTATATGCTTAGCGTGAAGTTATCTTCGAGATAGAGAGGACTACCCCCAAAAATAAAAAAAAGTGTGGATGGGTTTAAATTTATTAATGAGTGAAGTTTGCTGTATGTTGACTGAAACTTTTGTAATATTTATCATCTGAATCAGTTTTCACTTTCAATTTTTTCGCTGCTTTTATATATATATATATATATCATGAACACCTTGACCCTTGTAGCTAGAAGTAGCAGTAGCAGTGAAATACATCTTCTTATAAAAAAATGATACACATTAATGCAGCTTAAATGACATATTCCACCCGAGGTTTGGCGAAATCCTGAGCGGATACTCCGGCCGGTTTCATTTATTCCAAATCCACACCCTTAAATGAACCCTTAAATGAACATTGTTAGTGACAGTTTGATTTTGACATAGGCTTTTACGAAATTGCTCTTCACCCCATTCTAAACCACAGTCCACTCCCAATCAGTGGCTGGCAGCGGGGAAAACAACCAAAAAAAAAAATCCACACCCAATCAACAAATTAAATTCACTCCAAAACACAACAAAAACCCAGCAAATTGAACTCAAAACAAAGGCTCCAAATCAACCCAAACCCAATTGTCGCGCGAAGAGATGGAGAAGTGACGGACAGTAACCGGTGACCAAACAGTTGTTAGGGATGGAAGGGGTTTTTGAGAGGGGAGGCCGGTGAGGTGAATGGCAGCGACGGGAGGGATTTCCATTGCCATAATCAGCAGGTTGGGTGAGGCTGAGGGGTTTTGGTGTGTTGGCTAAGGAGAAGTGATTGGTGGTGATGGGGGTGTCCGGCGACACTGGATTCGGGCGGTTGGGCGCTGCACTCACGAGAAAGGCAAAATCGTGTGGTGAAGAAGAAAAAAATGGAGAAATGCAAGAGGGAGATGGATAGTCATGGCTAGATCTAGGCTTCATCACCGGAAAGGACCAAAAAACAGTTGGCGACGATGCAGACAATGATGAGGGAAAGTGGAAGATGAAGAGATGAAGATGGAGGTGGAGAAAAATTTGAGATTTGGGGTTTTTTAGGATTATTTTGTCCTTTTAATTTCAAAATAGGGTAAAGACTAAATAAAACGAAGTTAGTTTAAAGGTGAAAATCTGAAATCAATGGAAGTGGGGTATCACTTGGGATTTCTTCAAACCTAACATATCGTTTAATATATATATAAATATATATATGAAACCAGACTCTTCAACTATATGAACCACTATATATTCAGTATGCAAATACGAGCATTAAATGGTATAATGATAGAGAATATTGCTCTCTCTATTATATATATTTTTCTAGGTTTCTATTAATGAAGATTTTCTTGAATGAACTGTGTTGATGCTTGATTTTGACACCCAATAAACGCACGTGTGCAATGCTAAGCTGACTCAGAAGACACACGTGAATGGGAGTAGAACTGAATAAGACACGGAGAACAATGTTTAAAGTGGTTTGGATGCTTAAACAAGCGAATCCTACGTCCACTGGTATTGTATTAATTTATGAGATCAGGTCGCGTTCAGCGAGCTGGTTTACAAGTGACTACAAAAGAGAGGAAATATATGTGCTATTCCAAAGAGAAATTAGCTAATCTCACAAACGGGAGAGGATCCCTCTATTTATAGTGAGATTAGTTGATGTAATGAGTACTAAATTAGGGAGTAGGTTAGATTGCTGTGCAAATCCTTTCTTCCGTCCCGTTATTCACCTGCTCAAGTGATTTACTCGACTCTTGCAGGGATTGGACACGTGGATCTCCTCCAGCCTCGCACCAGCTAGGCGCACAACTACTACACTAGCAGGGGCATGCTGCTTGCATCAGCGAGAGATGTGGCTGCATCTGGACGGCTGCAGGACTTACCTACGCTTTGACCGCTTATGCTGACAGGGCTCTGCATCAGCCCTACTTTTCCAGGCATAACAAACTGAAACTAATAATCTGTCTTGATTTTCTGAATTCTCTAGGCAGCTCACTTGGTGAATGCAGAAACAAAATTGCATTTAACAGTAATGGGTGCGTTTGGTTTATTATTTTGGATAAGATTTTGGGGATAGTATTAGATAATTGAATATGGGAGTATTACAAGGTAAAATTTAAAAAATTATAAAAAAACCCCCTAAGTTTGCTAATTTAATAAATACCCCAATATATAAAAATATTGTAAAATGATAAAAAGACCCCCATCACCCACAGTGCCAGATCTGGCCACCACCGCCAGAATCTAGCCGAAAAATTGTGTAACGACACATACCAGCTAGATCTAGCCGGTATGGCATCCTATGGCCTTTTCTGGCCAGATCCGTGGCAGATCTGGCTAGAAAAGGCCAGATCTACAGCCATATGTGGCTGTCACGGCCGGAAAAGGCCAAAGAAGGCTATCTTTGGCTATCAGCAAAAACCAAAGATATGGCCGGTGAATTATCGACAAGTTCCGATCGGTAATTCACCGTTGTGGCAGATTCCGGCTACCACCGATGGTGGTTGCCGAAATCTGGCAAGTACGGGTCAGCAGGGGTGTTTTTGTTAGTTTTTAAACTTTTTTTTAGGGGGTATTTAATGAAATTAATAACCTTATGGGGTTTAAAAGTAATTAAAAAATAGGCTAATATTTCTTGAATAATGTACCAAACATTATTTGGAGAATATGATTGGGAATATGGGCAGAAATAATAAGCTAAACGCATCCAATATTATTTACAGTACAGTAAGACTACATTGACCGACTGACACATCCTGACTAATGTGTCAGTTTATGTGGCATATGCCACACGTCCGATTCATGCCACATCAGACCCCAAAAACTTAAAAAGAAAATTTAAATTCCCTCCAAATCAAAAATCTCTCCCAAAAATTTCACACCTTCTCCTAAATCAAATTTCACTCGTTCCCCTGAATCAAATCTCTCTCCCAAAATTGAAATTGCTCTCCTACCAATATATCCTCTCCCACCACCACCACCCTACCACCAGCACCGAGGGCTATCGTCTTCCACCACCACTTGCAGCAGTCATTCGGTTTGCCTCTTCCACCAATGATGTATTCTTTACAGGACCTACACTTTTCGAGCCTCTACCACCACCGCCGTCTGTCCTCTAACACCACCACCACTTGCAGTAGTCCATAGCGAAAAAATTACGACTTTGGCGGGTCAAGTTGCGACATGTACCCTCTTCCAGTACGACTTGCAGGAGTCCTTAACGGAACCGAGAAAGGGAGGAGGATCTGTGACCTAGCTAGTGGTAAATCATTTATTTTTTTTAGATTGAAAAGTGCATGGGAGACTCTGAAGGAGACATTGACAATCCTATTCTGAAAGAAGAGCAGATGCCCAGGTACTATTTTTTACTGTTATTAAATTTTAGTACATCTTGATATGTTTTAGTATGTTTAGGCACATAAAGTTACATTATGCAATGCTTTTCTTTTCCCTTTCTGTTTCAAAATTGGTGTTCTTAGCTCAGTTATACATAACACGTTGATAAGAGCATTTTCTATAGGTCGATAAAAGGATTAAGGGGTGATGTAACCATCACAATATGGAGGTCTGTATGTGACGTTATGTTTTGTAGGTAAAAATGTGAAGTTTTTCCCTTTACTGAAGCATGTTCTGCTTCTTGCAGTAAAGTTGGAGAAAGGTGCTGTCTTGAGGGCCATTTGTGCTGGTTTTGAGGAACCAACTGAGCCAACTGTTTGTTTGAGTGGTGGTAAGCTTTAATTTTAGTTTGATACTAATTAGGGAAAATGTGTTACACTTGTTGGGTCATATATAGTTTATCTGGTGCAACAATTGAAGTCTCAAAGCTTCAATTCTTAAGTGCGCTAATTGAATCTTGAAATTGGAGAGGTTAGAACATATTCAAGACCTTTTGGTGGGGAGTTGGAACCTTCACTGAGTATGGTTTAACTCTTGGAGATGTGTTTGTTTTGAACATAAGTTCTTAGTGTACTAATGTGGTTGAGTTGTTGTATCTTGCAAAGGGATCAAAAGAACATAGATTTCAGGAAGTTGGATACTCATGTTCATCAACTAAAGGGCAACAGCTCCATTGATGTATGTTATAGTACGAAATTAATGATTTCCTAAAGGAAATATGCACCCTTGCTTCAATGAAATTCAGTCTTCTAAGATCTGTTAATTTGTTTTATTTTGTTTCTGTTTTTGGAAGCCGAAATTTAACTGATTTTGCTGTTTTTAAACTCAACTTTATTTTGATTGAGTTTTTGATCTGTTGGTTAATAGTCATTGATTTGGATACTGTTTGACTGATGTGTTCAAAGTTAAAATTAGAGTAATTAGATTGGTTCAATTTTGTTTCCTTGGTTACTTTGATCTGATTTCTGCCGTGGCTTGATTCATTAGAGTTTTTTAATGGTTTCATTTATAGCATTTTCAATTTGAGTCATTTTTACAGCTTGTTAAATTTTCTTTAGAAATATTATTGATAGTATGAGTGGTTGCAAAGTGTCTGTGGTGAAAAATGATTGATTAGTTGCTCTCTGAATTGTTGTAAGTTTTTTTGTTTTAGTTCATAAATCTTACTGTATATTAAAATGGTTTTTTAAAGTTAAATGCATAATTGTTCAGTTCATTAGAAGCCACTTTTGGATCTCATTGAAGTTTTTATTGAAATTGGTTGATTCTTAATATTATTATCTCCCTTTTGGCATCTGGAAGAATTTGTAGAAATTATTTTTTGGGCTGCTGTATGTTATTTTGATGTCATTCTTTTGGAAACTTTATTTGTTTGTAGAAATATTCTTTGTTTGAGTCTTTTTCTAGACTGAGTTGTCTGCATTAGCTTACATATATATTTTGATGTTACAGCCTCTGTCAGTTGAGTTTGGACCCGGAATATTGGGAAATATTTTTTATGGCATTCAGGTTTGGAGCTAAACTTCTTTTATTCTCACTTCAGTGAGTCCAAAGATGGGCGTTCTGGAGAGAACTTGATCAAGAACAGGCAGTTGGAGTTGAATCTAGAGAATGATGGCCTGGCTGTTTTGTTTGGAGTTGAGTGTTTTTCCTGGTTCTGTGGAGACGAGATTATTGGAAGAGGCTTCACAGTTGTAGGTTTCTGTGTTTGATTGCAATTCCTTCAGGATTTTCATAATTTTAATACTGCTATTCCAATAATAATAATAATAATCAGTTTTGTCCCTTTCGTTTAATTTAATTTGCTGTCGATGAAATCCACAAATAAGTTGATACATTTCGGAAACTCTTTGTTCACTATTTTCTAGAGAATCAATTCCTGAGAACATTCAACATAATATTCCATACATTTCCAGGAATGCTTCCAGATGTATTAATCTAAAGTCATTTATATGATCCATCAACTCAAAATGTGAAAGCATTGATTTTGTAAACAAGCATTTCAAATAATAAAACCGGTATCAGAATTATCAGCCGTTGAAAAACCTGCAAATATGAGAAAAGGAGGGAAGAAACTACGTGCGAATTAATTAAGCTAAATAGTTCTTGAATGATCAAATCAATGCCATGTCAAACCAGCAATGAAGAATAAGATGTTCACTAAATAAACTTTCCCTGGAATCAATTCTTCTGCAAATGGGTCTTGAAACTGAAAGAATCTACACATGCATTTATGTTTCAAAAGTCATTGCTTCAGGTGTCAAACGATAGGGAAAAATTGCTATGTTGTCTAAAATTAAGTTGAAACGAATTGCAAAATATTAAAGTAGTTCTAAAATTTAGGTGATTCAACCAAGTTCGAAAATTATTTTCAACAGTTTATTGATATATAAAGAGCTCCATCAAGAAAAGCGAATAGCATACAACAATGTTCATGTTCTCTTTATGAATCTAAGCTTTACCCCGTGCTTGAAGTTGAGGACTATGCCATATTCAAGTTCAATAGGTTTTTCGTTATTGGGAGAATGTCAAAATAAAAATTTCATATATAAATGTATCAATGACAGCTTTATTTCTTGCACGGAAAATTTTTGGTCAATACATGCTCGAGAAAGGAGTTATCAGAAACCCAACTTGCAATCCAGGGAAAGGAGTTGTTAGAAACCCAGCTTGCAAAAAATGTGATTTATATAGGTCATAATTCTAATCAAACTTGTCCAAATTATTATAATTCCCCATGGTCCTTGTTTATTTTATAAAATGCTACTGTCATGGACTCATGGCATGATGAGATGCACAGAGAAAATTTAAGTTGATGTAGTGATTCCAAATTAGGCTCTCCCACTTGAAAATATTGAGAAAACAAATTGCTGAACATATTAATGATCAATCCAACCCATTGTTTTTCCTAAAAATCACTGGCCTAAGAATTCAGCAATTCCATACCATCTTTTTCTCCCTCCTTAACCAGTAAATGTTCGTTCCTCAAGTCATTGTGCATCAGATTCAAACAATCACAATAGTATTACACAACTTAACGCGATTTTCTTTTCTGTAAATGCTTGGTAAGCAACTCACATGCTTTGCAAGTATCTTATGTTTTTTGTCAACCAAATATTCACAATAATATTACACATATAAAAGTAATGGTGGTGGTTTGTGAACTGTTGTGGGATGCCATTCTTTGTCCTTGTTCTTCCATTGAAGATTTAAATTCTCTTCCTTTCAGCCACCCAACTTTGGGAGTATGGATATGGGACTATAATTGCACACTTCCTTTTCGGAAAACGTCTCTTTTTGGGTTTGGTTTATATCACTTTCATAAAGCTCATAAATGGTATTTTGGAAATTTATTGTTTATGTAACGTGGTAATTTTACTCTAAAAAGGATGAGGCCATGTGTCTCAAAAAATTAATTGAATTTCATTTGGTTTGGTTAGATACTTAGATTGATGTAGAATTGTAAATGTAGTGGTAGTGTGGTACCACAACCCCTCATCTCAGATCATTTTAACTTTTTTTTTTTTTTTTTTTTTTTAAACCAAGGTGTTCGGGCCAACGCATAACAGTTCATACCCACGATTCTTACTTAAATCACAGATATTCAGATGGAAAATTAAACTTGAAACTATGTGTTTATCTATATTATCAATTCGTCCTAACTATCTGGATTATGAGTGAATTCACATAGATTAAAGAGTATACACTGATATCAAATTTTATTAAAAACCAGAGTTTCTTGAAAAAAAAAAAAATTGATATTACATATATTATACGTATTCTATCTTTTTCTATGAAATGTTTGATATATATATTTTTCTAAACATATATAATCTCTTAATTTTTATAAATACTTTTTGATAATTAATTTTAGAGTAAATGAACGTTTTTCCCCACCTAAGGTTTGCCTAAGGACATTTGCTCTATTTTTTCGTTTTTTTTTTTTTTTTTTTTTTTTTTTTTTTTTTTTTTTTGATGGTTGTTGTTTTTTTTTTTTTTAATCTCTGTTTTTTTTGTTGTCTGTTGTTTTTTTACCTTTTTTTTTTTTTTTTGTTTCCCAAAAAGTTCTTCAAATACCTTGTGTTAAAAAGTTTATTCTCTAATAATACCACAGCCGAATGACTTTCGGTAGAGAAATTCGTCTCCGTCATCCACGTTTTGAACTTTGATGCTTCCTATCTTACAAAACCTCTCCTACTGACCACCTGATTTTTGTCGATTGACGGTCCCCGCAACGCTCGATTCTTAGTTCGTAGCTGATTTTTGACTACTTTCGTTGGAAATATCGCAATCGGTCTTCTTTCTTTGCTCATCCCACATACAAAGTTTTACACCCCCTCCACCCCTCGCTTCGCCGCCAACACATGCTAACACAACCGCGTGCCGACACCCTCCACGCCCAGCGCGCCCACGCAATGCAAGCTTGGTTATGACACGCCCCTACTACCCATACCTCAACGCGGCCACAGGCAGCCACCCCGCCCAATCCCCACTCCCACGGCACCCGGGGCTGGGACCACGAACCCCCAAGCCACCAGCCCCCCCCAGAAGCGAATCCACAACAACTTTAAGCCCCAAAACGCCACTCTAGCACAGCCCCACCCCCCCTCCTCCACGCCCTGCGGTCATCCACCAGCAAGAGACCCCCTGACCTAGGCGCCCCCCCCTCTACCGTGCCTTTACTTTGACACTCTTCACAAGACCGCAACCCCTATCACATCATTCACACCCCCCAATACCAAAACACCAATCCCCAAGCACATAATCCACCACGCAGTAGGCTCACCCAACCATACTAACACACAGAAACGTTAGGTCTTGGTACCACTTAATCCAAAGATTCTCGCATTGACTGACACCACCACCACCCACCACACCCACACACCACCCAACCAACCACACCCAGCTCCCAGCACACCACCTAAACAACAGTTACTCTATCTACAACTACAATGGGCTCTGGTTATTAAAGAACCAGGGTTTGTTCTCTTATTAGTGCACGTAGACCCTCCCCACTATAATTAATATCATATGCTAACTACATTGATTTTTCTTTCAATTATTTGATAATGATCATCACATCCTTAAACTTGATTAATTTTTAGCACAAAAGGGTTTTTCTTTTGCCTCTTTGATATGGGTTTGTTGCTTTCATGTATTTGGACAATTTTAAAGCTACTCAACCTAAATTAGACTTGGAATCATCAACACCACGTCTTAGTAAATTGAGGATTTTCATTCTTATTGCACTTATTATCAGAAGTAATTATATTACTAATTTGTAGCATTTTTATAATATTAAGTTTTTTCACAGATAATACTATATGATATATCATACCGTTAACATTGAATCTATTATGACACATATAAATACTATTATGATATGTCATCAATATCGACGCCGTTAAACATTAGAGTTAATGACTTTTTTTTTCATCCAAATAAGACTTAATGACATTTCTCACCACAGACTTTTAAAATACTTAAATTTAATTTCGACGGCGAACAGAATAACTTGGTCCATGCTGTTGAAACTTTTGAAGAGGGGAGACCGTGATTGTTTTGTGGTAAAAGGTTGGATTTTATCATGGGATTGATCGGATTCGACTTGGGAATGATAGTTGTGCAAACTCTAATCACGATTATCAGTGATTGGCGTGGTCAATGAGAGTAGGGTTTGTGGGGTTTTAGTGAGTAATAATCAGGGAAGAGAAATGATATGTGAGGTCGCAATGATGCTAAAATCGGAAACAAAATATAATTTGAATAGTAAAAAGTATTTTAAAAGTCTGTAGATGAGAAAATGTCATTAAGACATTATTTGGTGGGAAAAAGTCGTTTAATCTTCAGCATTATTGCCTGGCCATATAACAACTTTCATAAAAGCTAGGCTCTAACATATCTTTATAAGACCCACAACATGTGTCGTGTAAAATTCAACTCGATTTGTGTTATAGATACTGAAAAACATGTGAAAAGCTTCATCAATCTTGGTGTTATCAGTTGACAAAGAACATGAAATTAAATTCCCCAGTTGACAAAACAAGTAGATGATTCACATGAATTCTCATAAGCCTCAAATCTATGTATTTACTGTATATGAAATTCCTTCCCCGTACCGTATATGAAATTGAGCCGGATCTCATAGCTGTAGTATATAATGTGTAGGGTGAGAGCTCATTGAATGAAGATAATGGCGTTTACTGAATGATGCCGGTGGCTAGCACGTTACTATCTCTTTCAACTGATCCCTCTCAATTCAATTCATTCAATTAAATCATCCCACCGGTGCCTAACCTCATGTGAGGCCCTTAACTCCACCCTGTCGGTGACCACCTTTTTAATTAACAATAAACACCTCTCTCTGTTTCTCATCTCTCCGCTTAGGTCATGCATGGATCCTCCATATATAATCACCCTTCACTTCTGTGGATTCTCATCATCACTCATCACTCATCAGCAGCATGTTTGTTTATTGTTTTTATTTCTTCTCGGTTCTCAATGCGGATTCTCTCCGCTTCCCGAGAGGCGCTTCTGTGCTTCTTGGTGTCGTTGATTTTTTCTGCGAGTTTCTGCCATGGCAGCAGTGATGACAAGACAACAACTACATCGTTGTTTGAAGTAGTTGGAACTGGAGAATGTGCAGATTGTTCTGACACTAATTTTAAAACAAGACAGGCTGTTTCAGGTATAAAACCCCAAAAGAAACGACATTGATTCGTCTTTCTTTTTCTTTTTTTTTAGATTTTCGAAATTCCTTTCTTCATTCTAATGGCGAAACGGAAATGTGAAAATCTAAATGCTTTCCCTGGAATGATGAAATTTACTTATCTGTGTATCGTTCCATTGGATCTTTTAGGTCTTAAAAATTTGGCATGCATGCATACATGCACGTGAAAATAGTTAAACTTCCATTTGTCCATATTTCTAAATACAGTTCAATCATTACAGAACGAAATGAGAGTCTGAAGTACTCTCTCTTTCTATATTTGACGCATTAAGATCCAACCCATTCAGGGAAATTTTCAAGTTTCTATACTTTTAAGGTAGATCATTAATGGAGAATTGTTTTTTGTATGTGCAGGACTTCGTGTACTATGATTGTAAGCCAGAGAATGGAGTGTTTAAAAAGAAGGATCCGGCGAGCTGATGCAGAAGGGAAGTTCACGGTGTCTTCCTCAAGAGATTGTTGAAGATGGAAAACTTAAAGAAGAAGCTATGCACAACTTCACAGTGCATCAGCCGCTCCTTGCCCGGCCCATGACGGCCTAGAATCCTCCAAGATCGTGCTCAAAACAAAAACTAATGGAAAGCATACGTTTGGATTGGCCGGAAAACTCAAGTTTTCTCCAGTTACTTGTACTCAGCCTTCTTGTGGCCAATTACAAGTACCCACCACTGCCTAATATTCACACACCAAGTTTAATTTGCCGCCTTTGAAGAGCTTTGGCCACCAGCTTTCCCTTTCCCTCCTAAAGTCTTCCCTCCCAAGCCACCACTACCGTCGCTTCCACCAAAACCACCGCTATTCAAGAAGCCGTTTCCTCCAAAAGTGCTTCCACCACCAGTTCCATTAAGCCACTTCACCACCTGGGCCAGTAGTTAAGCCACTCCACCTCCGTTGCCGGTTAAGAAGTTCCCTCCAAAGCCAAAAGTCCTTCCACCGAAGCCACCAGTGTTCAAGAAGCCATTTCCTCCAAAACCAAAGATCTTCCCTCCAAAGCCACCGCTCTTCAAGCCTCCTCCAATCCCTAAAGTGCTCCCCCACCAGTTCCCATTTACAAGCCAAAGCCAAAACCACCAATCTTTGTAAGCCACTTCCCCACCAGTTCCCATCAAACAAACCAAAACCAAAACCGCCAAATTCGTTAAGCCACTCCTCTCCCATCCCAAAAGTCTCCTCCACCAGTTCCTATAACAAACCAAAACCAAACCGCCAATATTTTTTAAGCCACTCCCTCCTCCCATCCCAAAAGTGCTTCCCCCACCAGTCCCTATATACAAACCAAAACCAAAACCGCCAATATTGTTAAGCCACTCCCTCCTCCCATCCCAAAGTGCTTCCCCCACAATTCCTATTTACAAACCGAAACCAAAACCACCGATTCGTTAAGCCACTCCCTCCACTTCCAAAGATCCCTCCAAAGTATTTCCACCACCCAAGTTTGGGAAATGGCACCCCTCCCTCCGTTTTCTCCTCATTCTAATTAGACCATTAATGGCAATACCATTGTTATTCAATTCCCAGGTGTAAGTACAATGACGATTGCTTCTATTTATTGATATTATACGCTTGGCATGAAGTTTATGCTGTGCAATAAGGTCTTCGAGATAGAGAGGACGACCCCAAAAAGAAAAAAAAAGTGTGGATGGGTTTAAATTTATTAATGAGTGAAGTTTGTTGTAGTTGACTGAAACCTTTGTAATATTTATCATGAATCAGTTTTCACTTTCACTTTTTTCCCTGCTTTATAGCATGAACGCCTTGACCCTTGTAGCTAGCAGTAGCAGTAGCAGTGAAATACATCTTCTGATAAAAAAAATGATACACATTAATGCAGCTTCTTTATATATATATATATATATATATATATACGAGTAAACGACATATTCCACCCGAGGTTTGCGAAATCCCGAGCGGATACTCCCGTTTCATTTATTCCAAATCCCCATCCTTAAATGAACATTGTCAGTGACGTAATGGATTTAAATTCTTTGTCCTTGTTCTTCCATTGAAGATTTAAATTCTCTTCCTTTCAGCCATCCAACTTTGGGAGTGCGGATATGGGACTATTATTGCACACTTCCTTTTCAGAAAACGTCTCTTTTTGGGTTTGGTTTATATCACTTTCATAAAGCACATAAATGGTGTTAAGGGCCAAAAATGGTCTTGGGTTGAGGAAGCCCAATAATAAAATAAATATGTCACAATTCAAGATTTTAATCCAATTTTGATTGAGCCTATGCTTAAAATCACTTTGCGAACTATCCACTCTATGAGTTGAGTTATCCTATAAGTTAAACTAAATTGAGTTTCAATGCACTAGTCTGCAACAGTCTATAAATAAGAAATCGAAATCCCATTCTATTTCCTCTTCTACTAAAATTTCAAATCTTACTAAAACTATTAAACTTAATCTGATAAGGTCAAGAAATCATATCTCTTTCATGATAGGAATTATCTTCCAAAGTAGGACACTAAGTCCTACTAAGATTCCAAATCTTATTTAAACTATTAAACTTAATCTGATAATGTCAATAAATCATATTTCTTTCTTGATAGGGATTATCTCCTAAAAAAAGGACTCAATGTCCTATTAGGATTCCAACCCCTTGGATTCACTATAAAAACAAAGGTTTGCCCTCTCATTAAGAGACAATCTCCCATAGTCAATCAAGACTACTCAAAACCATCTATTTGCTCCTAAAGTTCTTGCTCCCAAAAACCTGACGCCTCCACCGTAGTCTAGCTTTCGACAAGACTTTTGATCCTGCCATCCTCGCAAGGCCAACAAAATTGCCCACTTGTATTTACCAAGAGTAAAGAAACACAGGGCAGCCACCAGACTTTTGCGGAATCTCCTGGCTCCAAACACCCACTTTCTTCTCCAAAATCCACCAAACAACCAAGCAAAGAAATTAGAAAGTTTACCTTGGAAAAAGCGGCTGGAAAACTTCGTCAGAAAAACACAAGAGAGGATGAATTTTTTTCGCAAAATACGAAATCATAAATAAGATGGATTAGGGGAGGTAAGGGATTGCTTATTGCTCCATAAATGTTTGACATTTCAAAATGACATGTGTCAACTTCATGATCTTGAAAAAGAAAATCACATTTTTTCTGTCTATTGGATATTGAGTTTTTTATTGAGACATGACCACCATGTGGGGGACCACGTCTAATGGGAAGTAAAACCATTTTAAGTGTGGTCCATGTGAATCCATTCTCGAGTAGAGGAGCAGAGCCGAGTCAGTTGCACTAATACATCGACCATTGCCATTTGCATCTGCATTAATTAAAATGCACAATATTTAATCAGCTCGGCTCATTTGCCTTATTCTGTTACAATCGGTCATTCGGCACAGCTCAATCAAACCACTATGACACATTTAACGTGCACACCATTTTTCCCTGGTACGTTTTACTTAAAACTTCATTTTGCTCAGTTTTTGCCAATCACATAGTAGAAATATTCAACCCCATTTATCTTTTTCTTTCTCTATTTGGCTTATTATTTCATTTGGTTTATTACACAGGAACACCACGCACATTAACTCTCCATTCGGCTCTTTGCTTAAAACATGAATGACATGCAAGTCACTGCTCCAGCTTCAATCAAATGTTTTCAACTACAAAATTGGTCACGCTGACTGGGCCACATAGCCCTCAAAGGTTTCAACTACAAATTGGTCATGCCAACTCGACTGCAAGCTCCATACAAGTTCTACTTGGCATACACCTTCGGATCGGCCCTGCCCGATTCACGGATTTACACCTTCGGATCGACCCTGCTCGATCCACGGATTTACACCTTCAGATCGGCCCTGCCCAATCCACGGATTTACACCTTCGAATTGACCCTGCCCAATCCACGAATTTATACCTTTGGATCGACCCTGCCCGATCCATGAATTTATACCTTCGAATCGACCCTGCCCGATCCACGAATTTATACCTTTGGATCGACCTTGCCCGATCCATGAATTTATACCTTTGGATCGACCCTGCTCGATCCATGGATTTACACCTTCGGATCGACCTTGCGCGATCCACGGATTTACACCTTTGGATCGACCCTGCTCGATCCACGGATTTACACCTTCGGATTGACCCTGCCCGATTCATGGATTTACACCTTCGGATCGGCCCTGCCCGATCCACGAATTTACACCTTCGAATCGACCCTGCTCGATCCACGGATTTACACCTTCGGATCAGCCCTGCCCGATTCACGGATTTACACCTTTGGATCGGTCCTGCCTCCCCGATCTACGAGTTTACACCTTCGGATCGGCCCTGCCCGATCCACAAAGTTACACCTTTGGATCGGCCCTGCCCGATCCATGAGTTTTACACCTTCGGATCGGCCCTGCCCGATTCACGAATTTACACCTTTGAATTGGCCCTGCCCGATTCACGGATTTACAACTTCGAATCGGCCCTGCCTGATTCACGAGTTTACACCTTTGAATCGGCCCTACTCGATTCACGAGTTTATACCTTCGGATCAGCCCCGCCTGATTCACGAGTTTACACCTTCAGATTGGCCCTACTCGATTCATGAGTTTACACCTTCGGATCGGCCCAAACTGATTTATAGATTTACACATTCAATCGGCCTAGACCGATTAAAGGACTTGCACCTCAAATCGACAAGTCATCGACCCAATCCACACAACGATCCATCCGACCTAACAAGCTGCTATCACTAATCCGTTCAGTCTGCACTCATTCGACTAAATCTGCTCTCTAAGCTAAATACTCTTTAACTTAGAGAGTGGGGGGCTAACTGTTAGGGCCAAAAATTGTCTTGGGCTTGACGAGGCCCAATAACGAAATAAACATGTCACGGCCCAAGGCCTCAACCCAATCCCGATTGGGCCTACGCTTAAAATCACCTTGCGAACTACCCACTCTATGAGTTGGGCTATCCTATAAGTTAAGCTAAATTGGGTTTCAGCTCATTAACCGGCAACAGTCTATAACTAAGAAATCAGAATCCCATTCTATTTCCTCTTCTACTAAGATTCCAAATCTTACTCAAACTATTAAACTTAATCTGATAAGGTCAAGAAATCATATCTCTTTCATGATAAGGATTATCTCCCAAAATAGGACTTAGTGTCCTACTAAGATTCCAAATCTTATTTAAACTATTAAACTTAATCTGATAAGATCAAGAAATCATATTTTTTTCTTGATACGGATTATCTCTAAAAAAAAAGGACTCAATGTCCTACTAGGATTCCAACGTTCACTATAAAAACATAGGCTTGCCCTCTCATTAAGAGGCAGTCTCCCATAGTCGATTTAGACTACTCAAAACCATCTATTTGCTCTTAAAGTTCTTGCTCCCAAGAACCCGACGCCTCCGCTGTAGTCCTAGCCTTCGACAAGACTCCTGGTAATTCTTTATCTCTTTAATTCTTATCAAATAATCTCTTTCAATCTCGCTGACTTGAGTGTCGGAGTGCCTACGGTAAACACCATCTTGATGTTTTCCGGAAGCTTCACGCTTGCCTTTTCATGTGTGCAGGTCCAGCGGATTGTCAGTGTCCACAACCTCACGGGATCAGACCCTATTTTCATAACGGTAGATTTTTTGCATCTACAAATGGTATTTGGAAATTTATTGTTTATGTAACGTGGTAATTTTACTCTAAAAAGGATGAGGCCATGTGTCTCAAAAAGTTAATTGAATTTCATTTGGTTTGGTTAGATACTTAAATTGATGTAGATGTAGTGCTAGTTTGGTACCACCCCTCATCTCAGATCATTTTAACATTTTTTTTTTTAACCAAGGTGTCCGGGCCAATGAGTAGTAGTTCACAACCACGATTCTTACTTAAATAATAGATGTTCATATGAGAAATCGAACATGAAACTGTGTGTTTATCCACATTATCAATTCGTTCTAACTATCTGGATTATGGGTGAATTCACCTAGATTAAAGAGTATACATTGGTATCAAATTTTATTAAAAACAAAAAGAGTATCTAAATCAATCCATGTACAATAGTATTGTTATATATTCCTCAATCAGAAATCACATTCCCCTTATTTTCATCGCCTGGTTGCGGCCATTTAATAATTAGGCCACATCTTGCTGTCTCTTTACCCTAAAGAGTCGGCTGTCAGAGTGATTGCCAACCCTCTATTTAACAACATCATAAAATAGTTGAATGTCAAAGTGATTATCAATAAGTGCTTTTATGTACACTATTAATATCTTTAATAGGCTTAAGACCAATTATATATATATAAAACATGTTCAAAATTATTGTTTCTTACTTCTTAAAGATGGTATAGGTCGACAATAATGAAACAAAACCAGAGTTTCTTGAAAAAAAAAATTGATATTACCTATATTACTACGTATTCTATCTTTTTCTATGAAATGTTTGATATCTAATTTTTTTAAAACATATATAATCCCTTAATTTTTATAAATACTTTTTGATAATTAATTTTAGAGTAAACAACTTTTCCCACCCAAGGTTTGCCTTAATGACATTTTGCTCACCCAAAAAGTTTCAAAATGCCACTTTTTTACCCAAAGTTTATATTCCGGTAATACTCAAAGTTGATTTCGATAGTGAAAATTCTCTCCATGATCACTGTCTGAACCTTTGATCTCCTCTCTACAAAACTCTTCTCACTATGACACCTGATTTCTTGTCGATTGCCGGTCATCGCAAATCTACGATTTTATGTTCTTAGTTGATTTTCGGCTAATTCCGTTGACGAATATTCAATCGGTCACTATCATTCGATCTACTGACTTCTGCTCTACAAAACTCCTCTTACTTTGGCTCCTGCTAACTTACCGAACGTCAGCTGAGAAAGTAAAGTGTATTTTGGGTATTAAGGAAATATAAACTTTGGGTGAGAAAGTGTCATTAAGGCAAACATTGGGTCGGAAAAAGTCATTTACTCTTAATATTAGTCAAATACTATAAAGCAAATAAAGAAACTAGGTCATAATGCATAGTGTAGGGTATACCCTATCATTTATGTTGAGCTTTGAAGGGAGTATATATAATAAGAAAAATACTATCCTTGCAAAGACCATACAAAGAGGGCTACAAAGTAACATCATCCAGAAAAAAAAAACAAAGAAAAAACGGAAAAGAAAGAGAAAGAGAGAGAGAGAGAGAGAGAGAGAGAGAGAGAGAGAGAGAGAGAGAGAAATCATGAAAATCAAGGGTGGAGATTGTCTTTGTATGCCTCTTTGTATGTGTCTTTGTAAAATTAGCATTGCTCATATAATAAAATACAATAATCTCAAGCTACTAATATTAGTTGGCCTCACCAAAAATCTCTAGAAAATTAGGTTTGGTCATTACTACCTTTGATTTGATTGATTGAAAACAAAGTATCATGCATCCACAAATTTCTTATACAATTCATCAAATAATTTGGCACACCTTATTAAAGAACACAATGGGTTTGTATCTTCTTATTAGTGCGTAGACCCTCACCCCAACTATAAAATTAATATCAATATGCTAACATACATTGATTTTTCTTTCAATTTATTTGATAATGATCATCACATCCTTAAACTTGATTAATTTTTATGCACAAAAGGTTATTTTCTTTTGTCTCTTTGATATGGGTTGTGTTGCTTTCATGTATTTGGACAATTTTAAAGCTACTCAACCTTAAATTAGACTTGGAATCATCAGCATATATCCCTCGTCTTAGTAAATTGAGGATTTTCATTCTTATTGCACTTATTATCAGAAGCAATTATCATTTCATCTAATTTTCTAGCATTTATTATAATATTAAGTTTTTTCACAGATAAATACTATTATGATATATATCACATATATCGACACCGTTCAACATTGATATCTATTATGACACATATAGATACTATTATGATATGTCACATACATCGACGCCATTGAACATTAGAGTTAACGACTTTTTCCCACTCAAACTATTATGATATGTCACCTACAGACTTTTAAAATACCCAAATTTATATTTCGGTAACGAACAGAGAGCAAACTCGGTCCATGTTGTTAGGACTTTTGAAGAGGGGAGACCAATAATTGTTTTGGTGGTGGAATGTTGGATTTTGGTCGTTGGGATTGATCGGATTCAACTTGGGAAAGGTAGCTATGTAAACCCTAATCACTCGATTGTTAGTGATTGGTGTGGTTGATGGGAGTAGGGTTTGTGGGGTTTTAATGGGTTATAATCGGGGAAGAGAATGTTGGTTGTATGGGGTCGCAACGATGCTAAAATCGGAAACGAAATATAAATTCAAATAGTAAAATGATATTTTAAAAGTCTGTAGATAAGAAAATGTCATTAAGACATTATTTGGGTGGAAAAAAGTCGTTTAATCTTCAGCATTATTGGCATTGGCCATACAACTTCTTTCAATAAAAGCTAGGCTCTAACATATCTTTATTAAGACTCACAACATGTGTCGTATAAAATTCAACTCGATTTGTGTTATAGATATTGAAAAGCATGTGAAAAGCTTCATCAATCTTGGTGTTATCAGTTGACGAATGAACATGAAATTAAATTCCCAAGTTGACAAAACAAGTAGTTGATGATTCACATGAAATTCTCATAAGCCTCAAATCTATATATATATACAGTATATGTAAATTCCTTCCCCGTACCGTATATGAAATTGAGCTGGATCTCATAGCTGTAGTAGTATATAATGTGTGTAGTTGAGAGCTCATTGAATGAAGATAATGGCGTTTGCTGAATGATGCTGGTGGCTAGCACGTTACTATCTCTTTCAACTGATCCCACTCAATTCAATTCATTCAATTAAATCATCTCCACCGGTCCCTAACCTCAAGTGAGGCCCTTAACTCCACCCTGTCGGTGACCACCTTTTTAATTAACCAATAAACACCTCTCTCTGTCTCTCTCGCTTGAGTCATGCATGGATCCTCCATTATATAATCACCCTTCACTTCTGTGGATTCTCATCATCACTCATCACTCATCAGCAGCAGCTGTTTGTTTATTGTTTTTATTTCTTCTCGGTTCTCAATGCGGATTCTCTCGGCTTCCCGAGAAGCGCTTCTGTGCTTCTTGGTGTCGTTGNTGCTCTTTATTTATTTGACACAGCTTTTCCACTTTGACGTGCATGAGGATGTACGAACAATTGCTGATGCAACAATAGAAAAGGATGAGGTACATTTCTTTTCCAGATATTATCTCTATTTAATCTTGTAAACGTTTAAGATATTAACTTTTTTTGATTCTCGCGATAAGTGAAAGTTAGATAGCAATTTTATGGGTTAAATATAACATGATGCAATAATTGCTTTGGCTAATCAAGTCATTGCAATACGTTAAATAGTGTTCTGTGGCTTTGTGCTTATAACACATAATTAAAGTGCTCAGCACCCCAGCAATGTTGGGTTGTTTATTAGCCAAGCCAATGATTTTGTGATTGGCTTATCAAGACAGGCTTTGACCTGACTTAGAATTTCTGTTCAACCTTGATTTAAGTTATGCTGTCATGCAGCTAGTTACCTCCAAAAGTTTGAATAGTTTCCCTCCAATCAAGATAGAGCATGCTTTCTAAGATCGTCAGTGTCAATAGATCTGAATCATATTGTTTTATAATGAATTATGGACCTGATCAGAGGAATCCATATTTGATAAAATATAGTCTGGTTAAAAGTTGAATGTGCATAGGAGTAAAAGTAGGTTTTTGTTTCTATGAGGATTTTCCTGTTATATGTGTGTTCACATTCCAGACTGAGAATTTTGTGCCTCAAATTACTCCAATGTTTACTTTCTCAAATCTTTGAACAGTCCCATGCTGGGAAAGTTGTGGAGAGGCACTGGTACGAAAAGAACAAGCATATCTTCCCTGCTTCTAGATGGGAGGTAATTTCTCTCTCGCCTCTTCGCCACCACGTTTATGGATTTTCAGTATGGTCCTTTAGATCATTCCTGATAGCTTTTTTTTTCTTTGTCAATGCAGATATATGACCCAACGAAGAAATGGGAGCGTTATACCATCCACGGGGATTAATTAGTGATAGACAAACATATAGTTTTGTATAATTTTGATTTGTATGCTCATGTTATTAGATTTGGGACCAAGTATGAAGGTAACTATTGTCTTTCCTACAATTATTTATAACAAAATCATGGAATGATGCAATGGAAATATGATGATGGAAAGTTTATGGAATTATATAATAATGGACTGACTCTTGAATCGTATCCTACTTCCATTATTTTTATACTGAATTCTAAATCCAGCAAGAGTAAACACAGCTGGCATTTGTGTCTTTCATCGGCGTCAACAGGATCTCATTTTGCTAGTTGGTGACCTACTAAAGCGGCCATAAACAATGAGTAAACGACTTTTTTCCACCCAAGGTTTGCCTTAATGACTTTTTCACCCAAAAGGTTTTAAAATATCACTTTTTAACTCCAAAGCTGATTTCGGCGGCGAAAATTCGCCCTGTCACTATCATTTAAATCTCTGGTTTTATCTTTACAAAACCTCTGTTGTTGCAGCACTTGATTTCTCATCGATTGGTAGTCATCGCAAATTTAGGGTTTTTTGTTTTTAGTTGATTTTTTCGGCGGCGAATATTTAATTGGTCATCACCATTCGATCCACTGATCTCAACTCTACAAAAACTCTCTTACTTTGGTTCTTAATACTCGTCAAACGTCGGCTAAGAAATTGAAGTGTATTTTAGGTATAAATAGAATATAAACTTTGGGTGGGAAAATGGTATTTTGAAACCTTTTGGATGGAAAATGGTCATTAGGGCAAACCTTGGGTGGGAAAATGTCGTTTACTCCATAAACAATAAAATGTGCTCTGAAGTTACCTAATTTGGATGAGCATCATATTTGATTAGCTAATCCTTTGCTTTGTATTGTACCAATTAAACTTGGATTGGCATTTATTGCCCAAAGTTCTATAATCTTTTAAACCTGCATTGGTATTTATATAAAGGTTATTGTAATGCTATCAGGATATAACTGATTTAACTGCCTTGTTGGAATTAGTAATTGTTAATGGGATTTTATAATTATGTATCATTAAAAATTTTATAAAAAAATATTTTTTTGTCATTTCTAGTATATTCTATATCTATAATATATCTTTTAATACATAATACATCATCAGAAACTCTCCTAAATATATATTTAAAATTTAATTTAAAAAAAAAAAAAAAAGCCAAGAAAAGTATTCTCTGCCACAAGCATTGTAAGCCCTTTAATATCTTGAAATTTTTTGTTTTTAGCATTGTTAAGCCTAATTATCTTGTATTTTTTAAATTTATTTTAATAACCAAAGAAAAAGAAAATTCAAAGATCAAAACGATGCCGTGTCATTGATCCTCCCATGAGTAACCCAATAAATAGGCATTTCGCATTTTTTAGATACAGTACTATTGACCTGAGAAAATCCAACCACCAAAGCTTGGTCTTCTTCAGTGATCGTCTTCAACCGAAGCGCCGTCGTACAGAATATCTCGATGAAGAATTTTAGGGTTCTCTTCCTCGCTCTCCTCCTCCTTGTCTCTCCTCTCCTCCAAGGTTCACTAGCTCCTTTTCTAGATCTAGATCCGTATAAGCACATGCATCGATTCGTTATTTCATCTACCTTTCAATTATGATATTCTGATCTCGTTAGTTCATCAGCTTCAATTTTTTGCCCTTGCATGCTTCTTGTTTTGTACGATTGTTCGATCTGTTCAAATTGTTATATAATTGTTTTGCTTCTATTAATGCAACCTTCTGTTTTTTGATTTATTTATTGTTAACTGATACGTACATGACTTGCATGGGCTCTTTGTAAACGAATTAAAATTGATTCGTTTTCTTTTTTGCTTTTCAAAAGCTAAATGAGTACTCATCGGACGCTAAAGAGTCTTTTAATTGATAATTTTCAGAATAGTGCATGCATTAGATGTCGAGTTGGTAATCATTGCTCGAGAATTTAATTGATGTTGTGCTGAATTTTGATCTGAAGTTGAATTGTTAATGTGATTAATATGCTTGTGAATTGATGGTTGTTTTGTTGGATTAGTGGCTAGGTGTCAGTCGGATTCGGAGGAAGCTGTGGAGACTGTTGAAGGCGGTGATCTTGGGATTGTTGGTGAAGATGCCCCAGAGTTTGTTGATAGTAGTTTTGGCCCAGCTCCAGGAGTTGACACCGTTTGCATTTTCCCTAAGAATAGCGGACGATGTGAGAAATTTATCAATGTTTGCAAATTGATTTATTTGTTTATGATATGGGTAGTATTTTGAGAGAGTTTAATGTGGTTTCTGTTTCTTGTACTGCAGTGGTGACGGCTGGAGAAGAGACTGAACTTCTTGTTGGGGTGAAAAATGATGGTAATTTGATTTATTTTGGTAGTTTTATTGGTGCTTTTTGAAGTGAAAAGTAATGATATGCTATGATGTTTAGGGACTTGATGGTTTGTTGTGTCTTTTTTGGTCCTTTTCCAAGTGAACATGTTTTCATGTCAGTTTGTCCACTTTTTCATTTTTACTTTTATTTTTTCTGTTTTTAAAGAAATAGTTGGAGCTTAGCTTAATTGGCTCTTTGTTTGGAATGACAGCGGAGTCAGTCATGAATGTGATTGCAATTCAGGCCAGTATTCATCTGCCTTTTGATCATAAGCTGCTTGTTCAAAATCTGACTTCACAGGTAATTTCAAGTTTGCTTAAATTTGTGTTCATAATATGAATGTACATCTTCCCTTGTGATTTCTAAATAACTTGCTGTGTTGGTCTAATTGTTGCCTCTTTATAATGGGTATATTGCTTCATTTGTTATTCCTGAAGCAACTGTAGTGACTGTTGAAAAAAACCTAGGTATACCAACTACTTGGTTAAAATGTTTCGTATGCTGTAATATTTGGTGTGTTAATCTAAATTTCAGTCAATTAATATTTGGTTGATATTATACTAGCAATTATGATTTTTTTCATGTCAATTCCTTAAGAGTTCTATGGATTGCAGCAAATCTAATTTGTCTAGGTTTTTATGATTTTCGAGTTTTGTTTGCCCTTTCTGGTTGAAAAGGGTAGTATGCTTTATGTATAAGAAGGTTGATGAGTGGTTGGCAGATTCCTTTGGTTTGATTATTTCACTGTAGTATTCTTTTGTTGTGTGCACATGTAAGTTTTGTAGTGATTTTTGTTAGTGTTTTGTACTTTATGATGATATATCAAGAAAGGTTATGCGTGTAATAGTGTTTAGTTATAGATGTCTGCCTGGCAATGGTTTAATCAAGTAAATCGTTTTGTATTAGGATTAATACTTTCTTGTTCTGTTGGAAATCATGGTATTATCTAAGTTCTCATTGTCATTCTCTTCCCCAGACAACAAAGTTTTTGCAATAGTTTACTTCTAAAAAACCGTTTATGCATCTTTTTGGCTTCTCAACTTTCCAGCATGCTTTTATTATAGCTGCCTTTCACCTATTTTTTTCTTGGTCTTTCATCTTTTTCTTGGTTGGATGGGTTCTCTTCTTTTGGTTAGGGTTACTTTTACTTTATTGTTTTCTTAACCAGTGTTTTTTGGTGCCTTACTGTAGGCCTTTAACAATGCATCTGTCCCAGCTTCAGCTCAAGCTTCATTCCCATACATTTTTGCTGTCAGCAAGTTCTTGCAGGTAATGAATTAGTGTGGGAGTTTATTATGTTCCTTAAATTACATTTCTGCAGGCTTTGAAATCCCTAGAAATTGATGAAAAAAAAAAAAAAAAAAAACATTGTTTTTAAGCTTACCTATTGTATACCTTTTTCGTTTGCAGCCTGGAAATTTTGATCTTGTGGGTTCCATCATTTATGAGATAGACGAGCATCCATACCTAACTACCTTCTATAATGGTACCATTGAAGTTGTGGAGTCTGGTGGTTTCATCAGTGTTGAGTCTGTGTTTCTTTTCAGCCTTGCAGCTGCTCTTCTTGTCTTCGCTGGTTTATGGATCCAGGGTCAAGTAAAGCAATTATCTAAGGTATTTATTTGCCAATACTCAATTACTATCTTAATGTACTCTTTTTCCCTTTATTTGCCAATTTCAATTATCTAAGCTGGGTCGAGAATGTGAACTTTATCCTGATAGAAAATGTTTACTATGGTAGAGTGAATATTCTGATGTTGTATATATCTTTTTTGTTTCTAGGCTCTTTTATGTTTCTTTTTTGTGCAATGATTCTGACTTTTGTTGATCTTTTTGTGGTTTAGAAAACCAAGAAGGCTCCGAAGGTGGAAGTTGGAACAGGAACTACAGATGCCTCAATGGATGAGTGGCTTCAGGTGTGTGGTTTATGCACTATTACCTCTCAAAACCTTTCCCAGTATTTGTTGATATGTTCTTTATACTGTTCTTAATCAGCAGCTTCCCTCCCTTCCTCAGGGAAATGGAGTGGCCAAGTGATGGTTAGAGATTTTGGTCTCAAATGGATCACATCATTCATTTATATCAAACTTTCATCTTAAAGATCAATGACATCGATTTCTGATGTGTTTGTTTTATGCCCATTTCAGGGAACTGCGTATACTCAGTCACTATCCAGCAAATCAAAGAAGAAGAAGTAGACAAATAGTCGTTGCCAAGTTCAGCTGCATGAGGCACTCCGGTGAAGTGCAGACTCTTGTAACTCACACTAGTCATTTTGAAATTTTAAGAGGGTTTATAAGTGAGTAGTTTTGGAAATTTAGGCCAGAAAAGACTTGCCTTGCTGTTGTAGCATGTGGGAGAAAATTTTAGAATATTTATTTTCTTTGGAGATGCTAAAAAAGTTGAGCCATTTTGAAGGGAAACTAACTCTAATTTGAGTAGGAAGAACACAGTTTTCCTGAATCAGAAGAACCTGTCTTAGATCACATTATTCTTTTTCACTTGCATGGATGAATTTACTTCTATTTTGTTTCATTTATTTGATAGGGCATCTCGGTTTCACTTAATGCAGTTAGGAGAAATATCCGATCTGTCTCTGCCTTATTGAATTTCTCATGTGTGTAGTAATGGTGGTGGTTTGTGAACTGTTGTGGGATGCCATTCTTTGTCCTTGTTCTTCCATTGAGGATTTAAATTCTCTTCCTTTCAGCCACCCAACTTTGGGAGTATGGATATGGGACAATAATTGCACACTTCCTTTTCGGAAAACGTCTCTTTTTGGGTTTGGTTTATATCACTTTCATAAAGCACATAAATGGTACTTTGGAAATTTATTGTTTATGTAACGTGGTAATTTTACTCTAAAAAGGATGAGGCCATGTGTCTCAAAAAATTAATTGAATTTCATTTGGTTTGGTTAGATACTTAGATGGGGGAACTATTTACACAAACACAAAGTTTGTTGTAAAGACAAAGTGGTATCCAAAAGGTTTGGAAATGACAAATACCCACTTTTCGTCATGTTCTGTTTGGAATTTTCATCTGCTAAAAGACAAAAACAGTGAAAAGACTGAAATATCCATCGATCTCCATTCCCAACGCGCGTCAATAAGGGTCAGTGCCACTGTTTATCACCGAACTTGGCAGAAAAATATTAAATCCTGTCAAAAAATCGATCGATGACGCAAGAGGAATGTGCAAACGGGCTTGAGGTGAGAATGAAATTACTATATTGTCTTTTAGCAGACAAAAATCCTTAACAGAATATGACAGAAAGTATTTGTTTGTCATTTCCAAACCTTTTGGGTATCAATTTGTCTTTATGCCAAACTTTGGGTAGGTGGAAGTCGTTCGGCCATACCTAGATTGATGTAGATGTAGTGGTAGTGTGGTACCACCCCTCATCTCAGATCATTTTAACATTTTTCTTTTTTAACCAAGGTGTCCGGGCCAATGAGTAGCAGTTCACAACCACTATTCCTACTTAAATTACAGATATTCAGATAAAAAATCGAACTTGAAACTATATGTTTATCC
This sequence comes from Pistacia vera, assembly GCF_008641045.1. Taxonomy (NCBI): domain Eukaryota; kingdom Viridiplantae; phylum Streptophyta; class Magnoliopsida; order Sapindales; family Anacardiaceae; genus Pistacia; species Pistacia vera. Next base: position 616,609 of record NW_022196301.1, read on the forward strand.
ACATTATCAATTCATCCTAACTATCTGGATTATGAGTGAATTCACCTAAATTAAAGAGAATACATTGATATCAAATTTCATTAAAAACAAAAAAGGTATCTAAATCAATCCATGTACAATAGTATAGTTATATATTCCTCAATCAGAAATTCCTTTTCCCCTTATTTTCATCGCCTGGTTGCGGCCATTTAATAATTAGGCCACATCTTGCTGTCTCTTTACGCTAAAGAGTCGGCTATCAGAGTGATTGCCAACCATCTATTTAACAGCATCATAAAATAGTTGAATGTCAAAGTGATTATCAATAAGTGCTTTTATGTACACTATTAATATCTTTATAAGGCTTAAGACCAATTATATATATATATAACATGTTCAAAATTATTGTTTCTTACTTCTTAAAGAGGGTATAGGTCGACAATAATGAAAAAAAAACCAGAGTTTCTTGAAAAAAAAAAAATTTGATATTACATATATTATACGTATTCTATCATTTTCTATGAAATGTTTGATATATATTTATTTTTAAACATATATAATCTCTTAATTTTTATAAATACTTTTTGATAATTAATTTTAGAGTAAACGACTTTTCCCACCTAAGGTTTGCCTTAATGACATTTGCTCACCCAAAAAGTTTTAAAATACCATTTTTTTGCCCAAAATTTATATTCCGTTAATACTCAAAGTTGATTTCGGTAGCGAAAATTCTCTCCGTCATCACCGTTTGAATATTTGGTCTCCTCTCTACAAAACTCTTCTCACTATGACACCTGATTTCTCGTCGATTGCCGGTCATCACAAAGCTACGATTTTATGTTCTTAACTGATTTTCGGCTAATTCTGTTGACGAATATTCAATCGGTCACTACCATTCAATCTACCAACCTCTACTCTACAAAACTCCTCTTACTCTAGCTCCTGCTAACTCGTCGAACATCGACTGAAAAAGTAAAATGTATTTTAGATATTAAAGAAATATAAACTTTGGGTGAGAAAGTGTCATTAAGGCAAACCTTGGGTGGAAAAAGTCGTTTAGTCTTAATTTTAGTCAAATACTATAGAGCAAATAAAGAAACTAGGTCATAATGCATAGTGTAGGGTATACCCTATCTTTTATGTTAAGCTTTGAAGGGAGTACATATAATAAAATGCAATTATCTCAAGCTACTAATATCAGTTGGCCTCACCATAAAATCTGTCACAAAATTAGGTTTGGTCATTAATACCTTTGATTTGATTGATTGAAAACAAAGTATCATGCATCCACAAATTTCTTATACAATTGGGTTTGGTTATTAAAGAACACAAGGGTTTGTATCTTCTTATTAGTGCACGTAGACCCTCACCCCAACTATAAAATTAATATCAATATGCTAACATACATTGATTTTTCTTTCAATTTATTTGATAATGATCATCACATCCTTAAACTTGATTAATTTGTATGCACAAAAGGGTATTTTCTTTTGTCTCTTTGATATGGGTTGTGTTGCTTTCATGTATTTGGACAATTTTAAAGCTACTCAACCTTAAATTGGACTTGGAATCATCAACATCCCACGACTTAGTAAATTGAGGATTTTCATTCTTATTGCACTTATTATCTGAAGCAATCATCATTTCATCTAATTTTGTAGCATTTATTATAATATTAAGTTTTTTCACGGATAAATACTATTATGATATATATCACATATATCGACGCCGTTCAACATTGATATCTATTATGACACATAAATACTATTATGATATGTTACATACATCGACGTTGTTAAACATTAGAGTTAATGACTTTTTTTCTACCCAAATAATGACTTAATGACATTTCTTACTAACAAACTTTTAAAATATCCAAATTTATATTCCGGCGGCGAACAGAGAGTAAACTTGGTCCATGTTGTTTGGACTTTTGAAGAGGGGAGATCGATGATTGTTTTGGTGGTAGAAGGTTGAATTTTGGTCGTTGGGATTGATCGAATTCGACTTGGAATGGGCAACTATGCAAACCCTAATTAATCACTCGATTGTCAGTGATTGGCGTGATTGATGGGAGTAGGGTTTGTGGAGTTTTGGTAAGTGATAATCGGGAAAGAGAATGGTGGTGGTGTGGGGTCGTCACGATATTAGAATCAGAAACGAAATATAAATTTGAGTAATAAAATGGTATTTTGAAAGTTTATGGATGAGAAAATGTCATTAAAATATTATTTGGGTGGGAAAAAGTCGTTTATTCTTCAGCATTATTGCCATTGGCCATACGACAACTTTCAACAAGAGCTAGGCTCTAACATATCTTTATTAAGACCCACAACATGTGTCGTATAAAATTCAACTCGATTTGTGTTATAGATATTGAAAAACATGTGAAAAGCTTCATCAATCTTGGTGTTATCAGTTGACAAATGAACATGAAATGAAATTCCCAAGTTGACAAAACAAGTAGTTGATGATTCACATGAAATTCTCATAAGCCTCAAATCTATATATTTACTGTATATGTAAATTCCTTCCCCGTACAGTATATGAAATTGAGCTGGATCTCATAGCTGTAGTAGTATATAATGTGTGTAGTTGAGAGCGCATTGAATGAAGATAATGGCGTTTACTGAATGATGCCGGTGGCTAGCACGTTACTATCTCTTTCAACTGATCCCTCTCAATTCAATTCATTCAATTAAATCATCTCCACCGGTGCCTAACCTCATGTGAGGCCCTTAACTGCACCCTGTCGGTGACGACCTTTTTAATTAACCAATAAACAACTCTCTCTGTCTGCTTCTCCCTCTCTCGCTTTAAGTCATGCATGGATCCTCCATTATATAAACACGCTTCACTTCTGTGGATTCTCATCATCACTCATCAGCAGCAGCAGCAGCTGTTTGTGTGTTTTGTTTGTTTATTGTTTTTATTTCTTCTCGGTTCTCAATGCGGATTCTCTCCGCTTCCCGAGAAGCGCTTCTGTGCTTCTTGGTGTCGTTGCTTTTTTCTGCGAGTTTCTGCCATGGCAGCAGTGATGACAAGACAACAACTACATCGTTGTTTGAAGTAGTTGGAACTGGAGAATGTGCAGATTGTTCTGAGAATAATTTTAAAACAAGTCAGGCTGTTTCAGGTATAAAACCCCAAAAGAAACGACATTGATTCGTCTTTTCTTTTTTATTTAGGTTTTCGAAATTCCTTTCTTCAATTCTAATGGCGAAACGGAAATGTGAAAATCTAAGTACTTTCCCTGGAATGATGAAATTTACTCATCTGTGTATCGTTCCATTGGATCTTTTAGGTCTCAAAAATTTCGCCATGCATGCATGCATGCACGTGAAAATAGTTAAACTTCCATTTGTCCATATTTCTAAATACCGTTCAATCATTACAGAACGGAATGAGAGTCTGAAGTACTCTCTCTTTCTATATTTTGACGCATTAAGATCCAACCCATTCGGGAAAATTTTCAAGTTTCTATACTTTTAAGGTAGATCATTAATGGAGAATTGCTTTTTTTGTATGTGCAGGACTTCGTGTAACTATAGATTGTAAGCCAGAGAATGGAGTGTTTAAAACAAGAGGATCCGGCGAGCTTGATGCAGAAGGGAAGTTCACGGTGTCTCTTCCTCAAGAGATTGTTGAAGATGGAAAACTTAAAGAAGAATGCTATGCACAACTTCACAGTGCATCAGCCGCTCCTTGCCCGGCCCATGACGGCCTAGAATCCTCCAAGATTGTGTTAAAAACAAAAACTAATGGAAAGCATACGTTTGGATTGGCCGGAAAAACTCAAGTTTTCTCCAGTTACTTGTACCTCAGCCTTCTTGTGCCTCATTATAAGTACCCACCACTGCCTAAATATTCACACCCCAAGTTTAATTTGCCGCCTTTGAAGAGCTTTGGCCACCACCCTTTCTCTTTCCCTCCTAAAGTCTTCCCTCCCAAGCCACCACTACCGTCGCTTCCACCAAAACCACCGCTATCAAGAAGCCGTTTTCCCCAAAATGCTTCCACCACCAGTTCCATAAAGCCACTTCCACCACCTGTGCCAGTAGTTAGCCACTTCCACACCTGTGCCAGTAGTTAGCCACTTCCACCTCCGTTGCCGGTTAAGAAGTTCCCTCCAAGCCAAAACCTTCCACCACCAGTTCCATATAAGCCACTTCCACCACCTGTCCAGTAGTTAAGCCACTTCCACCTCCGTTGCCGGTTAAGAAGTTCCCTCCAAAGCCAAAAGTCCTTCCACCGAAGCCACCAGTGTCAAGAAGCCATTTCCTCCAAAACCAAAGATCTTCCCTCCAAAGCCCCCGCTCTTCAAGCCTCCTCAATCCCTAAAGTGCTTCCTCCACCAGTTCCCATTTACAAACCAAAACCAAAACCGCCATATTTGTTAAGCCACTCCCTCCTCCCCTCCCAAAGTGCTTCCCCCACCAGTTCCTATATACAAACCAAAACCAAAACCGCCAATATTTGTTAAGCCACTCCCTCCTCCCTCCCAAAAGTGCTTCCCCCACCAATTCCTATTTACAAACCGAAACCAAAACCACCGATTTTCGTTAAGCCACTCCCTCCACTCCACAAGAAGCCTTGCCCGCCATTGTCTAGCTTCCTCCTTTGCCCAAGATCCCCCAAAGTATTTCCACCACCCCAAGTTGGGAAATGGCCACCCCTCCCACCGTTTTCTCCTCATCTAATTAGACCATTATGGCAATACTATTGTTATTCAATTCCCAGGTGTAAGTAGAATGAAGATTGCTTCTATTATTGATATCTATGCTTAGCGTGAAGTTTATGCTGTGCAATAGGTCTTCGAGATAGAGAGGACGACCCCAAAAAAGAAAAAAAAGTGTGGATAGGTTTACATTTTTTATGAGTGAAGTTTGTTGTATGTTGACTGAAACCTTTGTAATATTTATCATCTGAATCAGTTTTCACTTTCACTTTTTTCCCTGCTTTTATATCATGAACGCCTTGACCCTTGTAGCTACCAGTAGCAGTAGCAGTGAAATACATCTTCTGATAAAAAAAATGATACACATTAATGCAGCTTAAACGACATATTCCATCCGAGGTTTGGCGAAATCCCGAGCGGATACTCCCGGTTTCATTTATTCCAAATCCCCACCCTTGAATAAACATCGTCAGTGACGGTTTGATTTTGACACAGGTTATTACGGAACTGCCCTTCACCCCATTCCAAACCACAGTCCATTTCAAGTCACCCCATCCCAAACCGCTACCACAATCGGCCAAACCACCCCCATTCCAAACCACCACCACAGTTGGCCCACCCTACAACCAATCAACAAATCAAATTAACTCCAAAACACAGGTGGTGGGCGACAACAGTGGCAAGGAAAATCAGTGGCCGGCAGTGGGGAAAACAACCAAAAAAAAAAAAAAAACCATACCCAATCAATAGATTAAATTCACTCCAAAACACAACAAAAACCCCGCAAATTGAACTCAAAATAAAGGCTCCAAATCAATCCAAACCCAGCTGTCGCACGAAGAGATGGGGAAGTGACGGACAACAACCGACAACCAAACGATTGTCAGGGATGGAAGAGGTTTTTGAGAGGGGAGGCCGGTGAGGTGAATGGCGGTGACGGGAGGGATTTTCGTTGCTGGAATCGACGGGAAAATGGCAAAATCGCGCAAACCCTAGATGTGTGGTGGTCGATGATTGAGGGGTTCTCTTGGGTGAGGCTGAGAGGGGTTTTGGTGTGTTGGTTAAGGAGAAGTAATTGGTGGTGATAGGGGTGTCCGGCGATGCTGGAATCAGGCAGTTGGGCACTGCACTCACGGGAAAGGCAAAATCGTGTGGTGAAGAAGAAAAAAATGGAGAAATGCAAGAGGGAGATGGATAGTCATGGCTAGATTTGGGCTTCATCATCGGAAAGGACCGAAAAACGGTTGGCGACGATGCAGACAAAGATGAGGGAAAGCGGAAGATGAAGAGATGGAGATGGAGAGAAATTTGAGATTTGGGGTTTTTTAGGGTTGTTTTGTCTTTTTAATTTCAAAATAGGGTAAAGACTATTTTAACCTTTCACACGGTTAAAATAAAGAAAACGAATTTAGTTTAAAGGTAAAAATCTGAAATAAATGAAACTGGTAATCACTTGGAAAATATATATATATGACTCGGTACTTCATTACCAGTTAAATTGTCCCTTCATTACCAGAAGGGACACAGGATCGTTGCACACAAAAAGGAGATATGCAGAGATTAAACAAAACTTAAATAAACATAAAACTTAAATAAACTTAAAATAAACTTAAATAAACATTAATTTAAATAATCTTACAACTTAATAAGACAACGGCGGCAGAGCCGCACATAAATCATATTAAGAAGTGAGTTTAACACTTAACTAGGTAACGGCGGCAGTACTGCCGCACTAGAACCAGATTAAGTGATGAACAAAAATTTAAAGAAACAAATAACATAAATAAAAACTTAAATAAACATTAAAATCAAACATGATGAATGATTATTAAAAGAACTAGAACTTGAAAGATTAAAAGAGAATAATCAAAGAACTTGAAAGACTAAACATTGAATGATTAAAGAAATTTAACTTACAATGAAAGCTTTCTTTTTGGAGAGCTTTTGGGAAGTTTACATCAAATGAAAGTGAAAGAGAAAGTTTAGAATTGGCTTGGCAAAAGCTTGGTTCACAATACACGAATCCTTCTAATTTATAGAAAACCTTATCTCACTANATGGATAGTTTACTACTAGAAATTTTGTCATCTTAGTCATTTCATGGCAAAATGAAAGAAAGTGAAATTGATCCCCTGGGAATCAGATGACCCCTGGTAAAACCATAAAAGGGAATGGAGATAGGCTTCAGATCTGTCTTCTCTAATAGCATTTCCTCGAATGCTCTTTGAAATAGGATGTTCACGACTCTCCCATTATCCACCAACATTCTGTGGACTTCGCACATTCCTATTTCAGCTGCAATGATAGGTGCATCCTCATGGGGGTGATGCAATCGTACCACGTCTTTTTCAAATAAGGTAATCTCATCCTTTTTACGTACCTTGCTAGGTCACAACATTGTATTTAGGACACTCACGGGCTCATAGCGAGCCTCTCGAGCAAACTTCTCCTGAGCACCTTGAGAGTTTCCCATGATATGCAGTCCCCCAAAATAGTCCCCACCAGATGGAGACCTTTGTGACCAAGACACTTCTTTCCATCACCCTTTTGATCCTTCTCCTGAGTAAGAGTTGGACCATTAACATACTCCTTGAAGTTCCCATTTTGAATGAGGTCTTCAATAACCTAGTTAAGAGCTCAGCATTCATCGGTATGGTACCCATTATCTTGATGATAACAACAATACTTCTTGCTGTTTCTTTTAGAAGTGGGATTTTTCTTGGGCTTCGGCTCTCCAAGTAGATTAGCTTCTTCTAACTTATCTAGAATAGTTGAAACTGATGCATTGAGTGGAGTGAACAAATTCCAGTCATGATCATGATGAGGAACTTGGGCATAAGATTTCTTGGGCTCAAATTGTTGTTTCTTTCCCTTTCTTTGATCGTCATTAGCCCATTTACTATCAGATCTTCTACTACCATCTCCCCAGTTTTCCTCCTTGCAATTGGGAGCGTTGGCTGAAGGCCTGGGGTCGTGGCGATTTAAAGTCGCTACTGAATTCTCTATTCTAAGATATATCTCTATGAGGTTTTAGAAGTGAGCGAGCGAAATATCATCCTCAGACTGCAGTTTCTTCCACAGGTCGGTTTGCAAGTGATCTTCAGCAATAATTAGAGTTCGAACTTAATTCTTTGGTGTATTAGCCACCTTATTCAGCTCTCTATGGAACCTATCAATATAAGACAGGAGAGATTCATTCCTCTCTTGTTGGATGTTACTGAGGTAGTTCAACGGCATTGAGAACTTCTGATTGGCTTGGGGAGTTCTCCTTACCTCTGATGGTCAAAACTGACATGTAGACGGTGGTTATTTCCCTCACAGTGATAGTCAGAACCATCATTCCGATGATAGTTAGAATCTCTTTGCCGAGCACTCTTGCAGGGGTGCCCTTGCGATGTGGCATGAGATAGATCATGATGCGACATACCACCAAGTCACAAAGATACAAGTATTCTCCCTGTTTCACGACTAGTATTCACTGGCCCTATAGAACTTCTTGGCCCATTATCAACCACTTGTTTTCCCTTATTTTTGTGCACTATAGTGCGTGTGGTATGAGTTTTTGCTTGTTTCCACAATTTAACGCGATCTATAAGCGTTTTTGGACATAACATTGCCTTATTAGAATTGGGTGACACAACCTGATCCAAACGATTCAACCTTTGGTTAACATTTGACAGGTGCTGTTGAACTTTCCAGGTAATCCTTTAAGTCAGATGTGGCTGAAGGTCGAGAGGGATGCCACCGTAGTACTTTGGGAACTGGAGTTACTTTGGGAGGAGTAAACTCCTAAACTCGAGGGATCTCCTCTTGTTGGTACTAGTATGCTGGTTTCTAAACCTCGAGCCATAAGTCGCAGGTAGAGACTGATTGATTAGAAATACAATGAAGAGCTAATGTCGAAATCTAACCCTCCTTCTAAGCCAAACTGTGATGCGTGATTTTGACACCAACAACCTCACATGTGCAAAGTGCTAAGCAAGTCTTAAAATACACTGATTAATTGATTTAGAGTTGGGACAAGGTATAAATCAATTGAATGCAAAGACTGAATAATAAATGAGACAATGATTGTATATGATCTGCGATTTAAAGCGATTCTCACATCCACTGTTCTTTTATATAAGTGTGGTACAAGAGGTTGCGTATAGCGAATAGCGAATAGCGAACAAAGGTACAATGGCTGAGTATTCAGAGAGAATATCAAATCTCTCTTTCTCATAGGTTGTATTTGCTTTGAATTATCGAAAATCAGGAATGATCAATCTGAATTTGTGAGGGCGAGTCCTTATTTATAGCTGAGAATTCAGATAATGATTACAAGTCTACAAGTGGGTAGGTATTGTGCAAGTCATTCCTTACCTCTGCATGGCTGATAACTTAAATATCCCAAATTTTTGAGGCTTGGACACGTGTGATGGTTCCCATTCACTTATAGACAAAACCTGAATCTATTGGGTTGGTGACAATCGTATCCTTCTATCTTGGGCGAGTGGCAACTCCTGGACACACAAACTTCCTGCGACAAAGATTACTCAGTCCCAGACGATAACATTTTAAATAGAACCACATGTCATTGACTTAGTAATATACACATATTCATTTCATATAACAGTAGTGTGGCCAAAATGATTGGTTAATTTAAAGTTTAATTAAACTTTCGCCCAATATTAGATCTGCCACATAAATGTTGTATGAGAAATGTGTATGAGCAATGAGTTATTTGTAGTATTATTCCATTGACTTTTAGCGTTAATGATGCTAAAATATTAGACTTTACAACTTTGTATATGTTCCCTCTCATTTCCTTAGACAACGAAGGGGGACCCTAGCTTTTGCCATGGGTTATTGATGATGCGCTTTAAGCGATGAGGAAAGCTAACAATAGTTCTTGGGTGATGAGGAGAGTGTGACAGGTCAGTAGGCTATTGGGGAGATGAGGAGGAAATCTAGCCATGAGATTTTAAAAGACTTAGGCGAGTGGAGAGACTATGTTATTAGCGATCGATCTTGGGAGATGGGGAGCTATGAGTTTATTGGCCCTTAGGTTAATAGATTTTATACGCTTAGTTTTTGGATGATGACTATGTTTCATTTTCCATTAGCCTATCAACCTTTTCTAAGGATGATACATTTCTGAGGTAGACCTTCCTTGGACATGCAGTCAACATTTCTTTGTGCATGTGTGTAGCTCAATTTCCCATCAAAGGTTATTCATAACCTATTCTTGGAGCGGGATAATGAATAAGATAGTTATTTATTGCAGTTTTTGAAGAACATAAATCAATGTAAATATAAATCTTTAAAAATACAAGTAGTTTCATCCTTTTAAATGGGATGAGCGTAATAGTCATCACAGTATTAAATTTAGGAGTGTTTTCATTGGCTCCACAATTAACTAATGAATTCCTTTCTTAATATACTCGTATTAAAAAATTTTAGTTATTTTTTGTGCTTGAACACCTATAAATTCCATGAGTATCAGCCATTCATCTCATTTAAAATATAATAAATATAATAATAATAAAAATGTCTAAAACGTTATCCAAAGTATTTGAGTTTTGTGCTTCATCGACTGTTATTTTCCCAAGACAATAACCAGCTGGAAGCTTAACCTCCAATTTCACCTATAAATTTCATAGAATTATTAAGACATTTAGATACATCCTTTATTTCTTCAGGTTCAGAGATTTACAGCAAAAAATAATTTTACAAGTGTATAAAATCATGTATATTTATTATAATCATTAACCTCTTTTCTCTTGCATTTTCGATGGAATTTTTCAAGGTTATTTTGGTATTGTACTCGTTTCCTTTCTAATTCCGCTCCAAGCTCTCTAGGATTTACTTCACCATGTCCTCATGAAAACTCCAATTTTTCCCCTAAAAAATTAACCCTTGCTGAAATAAGAAACTAGTGTACATATGTTCGATTTCATCTTAGAATTCTCATATCATCTGTCTAAGGAACTCGAGCAACAAGCCAGTGAAATCACCCAGAAAACTGTCCAAAATCTATCGACTTGGAGCCTCTACGTTGATAGATCGTCAAACGGGAAAAGGGCTGAAGCAGGCCTCCTTCTCCTTAGTCCCGAAGGGACTCGTATTCATGACATTCTTAGGTTTAAATTCAAAGCGACTAACAACGAAGCTGAGTATGAAGCTCTGCTCGCTGGACTACAGTTGGCAAGAGAAATGGGGTCAACCACGATCAACATCCACAGTGACTCCATGCTGGTTGTCAACTAGATTTGGGGGGAGTATCTGGCCAAGGAAGAAAATATGATCGACTATCTAAAAAAAGCTAAGGCAGCACTCCAGCCATTTAAGCACTTCACGATCACGCAGATTCCCAGAGACAATAATTCTGTCATGGATGCCTTGGCAAAGATAGCCTCATCACTGGAATCAAGTGTGCTAGAGAGCATTCCTATTCAATTCATAGAGGCCCCCAATATTAACTCACCCGAACAGGCCATGAATGTGACTGAGTCAGTTTCCTAGATGACCCCGATCATCCAGTATCTCCGAGACGGGACCTTGCCCAATGACAAGATTGAGGCAAGAACCTTGTGAACCAGAGCTGTTTGTTACACACTTATTGGAGATCAATTGTACAAGCAAAGGTTTAGTGCCTCTCTCCTCCGATGTGTAACTGACGACGAGGCAGACTATATCATGAGGGAGATACATGAAGGGATCTGTGGTAATCACACAGTCGCACAATCTCTCGCCAACAAAGTTGTTCGTCAAGGGTATTAGTGGCCCCTACTCCAAGAAGACACCTAAAACTTTATTAAAAAGTGTGACAAGTGCCATTCGTTCACGAGCATACCATGAGCTCCTTCCCACCAGCTAATAACCATGTCCAGCCCCTCGCCATTCTCCATGTGGGGAATCAATCTCATTGGACCTATGCCAGTTGGTAAGGGAATAGTCAAGTACGTAGTAGTCGTAGTGGACTATTTCACCAAGTGGGTCGAAGCCGAACCTTTGGCTACGATCACCACCAAAAAGCTTAAGGACTTCATCTTCAAGAACATTGTGTGCCGCTATGAAATTTCTCATACCCTTATCTTCGATAATGGAAAGCAGTTCAATAATGAGGAATTCAAGCACATCTACAATGAGCTGGGTATCCACAAAAATTTTGCCTCAGTCGCGAGACTGCAAGCAAATGGTTAGGTTACAGCTGTCAACAAGACCATCAAGCACACTCTGAAAGGCAAACTTGGTTCTGCCAAGGGAAATTGGGCCGACGATCTTCCTAAAGTCTTATGGACATACAGGACAACTCCAAGAACCTCTACCTCAGAAACACCCTTCTTACTAGCATATGGCTACGAGGTGATAATTCCTATGGAGGTAGGAACTGGTTCGCTCCGAAGAGACCTATTCAATGAGATAGATAATAAGGCGCTTATGCGCGCAAGTCTGGATTTAGTTAAAGAATATTGCAACAAGGCTCAACTAAGAATTGCGGCCTATCAGCAACGCGCGAAAAGGTTCTTCTACTCCAAAGTTAGAAGAATAGACTTCCAGGTCGACAATCTTGTTCTGAAAGAAGTCCTTCTCGATACACGAGAACCAAGTGCAGGAGTATTAGGGCTGAATTGGGAAGGGCCATACAGCATCGCCAAAGTGATAAGACTGGAGACTTATCACCTCAAAAGGCTGAATGGTGCTAAAGTACCGCAACTTGGAATGCTGAACATCTCTACCTATCAGTAATTCTGAACTCATTTCTCTTCAATTATCTTGTAAAGACTTAACTTTTTCTCAAGACCTGTAAATAAGATAAGTTCTTTTGTAATATATTTTCCTGCATGTATACACTTTTGTTAGCATAGATATTATTTGTACAAATTCTATTGTAAACAATTAGAAAGTGACCTCATGTCTACGTGTAACGTTTATAGGGTACGAAAAATTATAAGTACTCACAAATGGCAAAGGAAACGATCTCTTTATTTATTAAAATAAAAATAAAAAAGTACATATTAGTGAAGTGTAGGAAAGGCAGTACAAAAGCAAAGGCAATCACTAGCCTTCATCCCCAGGTCCTGGAGGTGCGACCTCAGCATCCCCAAGTTGGTCGCCAACCACCTGGCTGGCCGCGAGCCCCTCTAGGACATACTCTTCTGGCTGCTCCTCTTCTGGATCAGGTCCCCGAGCTGTCTCCTCATCCTCAGCCCGTTCCATGGAAGCAAGGATATATTGGTAATCATCCGGGAGGTCAGTCAAATCGATGGTGGGATTCTTCGGTCGTAGGGCATAGATGGACTGGATCATCTAGTCAGCAACCCTCTTCTCAATCTCCAACTCTTGTCGCTAAATCTCTTTGGTTAGCAAAGCGGCGCAACCCTGGTTGAGTTAGAGTTTGGCCTCAAGTAACCACCTTTGTTTCCCGATGGTCTCCCATATCTGTGCCCTTTCTTGCTCTGCTCGCAAGGCCCGCTCGGAGTTCATTTGTGGCTCCAGCTCTTTCTCGTTAGCCTCTTTGGTGAGCCTGGCCACCGTCATTTGGAGTTCTTTAACTTCCCTTCCTAGCTTTTCCAGCTCGGCCTTTTGGAAATCCACCATTCAAAGTGCGGCATTCCTCTCGAATAGGTATTGGTTCGCTTGAATGGTGGATAGGTTCTTATCTGCTTATGCAACTACCAAGTCTCGTTTAAGCCACATATTCTCTTCTCTCAGCTCGACCAGCCCCTTAGCAGCACTGAGCTAAACCTTTTACAGGGACAAGTATATGGAGAGCAGGGCTTGTGTAACGAAGCGAGTAAAGAGTTAATTTCTTTTCTATTGAAAAAAGCAAGGAAATGTGAAAAAATCCTCATCGAGGATAGTTCGTTTTACCTGGCTCAAGTGCTAGAAGGACGTGGAATCAGATCCATGGGGTTAGCAGCCACGAACTGCTCGAACGCTTCTGCCAGCTGGCACTTCAACAGGGTGAAAACCACCGACTGTAAATGCTCTGGAAGTTGCCCTATAGAGTCCAGCACGGGCTTGCCTATGCCTGTGCCCACAGTGGTTAGCGTCTCGCCCACTAGTTCCTTGCCCAGTCTCCTTCCAGGATCCGTGGCCTCACTCGGCCTCATTCGCGAACCCCTTGGGGCAATGGTAATGCCAGTCACACCTCTAGGAGGCCCTCCCAAGTGAAATGCCTGGTGAGGCTACTACCTCTTGGGCTAAACGCCCAGACCCTCTAGCTCAGATTCAGACTACTCATCCCGGAGCTGCTTCCTCTTCTTGGACTTCTTGGCCATTGTCTTTTGCTTGAGACAAGCAGTCATAGGCTGAGAGCTGCCTTGACTGGTCCGGTGACGCTAACCCGAAGGAAGGAGAAATGCCTTGATCGTGGTTACCTGGGCACCTTAAGAGGCATGGTCGTTGCATGCGAACATTGTTAGCTAAATAGTTTGCGGCATGCAAATAACAAAATTGGCTAAGTTATGGCACTTACTCGGTAAGGTTTCTAAGGTCGCTTCGGGATTGAAGAAACCGTATTTTCGCCAGTTCACAGTTGTCATAAACAGCCTTGCGTCACGACTTTGTTCAGGCAAAAGGCCGAAAGCAATGATTCTGTTAGGATCCTTGAGAGCCAATAACCTGGTCTTCTTGTTTGCTGCGAAGAAACAAAAAGTTCATTAGCAAAGATTAAAGGGAAATTCGCCAAGTAAAAGAAAGGAAAACCTACTAGGCTCCCTAAAATGGCAAATGCCATCATAGTGAAAAAAGCAAAACTTCGTCTCGTACGCCCCAACGTTGCTGGGGTAACTGTGTATTCCTCCCTCGATCGTAGATTGCTTTGAGAGGTAGAAAGATCCTTGTCTTTACTCTTTTTCAGATAAGACAAGCAACCGAGCTCTAACCCAGTTAGCTCACCTTAACCGTTCTCGTCGCATGCGATATACATAGCCATAGCTATATATACGCATTTGGCGTAAGCTGTAACAGTGTGACCCTGAAATAATCGAGGATCGACCTAGTAAAAGGGTGGAAAGGGATTAGCACTCCACTCTTAAAGATGTTCTTGGAGATCACAACCATTCATTCTAGCGGATTCCGAGCTGTGTACATCCTATGTTAGTAGACCTCTACGCTGAGAGCGTATTGGTCTATCGCTTTTTGAAAATCCTCTGCGGTGGCTACTGACAGAATCTCCTGAGAGGGACCCGCTAGGGCATCCTACACCAGCGACCTCGTTCCCTCATCTGTCCTGGTCGTTGAGGGGTTCATTCCTTTTGTGATCTGAAAGAGAGCGACATGCATGGATTACTCAGTCGTCGTACACAGTTTTCGTACGATAACATGGAGGAAAAAGGTAAACACCATCTTCCTTAAACCCTAGAAAAACCCTAAAGGGGGCGTTTGGTTTAGGAATGTTAGATTATTGGAAATGTTGGATTATTGGAAAGATAGATTACCTTGAAAGATTACTGGGAATCTTTAAGAAAATGTGTTTGGTTAGTTGGTGGGTATGTTATATTAATATGGTTGGTTATGGGGAATAAATTGGTGGGTATGTTATTTAAATTACTAAATTGTCCTCTTTACAAATATTAATATAATATTATTTTTATTATTAATTTTTGAATAATTTTTTTTAACCCCCAATATTTCAGATTTAGTTAAAACACCCCTGCTTATATAAAACTTTAATTTATTACGAAATCACCCCTGGCTCCTGCCGTCGCCCGCCACCACCGCAAACCACCGCCGGATGTCCCCGAATGTCCCCGTGAGTACGGCACCGTGACCAAGTGGCTCCGCTATGGCCGTTTTTGGCCATATTGATGGCCGAAAACGGCCATAGCGGACCAGATCTGGCCGAAAATGGTCAGATCTATTCTGGCCATTTCCAGCCAGATCTGGCCCAATATGGCCGGAAACGGCCATATCGAAGCCTCCCGGAGCCTCCCAAAGAATTTCCTTCTTTTTTAGGGACTCCGGCGATTTTCCGGCGGTGGTCCATGGTGGTTGGTCCGCTATCGGCGGTGGTGGCTGGGTGGCTGTGGTGGTGGCGGCTTGGTGGCAGTGGTGGTCTGTAAATTATTTTAAATATAAGGGCATTATTGTCCAAAATTTTAATTAAATAAGGGTAAAATTGAAATAGGATATTAATGTAAATTTGTTTTAAAGTAAGGGTATTATTGTCCAAAATTTTTATTAATAAGGGATAAAATTGTAAAAAAAAAAGATAACCCTGGTAATCTCAGAAAACCTAAGAAAATAGAGGTAATCAGATTACCTCTTATATTACCAATAGTAACCACTATTGGTATTTGAAGATTACTGGTATCTTATATTACTTGACAACCAAACATGGTAATCAAGTAATATAAGATGACATTACCCCATTAATCCCACTTAACCCCGAACCAAACGCCCCCAAAGAATCATTGGGGGCCACCCGCAAAGACTAAAACCTTAGGAGAAAGCTTATTCTCCAATCAACCCCCAACAAATGTTCATCGTTATCGCATGACTATCGTCAAAAAACAGGAAAAAGAAAGTGATAAAAGAATCATTCCTACCTCTTGAGTATGAAGATTGATCCTTCTGCTCTGAACGTCAAGCACACACCAGTCTGGAAAACAGAAAAGCAAGGCTCACGAAAGCTTCTTGTTCTCTTTGAAGAAGTAAATTGCTTGAGGTGAGCCTGGGGTTTTATAGTGAAGGAAATGGCGCTTGGTTTTTGATGAGAATGCAAAATGTCATATTTACCCCCCTTAATGCCTAGTCTTTTATACCTATTTGCTGCCTAAAATGTACTGATTTTTATTCTATTTTGACTTAGGAAGCAAATGGGAGCGTTAATTGCAAAACGGAACTAATTAAGTGAATTCGGACAGTTTTGACATTGTTTTGTATTTTGGGCATAACTCTCTCATCTGAGCTCCGATTGAGATGAGTCCAAATTCTGTAGAACTCTAAGATATATCTACAACTTTTTGTTTTGAGTTTGGAGAGATACTTGATGCTCAAGGTTGTAACTTGGCTTTAAGTGGTGACGGGCATCTGCACTGGCCAATGTTCTGGACATTCCTTGCCGTTGTAAGGCAAGTCCAAGAGGCAGTTTTTTATTTGAATATTTCAAGCCAGGTGCCCACGAGTTACAGAACGGGACACTCACTGTTCCTGTTTTATTTTAAATTTTATTGTATTTTGCAATATTAGAATCAGATTAGGAATAATTTATTTTAGGATAAATTTCGGATAATTTAGTTGACTTCAAACAACTTGAATTAGATTTTTGTAAAGTGCATAACCCAAAGATTAGGTTTTGAGGGACCACGCCTCTCTCTTCTTTTTCTCTTGGAATTTTCATTTCTTTTGAGTTTTGTTGATTGGGCGCATGAGCGGCAAAAACTTTGTAAACGTTTCATCGAAACGAGACCTTGGAATCCCCAACTTTGAAATCTAATCTATGTATTTTAGTGTTCAATTTTCGGTTTGCGTATTGAATGTTATTCTGTGCATATTTTCATGATTATGCATTTAATTACTAAGAGGACTACTAGTGTATTATTTGTTGAAATCTACCGCTAAGTTTATATCACATCCTAATTGTTTAATCCCTCCACTTGTGAAGGCAATTAGGGTTAGTATTTTGCTGCGTCCGGATTAATAACCAGTATGACGAATCATTCCAACTAAATTACATACAACCGCTTGTGTTTGTGTTTTTAGCCTTCATCGATCTCTCTAATTCTTACGTCTTGCCCTAGATTTAATCTTGAGCGCTTGTCTAAGGTGTTTAGTGGTAAGATTAATTAAAGAGCGCTTGTTTCCTAATTCATTTAAAATTAAGAGAGATAGGAAAATCGTTCCAACGGTGAATATTCAATGTAGAATTGATTATTTTTTGCTCAATGATCAGTTGTTATATTCCGATGTTGGATGTTGACGGAGACAAGTTTCGTTATATTACGTTGATTTCAATTTGACTGTTTTTTGTTTTTTTTTTTTGGTTTTTGCTAAGAACGTTTTCTGTTTTACACAAAACCCCCCAGCTTTGTTCACATAACATCAAATTCGGCTAGACACTCTTCGTGGGATCGACCCTTGCTTACCCTATTTACAGTTCAGTAGTTAGGTTCGGAAGGTTTTAATTCTGGGTGCCTACGACAGCACACCAGTTTTCACGAAGTCAAACGATGTTTGAACGAAAATTGTCTCTCACCATTGATTGTGACCACGTGTAGTCAATCAACGGGAAAGAGTAACCGTCACGCTTCAAGAAATCAAATCGTTGTTTCTCTCTGTTGAAATACTTGAGCGACGGCTCACTTCCCTCCTCCACATTAAATACGTTCACATCCGCATTTAATGTTCTAAGAAGGAATGTCGTTTTAGCATGGCTCGCATTTAATGTGCATGGTCAACACTTATTGTGCTTAGGACACTCTTCGCCGCATGTCAATTGTGATACGACGTGACTCTTTGCCTTCAACAAAAAATACGCTAAGTACAATCAGGTCGTGAACCTCGGTCAAGACCAAAATCATCGCCTATGGCACTGAACAAGGTCTAGTATAGGTCGCAAACCTTACGGAGACCATTTCAGGTCACCTATATGAAAATGTTTCGCGACCTCCTTGCAACCAAGTCGAATCGACCAATGGTCACTCGACCAATCAGATCAAGACATGATTGCGTAGTTTTCAAGGTTCGATCCTCAAACCTTAAAAACTATGGGACTTCTGTTATGCCTGAGAATGTAGGGCTGACATCGAGCCTTGTCAGCATGGGTGGTTAGAGCTTAAGAAGGTTCTACAACCACTCAGATGCAACCATGTTGCATGATGACGTGAGCAGCATGCTCCTGTCAGTGTAGTGGGTATGCGCCAGGCTGGCAAAAGGTTAGAAAAGGTCCACATGTCCAATCCCTGCACAAGTCAAAGAAATCACTCGCGCAGGTAAACAATGGGATGCAAGGAAGGATTCGCACGACATCTGCCCCATTCACAGATTTAATAATCATTACCTTGGTTCATCCCACTATAAATAGAGGGCTTCTCTCCCATTTGTGGAATTGGTTAATTTTTCTCTAAAATGGCATACTCTTTCCCTCTCCCTATTGTATTCTCTAAGCTATAAATCAGCTCGCTGAACACGACTTAACTTATTTTATTAATACAAATACCAGTAGACATGGGATTCACTTTGTGAGCATCTGAACCACTTTAAATATTGTTCTTTACCTTTTTATTAGTTAAATACTTCCATAATCATGTGTGACTTCTGAGTCAACTCAGTTTTTTTCACGTGTAAATAATTGGTGTCAAAATCCAGTATCAACACAAGTTTACAGGAACTTAATTCTTTTAATCAAACAATCAACTATTGAGACAATTGTGGCACTATAAGCATGTTTTCAATTGGCTAAAAGAAGTTAAGATCTGAAGAGGTGAAATAACGTTGTCCATTAATTATGCATTGACGTGTTTGATTTTGGCTTCAGAAAGATAATTCAATTTGAAATTAAAGTTCTGGACCTACCAAAAATCCAAGAGGATCACCAATAATAAATATGGTTTCGACTTTCGAGGGTTTTAATAATTTTCTAGAGAAACAATCTATCA
Source organism: Pistacia vera (assembly GCF_008641045.1). Taxonomy (NCBI): domain Eukaryota; kingdom Viridiplantae; phylum Streptophyta; class Magnoliopsida; order Sapindales; family Anacardiaceae; genus Pistacia; species Pistacia vera. The sequence continues at coordinate 635,854 of NW_022196301.1, forward strand.
TTTCTCGTATTCATCGAATTTACAAGAGAGGATAACGATTCTGTTTACTTTACATAAATTTCATAGAAATTATTAAGACATTTAGATACATCCTTATTTCTTAGGTTCAGAGATTTACAGCAAAAAATAATTTTACAAGTGTATAAAATCATGTATATTTATTATAATCATTAACCTCTTTTCTCTGCATTTTCATGGAATTTTTCAAGGTTATTTTGGTATTGTACTCGTTTCCTTTCTAATTCCGCTCCAAGCTCTCTAGGATTTACTTCACCATGTCCTCATGAAAACTCCAATTTTTCCCCTAAAAAATTAACCTTGTGAAATAAGAAACTAGTGTACATATGTTCGATTTCATCTTAGAATTCATATCATCTGTCTAAGGAACCGAGAACAAGCCAGGAAATCACCCAGAAAACTGTCCAAAATCTATGACTTGGAGCCTCTACGTGATAGATTCAAACGGGAAAAAGGGCTGAAGCAGGCCTCCTTCTCCTTAGTCCGAAGGGACTGTATCAGACATTCTTGGTTTATTCAAAGGACTAACAACGAAGCTGAGTATGAAGCTCTGCTCGCTGGACTACAGTGGCAAGAGAAATGGGGTCAACCCGATCAAATCCACAGGACTCCATGCTGGTTGTCAACTAGATTTGGGGGGAGTATCTGGCCAAGGAAGAAAATATGATCGACTATCTAAAAAAAGCTAAGGCAACTCCAGCCATTTAAGCACTTCACGATCACGCAGATCCCAGAGACAATAATTCTGTCATGGATGCCTTGGCAAAGATAGCTATCACTGGAATCAAGTGTGCTAGAGAGCATTCCTTTCCTTATAGAGGCCCCCAATATTAACTCACCGAACAGGCCATGAATGTGACTGAGTCAGTTTCCTAGATGACCCGATCATCCAGTATCTCCGAGACGGGACCTTGCCCAATGACAAGATTGAGGCAAGAACCTTGTGAACCAGAGCTGCTTGTTACACACTTATGGAGATCAATTGTACAAGCAAGGTTTAGTGCCTCTCTCCTCCGATGTGTAACACGACGAGGCAGACTATATCATGAGGGAGATACATGAAGGGATCTGTGGTAATCACACAGTCGCACATCTCTCGCCAACAAAGTTGTTCGTCAAGGGTATTATGGCCCCTACTCCAAGAAGACACCTAAAACTTTATTAAAAAGTGTGACAAGTGCCAGTCGTTCACGAGCATACCTGAGCTCCTTCCCCCAGCTAATAACCATGTCCAGCCCCTGCCATTCTCCATGTGGAAGAATCTCATTGACCTATGCCAGTTGGTAAGGGAATAGTCAAGTACGTAGTAGTCGTAGTGGACTATTTCACCAAGTGGGTCGAAGCCGGACCTTTGGCTACGATCACCACCAAAAAGCTTAAGGACTTATCTTCAAGAACATTGTGTGCCGCTATGAAAATTCTCATACCCTTCTTGATAATGGAAAGCAGTTCAATAAGAGGAATTCAAGAACATCTACAATGAGCTGGTATCCACAAAAATTTTGCCTCAGTGCGAGACTGCAAGCAAAGGTTAGGTTTAAGCTGTCAACAAGACCATCAAGCACACTCTGAAAGGCAAACTTGGTTCTCCAAGGGAATTGGGCCGACGATCTTCCTAAGTCTTATGGCATACAGGACAACTCCAAGAACCTCTACCTCAGAAACACCTTCTTACTAGCATATGGCTACGAGGTGATAATTCCTTGGAGGTAGAAACTGGTTCCTCGAAGAGACCTTTCAATGAGATAGATAATAAGGCGCTTATGCGCGCAAGTCTGATTTAGTTAAGAAATTGCAACAAGGCTCAACTAAGAATTGCGCCTATCAGCAACGCGCGGAAAGGTTCTTCTACTCCAAAGTTAGAAGAATAGACTTCCAGGTCGACAACTTGTTCTGAAAGAAGTCCTTCTCGATACACGAGAAACAAGTCAGGAGTATTAGGGCTGAATTGGAAGGGCCATACCGCATCGCCAAAGTGATAAGACTGGAGACTTATCACCCAAAAGGCTGAAGGTGCAAAGTACGCAACTTGGAATGTGAACATCTCTACCTATCAGTAATTCTGAACTCATTTCTCTTCAATTATCTTGTAAAGACTTAACTTTTTCTCAAGACCTGTAAATAAGATAAGTTCTTTTGTAATATATTTTCCTGCATGTATAACACTTTTGTTGCATAGATATTTTGTACAAATTCTATTGTAAACAATAGAAAGTGACCTCATGTCACGTGTAACTTTATAGGGTACGAAAAATTATAAGTACTCACAAATGGCAAAGGAAAGATCTCTTTATTTATTAAAATAAAAATAAAAATAAAAGAAGTAGGAAAGGCAGTACAAAAGCAAAGGCAATCAATAGCCTTCATCCCCAGGTCTGGAGGTGCGACCTCAGCATCCCCAAGTTGGTCGCCAACCACCAGCTGGCCGCGAGCCCTCTAGGACATACTCTCTGGCTGCTCCTCTTCTGGATCAGGCCCCGAGCGTCTCTCATCCTCAGCCCGTGCCATGGAAGCAAGGATATTTGGTAATCATCCGGGAGGTCAGTCAAATCGAGGTAGGATTCTTCGGCGTAGGGCATAGATGGACGGATCATCAGTCAGCAAACCTCTTCTCAATCTCCAACTCTTGTCGTAAATCCTTTGGTTAGCAAAGCGGCGCAACCCTGGTTGAGTAGAGTTTGGCCTCAAGTCCACCTTTGTTCCCGATGGTCTCCCATATCTGGCCCTTTCTGCTCTGCGTCAAGGCACGCTCGGAGTTCATTTGTGGCTCCACTCTTTCTGTTAGCCTCTTTGGTGAGCCTGCCACGTCTTGGAGCTCTTTAACTTCCCTTCCTAGCTTTTCCAGCCGGCCTTTGGAAATCCATTAAAGTGCGGCATTCCTTCGAATAGGTATGGTTCGCTTGAATGGTGGATAGGTTTTATCTGCTTGAATCCAAGTCTCGTTTAAGCCCATTTCTCTTCTCTCAGCTCACCAGGCCTTGCAGCACGAGCTACAACCTTTTGATAGGGACAAGTATATGGAGAGAGGGCTTGTGTAACGAAGCGAGTAAAGAGTTAATTTCTTTTCTATTGAAAAAAGCAAGGAAATGTGAAAAAAACCCATCGAGGAAGTTCGTTTACCTGGCTCAAGTGCTAGAAGGACGTGGAATCAGATCCATGGGGTTAGCAGCCACGAACTGCTCGAACGCTTCTGCAGGTGGCACTTCAACAGGGTGAAAACCACCACTTAAATGCTGGAAGTTGCCCTATAGAGTCCAGCACGGGCTGCCTATGCCTGTGCCCCGGTTGTAGCGTCTCGCCCACTAGTTCCTTGCCAGTCCCTTCCAGGATCCGTGGCCTCACTCGGCCTCATTCGCGAACCCCTGGGGCAATGGTAATGCCGTCACACCTAGGAGGCCCTCCCAAGCGAAATGCTGGTGAGGCTAGACCTCTTGGGCTAAACCCCAGACCCTCTAGCTGATTCAACTAATCATCCCAGAGCTGCTTCCTCTTCTTGGACTTCTTGGCCATTGTCTTTTGCTTGAGACAAGCAGTCATAGGCTTGAGGAGATGCCTCTGACTGGTCCGGTGACGCTAACCCGAAGGAAGGAGAAATGCTTGATCGGGTTACCTGGGCACCTTAAGAGGCATGGTCGTTGCATGCAACATTGTTAGCTAATAGTTGCGCATGCAATAACAAAATGGCTAAGTTATGGCACTTACTCGGTAAGGTTTCTAAGGCGCTTCGGGATTGAAGAAACGTATTTCAGCCAGTTCACAGTTGTCATAAAAGCCTTGCGTCACGACTTTGTTCAGGCAAAAGGCCGAAAGCAATATTCTGTTAGGACCTTGAGAGCCAATAACCTGGTCTTCGTTTGCGCGAAGAAACAAAAAGTTCTTAGCAAAGATTAAAGGGAAATTCGCCAAGTCAAAGAAAGGAAAACCTACTAGGCTCCCTAAAATGGCAACTGCCATCTAGTGAAAAAAGAAAACTTCGTCTCGTCGCCCAACGTTGCTGGGTAACTGTATTCCTCCCTCGATCGTAGATTGCTTTGAGAGGTAGAAAGATCCTTGTCTTTACTCTTTTTCAGATAAGACAGCAAACCGAGCTCTAACCCAGTTAGCTCACCTTAACGTTCTCGTCGCATGCGATATACATAGCCATGCTATATATACGCATTTGGCTAAGCTGAACAGTGGACCCTGAAATAATCGAGGATGACCTAGTAAAAGGGTGGAAAGGGATTGCACTCCACTCTTAAGATGTGTCTGGAGATCACAACCATTCATTCTAGGGATTCCGAGCTGTGTACTCCTATGTTAGTAGACCTCTACGCTGAGAGCGTATTGGTCTATCGCTTTTTGAAAATCCTCTGCGGTGGCTACGACAGATCCTGAGAGGGACCGCTAGGGCATCCTACACAGCGACCCGTTCCCTCATTGTCTGGTCGTTGAGGGTTCATTCCTTTTGTGATCTGAAAGAGAGCGACATGCAGGATACTCAGTCGGCGTAACCAGTTTTCGTACGATAAACATGGAGGAAAAAGGTAAACACCATCTTCCTTAAACCCTAGAAAAACCCTAAAGGGGGCGTTTGGTTTAGGAATGTTAGATTATTGGAAATGTTGGATTATTGGAAAGATAGATTACTTGAAAGATTACGGGAATCTTTAAGAAAATGTGTTTGGTTAGTTGGTGGGTATGTTATATTAATATGGTTGGTTATGGGGAATAAATTGGTGGGTATGTTATTTAAATTACTAAATTGTCCTCTTTACAAATATTAATATAATATTATTTTTATTATTAATTTTTGAATAATTTTTTTAACCCCCAAATTTCAGATTTAGTTAAACACCCCTGCTTATATAAAACTAATTATACGAAATCAACCCTGGCTCCTGCCGGCGCCGCCACCACCGCAAACCACCGCGGATGTCCCCGAATGTCCCCGTGAGTACGGCACCGTGACCAAGGGCTCCGCTATGGCGTTTTTGGCCATATGATGGCCGGAAAACGGCCATAGCGGACCAGATCTGGCAAAATGGTCAGATCTATTCTGGCCATTTCAGCCAGATCTGGCCCAATATGGGCGGAAACGGCCATATCGAAGCCTCCGGAGCCTCCCAAAGAATTTCCTTCTTTTTAGGGACCGGCGATTTCCGCGGTGGGTCATGGTGGTTGGTCCGCTATTCGGCGGGTGGTGGCTGGGTGGCTGTGGTGGTGGCGGCTTGGGGGCAGTGGTGGTCTGTAAATTATTTTAAATATAAGGGCATTATTGTCCAAAATTTTAATTAAATAAGGGTAAAATTGAAATAGGATATTAATGTAAAATTGTTTTAAAGTAAGGGTATTATTGTCCAAAATTTTTATTAATAAGGGATAAAATTGTAATAAAAAAAGATAACCCTGGTAATCTCAGAAAACCTAAGAAAATTGAGGTAATCAGAATTACCTCTTATATTACCAATAGTAACCACTATTGGTTTGAAGATTACTGGTATCTTATATTACTTGACAACCAAACATGGTAATCAAGTAATATAGATGACATTACCCATTAATCCCACTTAACCCGAACCAAACGCCCCCAAAGAACATTGGGGCCAACCGCAAAGACTAAAACCTTAGGAGAAAGCTTATTTCCAATCAACCCCCACCAAATGTTCATCGTTATCGCATGGACATCGTCAAAAAACAGGAAAAAGAAAGTGATAAAAGAATCATTCCTACCTCTTGAGTATGAAGATGATCCTTCTGCTCGGACGTCAAGCACAAACCAGTCTGGAAAACAGAAAAGCAAGGCTCACGAAAGCTTCTTGTTCTCTTTGAAGAAGTAAAATTGCTTGAGGTGAGCCTGGGGTTTTATAGTGAAGGAAATGGCGCTGGTTTTTGATGAGAATGCAAAATGTCATATTTACCCCCCTAATGCCTAGTCTTTATTATCTATTGCTGCCTAAAATGTACTGATTTTTATTCTATTTGACTTAGGAAGCAAATGGGGGCGTAATTGCAAAACGGAACTAATAAGTGAATTCGGACCGTTTTGACATTGTTTTGATTTTGGACATAACTCTCATCTCTGAGCTCCGATGAGTGATTCAAAATTCTGTAGAACTCTAAGAGAATATATTACAACTTTTTGTTTTGAGTTTGGAGAGATACTTGATGCATCAAGGTTGTAATTGGGCTTGAAGTGACGCATCTGCACTGCCAATGTTCTGGAACATTCTGCCTTGTAATGCAAGTCCAAGAGGCAGTTATTTTGAGATTGAAGACATGTGGCACACGAGTTACAGCTGGACATACCACTTCCTGTTTTATTTTTAAGATTTTTTGTATTTCAATTAATTAGAATCAGATTAGGATAATTGATTTTAGGATAATATTTAGGAGATTGAGGTGAATTCAAACACTTGAATTAGATTTTGGAAAGGCATATCAGATTAGGTTTGGAGGAACCACGCCTCTCTCTTCTTTTCTCTGGAATTTTCTTTCTTTTTGGAGTTTGGTTGATGGCCATGAGCGGCTAAAAAACTTTTGTAACTTGGTCATCGGAAACGGAGACCTTGGAATCAACCAACTGTGAGATCTAATCTATGTTATTTTAGTGTTCAATTTTGTGTTTGAGTATTGAATGTATTCTGTGCATATTTTCATGATTGATGCATTTAATTACTAGGAGGCTACTAGTGTATTATTTGTTGAAATCTAACGCTAAGTTTGATATCAAATCCGTAATTGTTTAATCCCTCCAACTTGTGAAGCAATTAGGGTTAGTAATTTGCTGCGTCAGGAATTAATAACCTTATGAAGAACATTCAACAAATTAAATACAACGCTTGTGTTTGTGTTGGTTAGCTTCACGATCTCTCTAATTCTAAGGCTGCCACTAGATTAAATCTTGAGCGCTTGTCTAGGGTTGTTTAGTGGTAAGATAATAAGAGCGCTTGTTCCTAATTAATTAAAATTAAGGAGAGATAGGAAAATAGTTCCAACGGTGAATATTCAATTATGAATTGATTATTTTTGCATCAATGATCATTGTGAGATTCCGATGGTGGATGTTGACGGAGACAAGTTTCGTATATTTATGATTTCGAATTGAACTGTTTTGTTTTTTGAGAGATTCATTCCTCTCTTGTTGGATGTTACTGAGGTAGTTCAACGGCATTGAGAACTTCTGATTGGTTTGGGGAGTTCTCCTTACCTCTGATGGTCAAAACTGACCTGTAGACGGTGGTTATTTCCCTCACAGTGATAGTCAGAACCATCATTCCGATGATAGTGAGAATCTCTTTGTCGAGCACTCTTGTAGGGGTGCCCTTGCAATGTGGCATGAGATAGATCATGATGCGACATACCACCAAGTCACAAAGATACAAGTATTCTCCCTGTTTCACGACTAGTATTCACTGGCCCTATAGAACTTCTTGGCCCATTATCAACCACTTGCTTTCCCTTATTTTTGTGCACTATAGTGCGTGTGGTATGAGTTTTTGCTTGTTTCCACAATTTAACGCGATCTATAAGCGTTTTTGGACATAACATCGCCTTATTAAAATTGGGTGACACAACCTAATCCAAACGATCAAACCTTTGGTTAACCATTTGAAAGGTGTTGTTGAACTTTCTAGGTAATCCATTATAGTCAGATTTGGCTGAAAGGTCGAGAGGATGCCCACCGTAGTACTTTGGGGAACTGGAGTTACTTTGGGAGGAGTAAACTCCTAAACTCGAGGGATCTCCTCATTGTTGGTACTAGTATGCTTGGTTTCTAAACCTCGAGCCATAAGTTCGCAGGTAGAACTGATTGATTAGAAATACTGAATGAAGAGCTAATGAGAAATCTAACCCTCCTTCTAATGCCAAACTGTTGATGCGTGATTTTGACACCAACAACCTCACATGTGCAAAGTGCTAAGCAAGTCTTAAAAATTACACATGATTAATTGATTTTAGAGTTGGGACAAGGTTATAAACTCAATTGAATGCAAAGACTGAATAATAAATGAGACAAATGATTTGTATAGTGATCTGGATGCTTAAAGCGATTCTCACATCCACTGTTTCTTTTATATAAGTGTGTTACAAGAGGTTGCGTATAGCGAATAGCGAATAGCGAACAAAGGTACAATGGCTGAGTATTCAGAGAGAATATCAAATCAGTCTCTTTCTCATAGGTTGTATTTGCTATTGAATATTACGAAAATCAGAGAATGATCAATCTCGAATTTGTGAGGCGGAGTCCTCTATTTATAGCTGATGAATTCAAGATAATGATTACAAGTCTACAAGTGGGTAGGTATTATGCAAGTCATTCCTTACCTCTCATTGGCTGATAACTTAGGAAATATCCTCAAATCTTTTGAGGCTTGGACACGTGTATGGTTCCCATTCACTTATAGACAAAACCTGAATCTATTGGGTTGGTGACAATCGTATCCTCTCTATCTTGGGGCGACGTGGCAACTCCTGGACAACACAAAGTCTTCCTGCGAAAGATTACTAGTCCCAAAGTGATAACATTTAAAATAGAACCACATGTCATTGACTTGAGTAATACTACACATATATCATTTTCATATAACATTATGTGGCAAGATATGATTGGTTAATTTAAAGTTAAAATTAAACTTTCGCCCAATTATATCTTGCCACATAATATTGTATGAGAAATGTTGTATGAGAATGATGTATGTGTAGTATTATTCCATTGACTTTTAGCGTATGACTGCTAAAATATTAGACTTTACAAACTTTGTATATGCTTCCCCTCTAATTTCCCTTAGACAATAGGGGGACCTACTTATTGGCCATGAGTTATTGATGATGCGCTCTTAAGCGATGAGGAAAGCTAACCATGAGTTCTTGGGTGATGAGGAGAGTTGACATGGTCATGAGCTCTTGGGGGATGAGGAGAACTAGCCATGAGATTTAAAAAGACTTAGGCGATGTGGAGAGCTAGTTATTAGCGATGAGCTCTTGGGAGATGAGGAGAGCTATGAGTTTATTGACCTTTAGGTTAATAGATTTTGAACGATGAGTTTTTGGATGATGACTATTTTCCATTTTCCATTAGCCTATCAAACCTTTGTTTAAGGATGATGACTATTTCTGAGGATAAGACCTTCACCTTGGACATGCGTCAACATTTTCTCTTGTCATGTGTGTAGCTCAATTTTACCCATAACAAGGGTTATCATAATCTATTCTTGGAGTGGGATACATAATAAAGATATGTTGATTTATTGCATGGTTTTGAAGAACATAAATCATATTAAATATAAATCTTTAAAAATACAAGTTATTCATCCTTTATAAATGGGATGAGCGTAATAGCATCACTTCAAATTTTAGGAGTGTTTTCATTGGCTCCACAATTAAACTAATGAAATTCCATTTCTTAATATACCTCGTTTAAAAATTTTTTAGTTATTTTTTGTGCTTCGAACACCTATAAATTCCATGAGTATCATCATTCATCTCATTTAAAATAATAAAAAAAAATAATAATAAAAACTGTCTAAAACGATCCAACAAGTATTTGAGTTTTGTGCTTCATCGACTGTTATTTTCCCAAGACAATAACCAGCTGGAAGCTTAACCTCCAATTTCACCTATAAATTTCATAGAATTATTAAGACATTTAGATACATCCTTTATTTCTTCAGGTTCAGAGATTTACAGCAAAAAATAATTTTACAAGTGTATAAAATCATGTATATTTATTATAATCATTAACCTCTTTTCTCTTGCATTTTCAATGGAATTTTTCAAGGTTATTTTGGTATTGTACTCGTTTCCTTTCTAATTCCGCTCCAAGCTCTCTAGGATTTACTTCACCATGTCCTCATGAAAACTCCAATTTTTCCCCTAAAAAATTAACCCTTGCTGAAATAAGAAACTAGTGTACATATGTTCGATTTCATCTTAGAATTCTCATATCATCTGTCTAAGGAACTCGAGTAACAAGCCAGCGAAATCACCTAGAAAACTGTCCAAAATCTATTGACTTGGAGCCTCTACGTTGATAGATCATCAAACGGGAAAAGGGCTGAAGCAGGCCTCCTTCTCCTTAGTCTTGAAGGGACTCGTATTCACGACATTCTTCGGTTTTTATTCAAAAGGACTAACAACGAAGCTGAGTATGAAGCTCTGCTCGCTGGACTACAGTTGGCAAGAGAAATGGGGTCAACCGCGATCAACATCCACAGCGACTCAATGCTGGTTGTCAACTAGATTTTGGGGGAGTATCTGGCCAAGGAAGAAAATATGATCGACTATCTAAAAAAAGCTAAGGCAACACTCCAGCCATTTAAGCACTTCACGATCACGCAGATTCCCAGAGACAATAATTCTGTCATGGATGCCTTGGCAAAGATAGCCTCATCACTGGAATCAAGTGTGCTAGAGAGCATTCCTGTTCGGTTCATAGAGGCCCCCAATATTAACTCACCTGAACAGGCCATGAATGTGACTGAGTCAGTTTCCTAGATGACCCCGATCATCCAGTATCTCCGAGACGGGACCTTGCCCAATGACAAGATTGAGGCAAGAACCTTGTGAACCAGAGCTGCTTGTTACACACTTATGGGAGATCAATTGTACAAGCGAAGGTTTAGTGCCTCTCTCCTCTGATGTGTAACCGATGACGAGGCAGACTATATCATGAGGGAGATACATGAAGAGATCTGTGGTAATCACACAGTCGCACGATCTCTCGCCAACAAAGTTGTTCGTCAAGGGTATTACTGGCCCCTACTCCAAGAAGACACCTAAAACTTTATTAAAAAGTGTGACAAGTGCTAGTCGTTCACGAGCATACCGTGAGCTCCTTCCCACCAGCTAATAACCATGTCCAGCCCCTCGCCATTCTCCATGTAAGGAATCGATCTCATTAGACCTATGCCAGTTGGTAAGGGAATAGTCAAGTATGCAGTAGTCGTAGTGGACTATTTCACCAAGTGGGTCGAAGCCGAACCTTTGGCTACGATCACCACCAAAAAGCTTAAGGACTTTATCTTCAAGAACATTGTGTGCCGCTATGAAATTTCTCATACCCTTATCTTTGATAATGGAAAGCAGTTCAATAACGAGGAATTCAAGCAAATCTACAATGAGCTAGGTATCCACAAAAATTTTGCCTCAGTTGCGAGACTGCAAGCAAATGGTTAGGTTATAGCTGTCAACAAGACCATCAAGCACACTCTGAAAGCCAAACTTGGTGCTACCAAGGGAATTGGGCCGACGATCTCCCTGAAGTCTTATGGGCATACAGGACAACTCCAAGAACCTCTACCTCAGAAACACCCTTCTTACTAGCATATGGCTACGAGGTGATAATTCCTGTGGAGGTAGAAACTGGTTCTCTCTGAAGAGACCTGTTCAATGAGATAGATAATAAGGCGCTTATGCGCGCAAGTCTAGATTTAGTTGAAGAACATTGCAACAAGGCTCAACTAAGAATTGCAGCCTATCAGCAACGCGCGAAAAGGTTCTTCTACTCTAAAGTTAGAAGAATAGACTTCCAGGTCGACAAGCTTGTTCTGAAAGAAGTCATTCTCGATACACGAGAACCAAGTACAGGAGTATTAGGGCTGAATTAGGAAGGCCCATACGGCATCGCCAAAGTGATAAGACTGGAGACTTATCACCTCAAAAGGCTGAACGGTGCCAAAGTACTGCAACTTGGAATGTTGAACATCTCCACCTATCAGTAATTCTGAACTCATTTCTCTTCAATTATCTTGTAAAGACTTAACTTTTTCTCAAGACCTGTAAATAAGATAAGTTCTTTTGTAATATATTTTCCTGCATGTAGACACTTTTGTTCGCATAGATATTATTTGTACAAATTCTATTGTAAACAATTAGAAAGTGACCTCATGTCTACGTGTAACATTTATAGGGTACGAAAAATTATAAGTACTCACAAATGGCAAAGGAAACGATCTCTTTATTTATTAAAATAAAAATAAAAAAGTAGGAAAGGCAGTACAAAAGCAAAGGCAATCACTAGCCTTCATCCCCAGGTCTTGGAGGTGCGACCTCAGCATCCCCAAGTTGGTCGCCAACCACCTAGCTGGCCGCGAGCTCCTCTAGGACATACTCTTCTGGCTGCTCCTCTTCTGGATCAGGCCCCGAGCTGTCTCCTCATCCTCAGCCCGTGCCATGGAAGCAAGGATATGTTGGTAATCATCCGGGAGGTCAGTCAAATCGACGGTAGGATTCTTCAGTCGTAGGGCATAGATGGACTGGATCATCCAGTCAGCAACCCTCTTCTCAATCTCCAACTCTTGTCGCTAAATCCCTTTGGTTAGCAAAGCGGCGCAACCCTGGTTGAGTTAGAGTTTGGCCTCAAGTGCCCACCTTTGTTTCCCGATGGTCTCCCATATCTGCGCCCTTTCCTGCTCTGCTCGTAAGGCCAGCTCGGAGTTCATTTGTGGCTCCAACTCTTTCTTGTTAGCCTCTTTGGTGAGCCTAGCCACCGTCCTTTGGAGCTCTTTAACTTCCCTTCCTAGCTTTTCCAGCCCGGCCTTTTGGAAATCCACCATTCGAAGTGCGGCATTCCTCTCGAATAGGTATTGGTTCGCTTGAATGGTGGATAGGTTCTTATCTGCTTGTACAGCTTCCAAGTCTCGTTTAAGCCGCATATTCTCTTCTCTCAGCTCAACCAGCCCCTTAGCAGCACTGAGCTAAACCTTTTGTAGGGACAAGTATATGGAGAGTAGGGCTTGTGTAACGAAGCGAGTAAAGAGTTAATTTCTTTTCTATTGAAAAAAGCAAGGAAATGTGAAAAAATCCTCGTCGAGGACAGTTCGTTTTACCTGGCTCAGGTGCTAGAAGGACGTGGAATCAGATCCATGGGGTTAGCAGCCACGAACTGCTCGAACGCTTCTACGAGGTGGCACTTCAACAGGGTGAAAACCACCTACTATAAACGCTCCGGAAGTTGCCCTATAGAGTCCAGCACGGGCGTGCCTATGCCTGTGCCCGTAGTGGGTAGCGTCTCGCCCACTAGTTCCTTGCCCAGTCTCCTTCCAGGATCCGTGGCCTCACTCGGCCTCATTCGCGAACCCCCTGGGGCAATGGTAATGCCGGTCACACCTAGGAGGCCCTCCCAAGCGAAATGTCTGGTGAGGCTACGACCTCTTGGGCTAAACACCCAGACCCTCTAGCTTGGATTCAAACTACTCGGCCCAGAGCTGCTTCCTCTTCTTGGACTTCTTGGCCATTGTCTTTTGCTTGAGACAAGCAGTTATAGGCTGAGAAGCACCTACAAGTCAAACCAGTGCAACTGTCAGTGTCCCTCTGACGGGGGATTGCTGGGAGCTACCTCGACTGGTCCGGTGACGCTAACCCGAAGGAAGGAGAAATGCCTTGATCGCGGTTACCTGGGCACCTTAAGAGGCATGGTCGTTGCATGCAAACATTGTTAGCTAAATAGTTTGCTGCATGCAAATAACAAAACTGGCTAAGGTTATGGCACTTACTCGGTAAGGTTTCTAAGGGCGCTTCGGGATTGAAGAAACTGTATTTCAGCCAGTTCACAGTTGTCATAAATAGCCTTGCGTCACGACTTTGTTCAGGCAAAAGGCCGAAAGCAATTATTCTGTTAGGATCCTTGAGAGCCAATAACCTGGTCTTCTTGTTTGCTGCGAAGAAACAAAAAGTTCATTAGCAAAGATTAAAGGGAAATTCGCCAAGTCAAAGAAAGGAAAACCTACTAGGCTCCCTAAAATGGCAAATGCCATCATAGTGAAAAAAGAAAAACTTCGTCTCGTGTGCGCCAACGTTGCTAGGGTAACTATGTATTCCTCCCTCGATCGTAGATTGCTTTGAGAGGTAGAAAGATCCTTGTCTTTACTCTTTTTCAGATAAGACAAGCAACAGAGCTCTAACCCAGTTAGCTCACCTTAACTGTTCTCGTCGCATGCGATATACATAGCCATGGCTATATATACGCATTTGGCATAAGCTGTAACAGTGTAACCCTGAAATAATCGAGGATTGACCTAGTAAAAGGGTGGAAAGGGATTAGCACTCCACTCTTAAAGATGTTCTCGGAGATCACAACCATTCATTCTAGTGGATTCCGAGCTGTGTACGTCCTATGTTAGTAGACCTCTACGCCGAGAGCGTATTGGTCTATCGCTTTTTGAAAATCCTCTGCGGTGGCTACAGACAGAATCTCCTGAGAGGGACCCGCTAGGGCATCCTGCACCAGCGAGCTCGTTCCCTCATCTGTCCTGGTCGTTGAGGGGTTCATTCCTTTTGTGATCTGAAAAAGAGCGACATGCATGGATTACTCAGTCGTCGTACACAGTTTTCGTATGATAACATGGAGGAAAAAGGTAAACACCATCTTCCTTAAACCCTAGAAAAACCCTAAAGAATCATTTGGGGCCACCCCCAAAGACTAAAACCTTAGGAGAAAGCTTATTCTCCAATCAACCACCAACAAATGTTCATCGTTATCGCATGACTATCGTCAAAAAATAGGAAAAGGAAAGTGATAAAAGAATTATTCCTACCTCTTGAGTATGAAGATTGATCCTTCTAATCTGAACGTCAAGCACACGCCAGTCTGGAAAACAGAAAAGCAAGGCTCACGAAACCTTCTTGTTCTCTTTGAAGAAGTAAATTGCTTGAGGTGAGTCTGGGGTTTTATAGTGAAGGAAATGGTGCTTGGTTTTCTCGAAGTCAAATGATGTTTGAACGAAAATTGTCTCTCACCATTGATTGTGACCACGTGTAGTCAATCAACGGGAAAGAGTAACCGTCACGCTTCAAGAAATCAAATCGTTGTTTCTCTTTGTTGAAATACTCGAGTGACGGCTCACTTCCCTCCTCCACATTAAATACGTTCACATCCGCATTTAATGTTCTAAGAAGGAATGTCGTTTTAGCATGGCTCGCATTTAATGCACATGGTCAACACTTATTGTGCTTAGGACACTCTTTGCCGCATGTCAATTGCGATATGACGTGACTCTTTGCCTTCAACAAAAAATACGCTAAGTATAATCAGGTCGTGCACCTCGGTCAAGACCAAAATCATTGCCTATGGCACTGAACAAGGTCTAGTATAGGTCGCAAACCTTACGGAGACCATTTCAGGTCACCTATATGAAAATGTTTCGCGACCTCCTTGCAACCAAGTCGAATCGACCAATGGTCACTCGACCAATCAGATCAAGACATGATTGTGTAGTTTTCAAGGTTCGATCCTCAAACCTTAAAAACTATGGGACTTCTGTTATGCCTGAGAATATAGGGCTGACATCGAGCCTTGTCAGCATGGGTAGTTAGAGCTTAAGAAGGTTCTACAACCACTCAGATGCAACCATGTTGCATGATGACATGAGCAGCATGCTCCTGCCAGTGCAGTGGGTATGCGCCAGGCTAGCAAAAGGTTAGAAAAGGTCCACATGTCCAATCCCTGCACAAGTCAAAGAAATCACTCAGGCAGGTAAACAATGGGATGCAGGGAAGGATTCGCACGACATCTGCCCCATTCACAGATTTAATAATCATTACCTTGGTTCATCCCACTATAAATAGAGGGCTCCTCTCCCATTTGTGGAATTGGCTAATTTTTCTCTAAAATGGCATACTCTTTCCCTCTCCCTATTGTATTCTCTAAGCTATAAATCAGCTCACTGAACACGACTTGACTTATTTCATTAATACAAATACCAGTAGACGTGGGATTCGCTTTGTGAGCATCTGAATAACTTTAAATATTGTTCTTTACCTTTTTATTAGTTAAATACTTCCATAATCATGTGTGACTTTTGAGTCAACTCAGTTTTTTTCACGTGCAAATAATTGGTGTCAAAATCCAGCATCAACACAAGTTTACAGGAACTTAATTCTTTTAATCAAACAATCAACTATTGAGACAATTGTGGCAGTATAAGCATGTTTTCAATTGGCTAAAAGAAGTTAAGATCTGAAGAGGTGAAATAACGTGTCCATTAATTATGCATTGACGTGTTTGATTTTGGCTTCAGAAAGATAATTCAATTTGAAATTAAAGTTCTGGACCTACCAAAAATCCAAGAGGATCACCAATAATAAATATGGTTTCGACTTTCGAGGGTTTTAATAATTTTCTAGAGAAACAATCTATCATTTCTCGTATTCATCGAATTTACAAGAGAGGATAACGATTCTGTTTACTTGACTAAACAAAAAATTAAAAATAAAATTAAAAAAATACTCCATATATACATGATTTTCTTCCAAATTAAAAAGAAATAAACGATCACAGATTCAGAAGATAGGTAACAATTTATTCGCTCATTCTCATTTTCATGATGAGAGTGTGGCTTTAGTTTTTAAATGCACCAGAATCCTCTCTTTTTATTTATTTATTTTTCTTTTTTCTTAACTTTTAAGTATATGTGTTGTACTATGTGGTATTTAGAGAATTTGGATGAACAATATTTAATTGCAACCAATGATTAAGTATTTCATTATTTTGTTAAGTAACTGGCAATAATGTCGGGATAAGAGTGCATGGGTTTTCAATATATTTTATACGAGATAGCATGTGCCGTGAAGCATAAAACACATATTATAGTGTTTTCCAAGTCATACGTGCATTTTCTTAATGTATAAAAACTAAACAATTAAATCTTACCATCAAATTTTCTGTATATCAAATGATCAAATATGCTTGAAAAGCGAGGTAATAAAAAATTGAGGAGAGGATCTTGGTAAAAGAACAACTGGTTATTTGTTAAATCCATTATTATACAAAATATAATTATACAGACACACAGATATTATGCTTAGTGCACGAGAAAATCCTGCTCGTCGGAGACTGAAAATTCATAAAAATAATTAAATGAAACTTAATCTATATTTAATAGGTAAAACCATATTTTTATATCCATTTCTTGAAGTTAGCCGAGGAACCTGCTGTGCGGCAAGGCTTCTCCTACTTTTGAAGCATGACCGATCGAAGTGACCATAGTTGATCGTTGTTTTGTACTCCTTTGATGTAGAACCAAGAGGAGGAGAAAGTGGAAGGGAAAGGGGTTGGGCAGGAACTGATTTCAATGGCTTCGGGGATTCAGCTTGGATAGGAATATAAATAGCCTTTTGAATGTCATGAAATAGTGCTGTATCGGAATTATATCGATTGGAAGAGTGAAAGAACATATTAAACACTTTCAAACACGATAAATGGAGATTCTTGACTGGTTTTGGCAGGTCACTAAAACCATCCATTAGAGCCTGTTCGAATATCTGTTTCTCCATTTTGGTTATTATATCTCTCACATAGGCAATTGAATCTTCAATGTCTGCATCCGGATTTTCTTTCGCATAAAGTAACACAAAATTTGTCTTTCCCTCCTCTTGTTCCTTCTGCAATTGCAAAAGATAATATTAGCTTTGAAGGAAATGTAGGGAAAATATATTATTCTAATGATAACTTCACTTTTTTGTTAAACATAACCTGAAGTTAGAAAATTGTATTACCCATACTCTTTTACTTAATTAAAACATAATATTACACATACAACATTTTTATACAATATTTTCCATACAACATTTTGTGGTAAAATATGATTAAATAAAAATTTATTTTTAATTTAAAATCAATCAATCATATTCTGTCACATAATGTTGTATAAAAATATTTTATGTATAATATTATTTATTATATAGACCTTTAAAATTTGAAAACTTTATCATTATACTTCATTGTTCTAACTCCTTTACATTTTTGTTAGAATGACAGGAGTAAATATAATTATTACCCCTCTTGAAATATAGTTTTGAAATAGGTATTCATCCTTTTCATCCAAGGTTGAGTCTCAAAATTAACATTTCTTTAAAAAAAAAAAAAAAAAAAAAAAAAAAAAATTCAGAGCATGTTCTCATTAGACCAAGTTAGCATTTTACTCCTCTAGACAACGTACAAGATTGAGTAAAAGGATATCAGTGATATAATTTATAAATTTAGGAGTTAATTTAATAAAAAAATGTTCAATGATGAAATTTTGAGAACTAGGCGTAATCTATGATATTCTCCAGAAAACATCAAATAATTAAAACATAACAAAGACTATATACGGACTTTACCTCGTCATTTGTATGTCATTCAATAAACGGGGATAACCATGAGCAATTTGGTGAGTGTCTCATTGAGGTGGCCTGAGTTTGTAACTTGGAGACTGGATTCAAGAAACATGAAGCTATAAGAGTTAAATGTGCGTTAGCGTTGTATCATGCCAGTTTCAAGGTATTCATTCACAGATGGAATCCGTCCACTTCTGCTCCAATTAGCTTCCGTAAGCCACGAGTCAAATGTTTCATACCACTTCATAACATAAAAAACTTAAGGTTATTACCAAAATTAAGTTGTGAATATGAATTCAATATTGTTTGAAACTTACTATATCTTTAAGTTCATTTGTTATATCACTCCCTTGTTGTTGGAGGTGTTCTTCCGCGATTTCTCTCACATAGTGATAAAGGGCATCAAAGATAGTCTTACTATGCCCGTTCAAGCCTTTAGAATTCCATCTGCATATTCATAAAGGAATTTTAATTAATTGAGGAGTTTTAGTACTTCTTAGTGTCTGTATCATGAGCATATGCGTACCTTTTAACTGCATCAGTAAGATTAATCAACTCATTAAGAGAACCTTCCATGTCGAAATAATCATCAGCCACTGTAACAATTATTGCACCCTTTGCAACTATCAATCGTATATGCGAATCATAAGGCAGTGAAGTGCTGGAAGCAATAGCAAAGTAACAATACGTCGTCTTTTCTCGGCCAAATCCCATGTCACTAAGACCCCACTCCTTAGACCACCTATTTCACATAAATAAGTCATTAATTAGCATACATGATAGACATACATCATTAAACCAATTAAATCTATGTTAAACTAGACAACATATATGTACCTCTTTAGCTCCTCCAATTCGTATTTGTATACGGACTGTCGAAGTTCAAAGTTCATTTTAGCAAGTAGCAGTAGTTAGTCGTAGTGACAGGATGATAACCTATGGAAGGAGGTCTTCGCCATCCATAAGGCATTCATTTCGTTTTCTTCAATACACATTCTATGTTCCAGGTGCTCCAGTCGAGTTAGCCATGGATGATCCAATTCATGCTGAATCTGCATGAAATATTTCAGCTCAGACTTCTAATGTATATAATTTGTGGTTCACAACAAAACATGTATAGGTACTTGAGATCATTAAATTATTTATTAGTTTCCTTTTTTCAGATTGTTATCAAAACACTTAATTTTCACCTCAAATGACACTGAACGTGAGAGCTGGTCCATTAAAGAAAAGGAAACCTAACTCATCGTGTTTTCCATAATTTCCAAATTGAAGAAACTTGTAGAGACCAGTCTATAGTAATACTGATTTTGTTTTCCACATTTGGACCATGCACCACTATCGGTTTCGCACCAAACCCTTAAACAAGCATTTAGTGAATTTTTTTCATTAAATAAATAGTAATCTACTTATTTTACATTGGAATTACAAGGAAATGTGTATAATAATCCAAACTTTAAAAATTTAATGATGCATTTACTTAAAAGATGAATGTAGCGAGTACTTTACTGCAAAATGTAGTGGTCGTAATAAAATTAATAGCCCCAAAAAACATCAAATGTTAAATCGGGACTGATAATGATAAGACATTGAATAAATCAGGTATTTCCCTTTCTACTTTCTAGATATGGTATGAATAAAAGCTTTTTTTAGCTTGGAAAAATTTGTTACCATTCTATGAGAAGAGGGGAATGCAAAATCATGTTGGTCGCTATTTCCTGAAGACATATTTTTCTCAAGTGATTTTCTGGCAAATGATCTAGCCTCTTCAAGTTCGTATTCTTCTGGAAACATAATATCTGTGGCCCTATGAACATTAAGAATCACATTTGAGAAATAATCTTGGTCCTTATCCATATGGTCCTGAATTTCCTGATTATGTAAAAACCAACAAAATATCCCTGAAAAAGCAAAACAAATACATTTAATAAAATTATATATGCAACACCATAGATCTATTAAAGGGAAAAAGAAAAGGGATCTGTAAACGAGACCGTATACATACCTGGTGAAACGCTATAGCCATGCCTCCGTGGGAGTTGAAACGCTAAAGAGTCTTTATATAGCTTCTCTGGAACCAGATTGATTGGCTTGGTGGATGATCCTTTATTGTTGTAATTCCTGAACGTTATAATTCTATTAAAAATTGGTTTTTCAAAGGAAAAATTGCGATAGATTATAGATTTATATGTTGAAAAAAAATTACTGCCCTTTTTTCTTTTTTTTTTACCTGTAAACTTGTTCCAAAATTTCTTCAATCTCTCTGACGAAATGCTCAGCCAACCCCAACCTTTGGAACTGATTAACTACGGAAAGCTTTATTAGATCTTCATCGATGGGATAAGTGGGTGGAACTGCCTCAAATATAAAGTGTTATTAGAAAATAATAAAATAAAATTAGAGAAATCCCAGTAAAGGTTGCATAGATAGATTGGTCTTTCAATAGAAAATTTACGGTGGGGAGAAAAATTCTCTAACCTCCATTGGAACATCTTTGAACAAGAGATTGGAGATAAGCTAAACAGTTTTTGTTTCCAGTAGCCATGAAAGCGCGTGCTGTGGCTGAAGGGGACTGAAACAAAGAGCCGTCATCACTCAAATGCTTCACCATTTGTTCTTCATTAATGGCATAGGATGGAGGCAACACTTCGAGATATGCTAATAAAGGAAGATAGTAGTGCTTGTCAACAAGCTCCTCACTGCAAAAAAGAGAGCTTTCACAGGTTTGTTATATGAAATCAACAATATAATTTATTTATCAACCATCACGACAACGTAATGAATTATTGATCAACAAACAATTACGTTTCAAGAATTTGTTGGCGTTGGTAGAATATGTCGGTTACTACTGCCCTCATTCTGTCAGGAAAGACAATCTCTAGACCAACTGTGCTTGCAAGTTCAACTATTGCAGGGAAAACAATGGCAAACCAACGGGGACAGCCACCATAATTTTCTCCTAGAAGCTCCTCCAAATTTGCAATAACAAATGCCAACCCTGATTATAAATAAAACCGAATATTAAAAAAATTGCAATTACATTTCATCTATAAATTTGTAGGAACGGTTAACTTCGGTCAATTCAAATTTTTCTTTGGAAACTTTCCGGCATTAATTTGTTGGAGATTACAGTAAACTTGATTCGTGAGCCTTAAAGTCAATTGTTTTCTTGATCTTTCCTGGCAAAGCCTTATTTAATTTACGTCTTGGAACGGAAACCATGAACAGAAGAACAAATAGTGATGAGCACCTATTGGACAATAAAAAGGTCAAATATAAAGTTTTTCTGTGAAAACATAATTTTTTATTTTAGCTCATATTTTTAATTATCCATAAATATAATGTTAGGTGACACGTTGTCAGTTAATGGAATACTAACCAAATTCTTGAATAGCATAATAGTGAAAATATAGTATCACACCTATTTACATGTATTATGGTTTCTGATAGTAAAAATACTATACATACAATTTAATGTCACAAACATTTTTTTACAACCTTAATGTAACAGTTTATTATTATAAATTTTCTGCTTAATCAATAATGAGTTGATCAATTGCGAGCTGTCACATCGGAGTTGTGAGATTGGATCATGAGTCAATTTTTATTGTTAGTCAAATCCCTTTTAAATTCAATATTAGATAGATACATAGAGTCTCTAGAGAGAGTTCAACTAAAATAGCAGAAGCTTTGAAATGAAAAATATCATAGTGTAAAATTGTTAGTTTTGAAATAATTGCGAACTCTTTAGAATCTTCATGAATTCTTCCAAATATATTACTACAGAAATATTTTAAGCATGCGTAATCACATATGCTTAATTTAGAAATGACAGTATTACTGTAGCTTGGCCACAAATCATGACATAACCGATGCGACGAACACAATGGAATCATAAATGAATAAAATTCATAATCATAACTGTATGCAATAATTGTACGTGTATGTAATACCTTTGTCTATGTTAGTCTCTCCGACATTCCACTGCTTGAGTACAATAATGCAAGCAAGAGTTGCAGGAAGAGACTCAATTGTGGGATTGCCATGGCCATCACACACTCCCCACCACCCTTCTTCTCTTTGGTTCTTAAGCACCCAATTCAAGCAATCCTTGAACATAGGTCGAAAGGGTTCGTTAGAATCTTGAATCATGGCTAACCATGCTGTATCATATGCAGAAGGGAAAAGTAATGTGTATGGATCGATGTTTTTGAACATCCCTTCTTTCATCTCTTCAACTAAAGCTTGGATTTGAAGCTGTGAAACTTCCATGATTAAAGCAATAATAAGAAAAAGGATTGAGTTTTTTTTTTTTAAATGTTTCTTGGCTTTTCCAAATGTAGGAGTGATCGTTGCTATTTATAGTAAATTCTTGGTAAATTCCCCAAATGCGAACCACGTTTTGTACATGTGGTTACTGCATGATGTCTTGACTTCTTATTTTCATTCGTGGATTGATAGTGATAGAAAAAAATTTCCTCGTCATTTCATAGTCGAGCCATAATGAAACTTAATCTAACCAATTGAAACTTGATAGTTCTAACTAGACAAGTTGTGGATGAATGGGATTTTCCTTTGAGCTGTGTTCACACTGATAGGCGGGGGGATGCTATCGACTTTGTTCACACTCATACATAAATTTTTTGCGGCGCAAAAGGACGGCAGTTTAGCAGCTTTTTTTCTTTCTTTGGCCCAGCAGTATTCCTTTTTGCAAAGCTCCTTTAGGCTGCAGTTTTCTTTAGGCTGGAGGTTGTGTTCTGATTGTGTATAAGGATTGTCCATGCTTGATCCTCCTGTTTTGCTTCGTCGTTTTTTTGGCTCCTTGGGTCTGTCCAAGGTTCCGTGGCTGAAAGGATAATAATTGACAATATTTACTGCCAGCTCATTGAATAAGAAAGGATTAGCTAGCTCAGCTGTTATGTCATATAGCAGTAATTTAATGTATTACATACATATCGAAGTCTATTTTCGGCTTATGGTTGAGAGTTGATCATGCTATTGTGAGGTCCATGTTAATCGTAATACCTTTAAAAGCAAAAATTCTACGTGGATTGGTTGACACCCTTTAGTCAATGGTTTATAGGTCTTTTTTTTAATGCATAAATAAATAGTTTTTTTCCCCCTAAAATTTGATAAGATTTAGCCTATTATCTTGACTTTATTTTCTGCAACCATGCAGTATAGTTTGTGATTGTCGCACTCTTTTTTTTAATTACTTATTTCTTTAGTTATATCCCAAAAAGTTTTGATAAACTAATTTAAAATGTGATTATTGACAATACTTTATGGGAGCTTTAATCAATTATATTTAGACGCTGTTTGGTTGGGGGTTGTCCCCTATTACTAAAATAATGTCATCTTATATTAACTTACATTATCATGTTTGGTTGATGAGAATCCAAGTTTATTGTGTTCTTTAAATATGCAAGAGTGTTCATTGAAGATTCAAGAAACCCAAACCTTACAAGGAGGACAACATTCGGCCAAAGTACTCAAGGAAGCTTACATACTTATTTAAGATGTGTTAAGGGTCCAAGACATGGCACAAGCCCTCTTTTGTAGCCCAAGCCGTGGAGATCAAGTGGGGAGAAACTTAATTGGTCCAAGCCCAATTTGTGGATGCTATTTGGTTCAATTGGTGAAGAAAAATCAAGAAAATTGTAATTAGGGACATAGATCCTTAATTAAGGAGTGGTTGTCCATAGCATTAAATGGGCATGGTTTGCACTTTTGTAATTGCATGATGGAGAATTATCCCCTAATATTTTGTGTAAGATTTTGTTGTAATATTTGTTAGGGTAATTCTCATGTTTTGTACAGCCTATTTAAAACCCACTCTTTCATAATATGAATTAGACAATGAATATTGCATGAATAGTATTTGCCTTGGAGAATTGTTTTCTCTTTAAATTCCTTTACCCAAGTTTCGGCCAAACTTGGTGGTGGATTGATCTTTCAAGCTGGTAGAGTTACTTTAGGCTAGAATCATCCTTGGTCATTTTTCTTGTAAGTTATTTTTGCTTGGTTACCATTCATCTCAATTCCGGGTTTGACTTGCCTTGTCTGTAATCCCATTTGTGTTGTGTTTTCAAGGAGAATGAGTTTGTGTTGATTGAGAATAGATAAAAAGTGTTGCTCTAAGTTGTCATAAGGGTTGTGTGTGCTTGTAGAGTGTTGGCCGAATTTGTTTTAGGGTGTTACAAGTGAGTCCTAGTTTAGGTTGAGTTAGAATTGGTTGAAGTATGGTGACATATGAACTGAGGTTGCATGAATTCATATCATTAGTTGTCAAGTAATATAAGATTCTGTTAATCTTTCAAAACCAATAGTAATTACTGTTGGTTATATAGGTGGTAATTTGAATATTACCATTTTTTAGGTATTTTAAGATTATTTAGTAATCTTAATTTTGTTACAATTTTACCCCTTAGCCCTTCTTTTAAAAACAATTTAAAAAAAATATGGACTATTTTATTCTTATGTACAAATTTTTTAGGACAAAAATACCCTTAAACTTAAAAACAATTACCCAATACTGACAGTCGGATCTAGCCACCATCGTCCGAACGACGCACGATAAACCAGATCTGATCAGCTGTACGTTGATCCGACAGGGCCGCTGGCGGCCGGTGGTGGTGGTGGCCGGCGGCTAACAGTGGCTTGGGTGGCTGGGGTCTTTTTATTAATTTTTAAACTTTTATTATGGGGTGTTTTGGTTAAATTCTCAAATGTAGGGAGTTAAAATAATAATCTAAATTATAATAATAAGTAATAATATAAAAATATTATTAAAATAGAAAGGAAATTCAATAATTTATATAAGATATCTACCAATTTATTCCAATCTAACCAAATACATTTAATAAAACATTCTTAGTAATCTTCAAGGTAATCTATCTTTCTGTTAATATAACATTCACAATAATACAATATTCTTTAAGCCAAACGCACCCTTAGAGTAAAATGGGTTAACTCAAACTTTGGGTTTAGACTAGAGACGTGGTGGATGTGGGCAAAAGGATGGAGTCTCATTGTTCTAGAAGAAGCTCTTGATACTAGCATAATGAATAAACAAGTGCTAATTAGGGCTAGAAAGGGTGGTTGTTTCTCTAAACTAATAGGTTAACTCCATATCCAGACTTAAACCAAACTCCAAAACAGTCACGTTTCCAAACTAGATTTTCAATTCTTTCAATCAATTTTTCGGCTTCCAAACCAAACAACTAATTAATTCTTAAATTTACACCTTAAATTGTCAGCAATTTTGAGACAGCTCAAAATCGAAGTTCAAATTCTAAGAGAGAGAGAAAGTTAAAGGAGAAACAAAGAGAGAAAATGAGTGAAAGGTCGGCTTTTTATACCAGAGTGATTTTGGAATCCTAATAGTTGTTGGTTAATATAGCTTAGTTTTGGAATGTGATTAATTTTCTTTAACCCCCGCCATTTTTGGTTAATTTAATAAATATCCTTTTTAAAAATTAAAAGGTGCTTATGAAATATTAATTACCGAAATATCATAACTATTATTGGTTTTAATTTTTAAATATTCTTGTTTGTTAGTAGTTGTTGTTGCAATTTCTCACACCAATGAGAAGTATGCAAGCCTTCGAAAAAGTTTACGCAAGGGTTTGTTAGAGACTAAGAGAATATTATGTTGAACCAACAAAAAAAATAATAACAATGCAAGTAAATAAATAAAGAGAACGCAATAGCAGTTTTTAAAGTGGTTCAGATGCAAAAACGTAAATCCTATGTCCACTATTATCTTATTGTTTTTCTAGTGTGTTTTTGATGTGTTTACAAAAGGCTGTTTACTCTCAAATGAGACAATTGCTCTTAGC
Source organism: Pistacia vera (assembly GCF_008641045.1). Lineage (NCBI taxonomy): Eukaryota > Viridiplantae > Streptophyta > Magnoliopsida > Sapindales > Anacardiaceae > Pistacia > Pistacia vera. Next base: position 661,791 of record NW_022196301.1, read on the forward strand.
TATTAAGGAAAATGAAATTTCCGATCCCTTTTTCGGGGTGAGAGGCCCTTATTTATACTATTGCATAGGCAAACTTACTCATAAAGTAATCTTCTTATTGCATGACACATGACTTGACAAATTGCCTTTATTAGAGACTTACTAGGGAAGTAGTCCTCTTATAAAATGACACACGACCTAAAGGACAACTCAACTCTAAACCATAGTACTATAGAAGCAATCTATGGTAATCTTACAAATAAAATAATCATTTTTTAGTATGACACGTGACCTAGATGGATGCACAGTCATAGAACATGTGGCGGGGGCTTATGCTCCATTTTCATAGTCAGAGGACAAGTGGCGTCAATTTGTGCCCCGTGGGTTTACTGCAAAACAGTAGTGTATATGTTCAAAATGTGATTCCTCCTGACCCCCCAAACATGAGAAAATATACAGCTACAATAGGGGTACTAGCTCTGCATTCTAAGTTGGTACCCTCCAACCACTCACAGATCAACATTTGTCAATTAATATCATAATCTTAATCTATCATAAATGATGTAATTATTCTAATTTTTTTGCATTGGCTTAAGTAAAGAGGGAGGCTCACCATCTCAGCCTCCCTTCACCCGATGAATCCAACCTTAGCCTCCCCATATTAGAATAACTAATATACATAAAATCCATCAAAATGTTGAAATTTCAAATGATAAATGTATCAATTTTTTAATATATCCTGTTATCACCTCCAGTGTCGTCTCATCCTCCTTTTTTGGGCCAGCACCTCCACAAATCTTGCAACTCTCAATCTTTTTTGCTGAAAACAAACGAAAAAAAATTCTACGACTTGGTTGTGCAACCAAGGCACAACAACAGACCGAAAAAAATATTCGGTTCTAGTCAACCAAATGCAAAACTGGTTTGATTACCCGGTTTTGCCCACCGCTAAATAAAAGAAAACCTAGAGCCATCTTGAAATTGGCTTATTTTAATTTAGTCCCATATTTCATGATATACTGTAATTTGATCTTCTATTTTATTTATTGTTTTTTAAATAAATCTTACATGTGTCAAATTATAAGTGGTTGGTGGTATGACTTTCCAAATTATTGATAAGAGTAACTCGTGAGCCTACATATACCGCCGCCGCTGAGCTGAAACGAGGATAACGTTATCTCCTATTACTTACAAATTATGATGTATATGGGGTCACACCATTTGTTGAATTTGTATTCAGTCAATCGACTTGCTGTGCTCTTTCTTACATATCTATATCTTGATGACTATTATTCAGTATGAACAATGTCACATTTTAAGACATCTCATACTGCAGAAACCAAGTGATTAGTTTCTCCATCAATTCCCATATGTAAAACGCCTTTCCAATAGTCAATATTTAATCTAAGCTCAACTCCAAATGGTCCTCCTCATAATACACGAATGTGGCCGTCTTCGTATTAAACTCAACTCCGAATGGTCCTCTATAAGAAAAATCCAAAGTCTTACTTCAACATTTAATTCATATGTATGCATGTTATATTATGTTGCGTGTTTCATGTTCAAAACTGTAGAATTAATGGAAAATCACCCAAGATTTTGTTGAGATACATTTTATACTCTAAATATACGTCTAATCTTATGAGACAATTTTGAACAATATTACCTACCAAATAACTATTCTTATTTTTGTTTATATATACTACCGTCAAACATTATGATTAACTTTAATGAATTCTTTCAATTCAAAAACTTTGGATTTCTCTTATGGCATCAATGCATCTTCGCATGCAATTTTTAGCAATATATATGATTAGGTGAAGCTATTAATCTTTGTCCGAATAATTTATGGCAGGTGGTCCCTTTCACATAGCAAAACGTGTAAAGGTCCTGCGACTCCTTAAATATTTGATCATCAAATGCATAAGACATGTTTGATACATTATTTGAAATATGATATTCTTAATAGGATAGAGAAATCAAATATGATAGGATTCTGAGAATGTATTTGGTACATTTTTTAAAAACATTTTCTGAAACCAAGTGATTAGTTTCTCCATCAATTCCCATATGTAAAACGCCTTTCCAAGAGTCAATATTTAATCTAAGCTCAACTCCAAATGGTCCTCTATATGAAAAATCCAAAGTCTTACTTCAACATTTAATTCATATGTATACGTGTTATATTATGTTGCGTGTTTCATCTTCAAAACTGTAGAATTAATGGAAAATCACCCAAGATTTTGTTGAGATACATTTCATACTTTGAATATACGCCTAATCTTATGAGACAATTTTGAACAATATTACCTACCAAATAACTATTCTTATTATTATTTTTTTTAATATATATACTACCGTTAAACATTATGATTAACTTTAATGAATTCTTTCAATTCAAAAACTTTGGATTTTCTTATGGCTTCAATGCATCTTCGCATGCAATTTTTAGCAATATCTATGATTAGCTGAAGCTATTAATCTTTGTCCAAATAATTTATGGCAGGTGGTCCCTTTCACGTAGCAAAACTTGTAAAGGTCCTGCGACTCCCTAAATATTTGATCATCGAATGCATAAGACATGTTTGATACATTATTTGAAAAATGATATTCTTAATAGGATAGAGAAATCAAATATGATAGGATTTTGAGAATGTGTTTGGTACATTTTTGGAAAACATTTTTTGAAAATATTTAGATTATTTTTTAATTTAGCTAAACAAGTACCACAAACCCCAACAAACAGCCCCCCCACCCCCCCCCCCCCCCCCCCCCCCTCTCCTCTTTTTATAGTAAAAGTTTATAAATTAACAAAAACCAGCCTCACCCACCCAACCGACTGTCCGCAACTGGCCACCACTGCCGAACGGTGCTTGTTAGTCTTCAAAATGACTCACGACTGGCTGGATCTAGCCGATCATGTATCGATCTGCCTTTCCCGACCAGATTTACCATGTATCTAGCCAGAAACAACCAAATCTATGGCTAAAATTTGGCAATCATTAACGACAAAAAATTGGCCGTCACTGACCAGATGGATCTGGTCGTTAACGGCTAGATCTGGCCAGATTTGGCCGTCAATGGCTAGATTTCTAGTTTTCGTTAACGGTCGGATTTTTCGTCATAGATCTGCCTGTTTTTAGCAGATCCACCATGGATTTAACAAAAAATGGCTAGGTCGACACACAATCGACTAGATCTGACTGATCATGCGTCGTTCCAGTGGCAACGATCAGCGGTGGCAATGGCGAGGACTAGCGGCCATCGATGGCTTGGGTGAGTGGAGGTATTTTTGTTAATTTATAAACTTTTATTGTGAAAGGTAATTGTTAAATGTTTTGAGTTGAATAGAATAGGATTGAATTTTGAATTGAATAGTCAATATTAAAACAAACACGTTTTTTTACTGTCTAGGATAGGATAGGATAATAGAATACACTTTTAAAAAGTGTATCACACAAGGGGATACATTTTGACCTAAGTCAATTTCCCTGAAATTACATGGTACGTACAAACAAATGTTATTCCAAAATTATAATTAAATTTGTTTTATTTAATGCTTATTAATAGTTTAATTATTATCTATTAAAACAATAATAATATAATAATATGTGATTTTAAATCATAATTAATATAGTTGTTGACATAACAGCAAATCTTACTGATTATAAGATAATGTTATGAATAATATTGGGTCCGTTTGGTTTGTTATTTCGGATAAGATTTTGAAGATAGTATTGATAGTTGAGTAGGGTGATTTTTACGAGGTAAAATTTAAAAATTAACAAAAAACCCCATAGGTTTGCTAATTTAACTAAACACCCCAATATATAAAATTTTTGTAAAATGATAAAAACACCCCCACCTACCCACAGTGCCAGATTCGGGTCACCACCATTTGAATCTAGTCGGAATCTGGCGTTACGACACAGACTGGTCGGATCTGATCGATCGTGTGTTGATCTAGCCGTCGACGACCTTAAAAGGCCAGATCTGGCCGTCGTTCTCGATCAACGATAGCCATTTCTTTAGCCGTCGCTGACAGCCAAATCTGACCTTTTTCAGCCAGATCGGCGAATTACCGGCCAATTTTGATCATTTGTACGCCATTGTGACAGATTCTAGCTACCATCGACGGTGGTTACCAAAATCTGGCAACTATGGATGGGTGGGGGTGTTTTTATTAATTTTTAAACTTTTTTTCTAGGGGTGTTTAATTAAATTAATAAACTTAAGGGGTCTAAAAGTAATTAAATAAAATATAATAGTATTTCCTAAATAATGAAACAAACAATTATTTTGAGAATATGATTGAGAATAAGGTATGAAATAATAAACCAAACGCACCAATTTTTTATTTTTTTTTATAATTAACGTGGTTTTGATACATCATCATATACGCTACTTGGTAATTAAGTTTGTAAGGAATTAGGGTATTTGATGGTCATTTTTGGGTAAATGCCAACTAGTGATTTGAACACGGGCATTGGGGTGTCTAAATCTATGTCTTTGGGTGTATATCTCACTTGGTTGATGACTTTGAGTGCTCAATTGATCTATCTGTGGCAAACTTTCCTTGATTCGGTGCTTGTCCGAGCTTAGGTTCCTAATTAATAGTCTAAGTACGATCAAGTCCAATGTTAGTCTAAGCTAAGGTAAATCTAATGAGTGACTTTCTTCGTCCTCTATAAAATAAGTCACAGTCAAAGGGAGTCGACGAAGAGTTTGTCAACGTAGACCTTTCGAAACTCAAGTTAGAGTCTAGTATGTAAGAAAGTTTAGAGAGAAATTTTCAATAATTAATTGAATAGAGAGAAAGAGCAAGTGAATTGAGAGTTTAGAGTTGAGTTCTCCCTTTGCTCATTTATTGAGACGCTATTTATATTTTATACAGGCGAAAGATTAGTGGTCCCAAGGTAATAACCCTTAAGATAGAACCACATGTCATTGACTTATTAGCGTATGACTGCTACAATGTGAGACTTTACAAACTTTGTATATGCTTCCCCTCTAATTTCCCTTTGACAGTAGGGGGACCTACTTATTGGCCATGAGTTATTGGATGATGCGCTCTTAAACGATGAGGAAAGCTAACCATGAGTTCTTGGGTGATGAGGAGAGTTGACATGGTCATGAGCTCTTGGGGGATGAGGAGAACTAGCCATGAACTTTAAAGAGACTTAGGCGATGTGGAGAGCTAGTTATTGGCGATGAGCTCTTGGGAGATGAGGAGAGCTATGAGTTTATTGACCTTTAGGTTAAGCGATTTTGAACGATGAGTTTTTGGATGATGACTATTTTCCATTTTCCATTAGCCTATCAAAACTTTATTTAAGGATAATGAGTATTTCGAGGATAAGACCTTCACCTTGGACATGCGTCAACATTTTCTCTTGTCATGTGTGTAGCTCAATTTTACCCATAACAAGAGTTATCATAATCTATTCTTGGAGTGGGATACATAATAAAGATATGTTGATTTATTGCATGGTTTTGAAGAACATAAATCTGATTAAATATAAATCTTTAAAAATACAAGTTATTCATCCTTTATAAATGGGATGAGTGTAATAGCATCAATTTCAAATTTTAGGAGTGTTTTCATTGGCTCCACAATTAAACTAATGAAATTCCATTTCTTAATATACCTCGTTTAAAAAATTTTAAATTATTTTTTGTGCTTCGAAGACCTATAAATTCCATGAGTATCATCGTTCATCTCATTTAAAAAAAATAAAAAATAAAAAATAATTATTTTATAATCTTCACTCATGCTATTTCCCCTCAATTTTTTTTCTTCTTGAGACACAATTTTCGTTATTTAAATTGAGAATTAAAAAGAACCTAAAAAAAAAACTGTCTAAAACGATCCATCAAGTATTTGAGTTTTGTGCTTCATCGACTTTTACTTTCCCAAGACAATAACCAGCTGCAAGCTTAATCTCCAATTTCACCTATAAATTTCATAGAATTATTAAGATATTTAGATACATCCTCAATTTCTTCAGGTTCAGAGATTCACAGCAAAAAATAATTTTACAAATGTATAAAATCATGTATATTTATTATAATCACTAACCTCTTTTCTCTTGCATTGTCGATGGAATTTTTCAGGGTTATTCTGGTATTGTACTCGTTTCCTTTCTAATTCCGCTCCAAGCTCTCTAGGATTTACTTCACCATGTCCTCATAAGAACTCCAATTTTTCCCCTAAAAAATTGACCCTTGTTGAAATAAGAAACTGCTGTACATATGTTCCTCACATTCGTTATTTTCTAGAAGAGATTGCGGCAAAATAATTGTTTATATTATCATTTAATTCGTTTCCCCCTTGAAAACTCCAATTTTTCCCTTTAAAAAATTGAAAAATGTTGAAATAAGAATTGGGATCTATATAATATATTGTTGATACTAAAAAAGGCATTAACTAGAGAGATCCGATTGACCGTGACAGAATCAGAATGGATGTGTACGTGATTAATGAAATTTAGCAAAGAATATTGCAAATGAACAAATAAAGAAAAAGACACAACAAAATTTTAAAGTAGTTTGGCAAGTTGATCCTCAAACGTACGTCCACTGTGTTTATTGTTGCTCTCTTTTCTAAATAGTAATTGTTAACCCCTTTTACATCATTTTTGCGGGTATTTATACATGGATTTCAAAATGGTAAATGAATTAAATCCGGGATAGCAATCACAATTGATGTTTATCCTGTGATTTTTGCGATTGTGCGCCATAGTCGACCTAAAAGGATGTGGGCAATATCCTCTCCAAGATATCAAGAGATCTAGACTTATCTTTTGAGCTGTCAGATAGCTATTACGTAGGTCGCAACGAGCTTTGCTTTGGTCGAGCTTTATCTTCAAGCGACCTTTAGATCGTAGCGAGCTTTTTATGGAAGCGCGCTTCATGTTTCATGAGCTATTGACATTTCCGAGCTTACAACAAAATTTAGACACAACATCTACCTCCCAATGTTCGGAGATCTTGTCGGGCTTTGAAAACTGAATTCTTGAGATTTCTTGTTTGCGCTCGGATCCTTCATTGACCTGCCTCATTAAAACATGATTTGTTAGAATTTTGGGAGGTGTACTATGTGACCTTCGACTATGACAACGTGGCCAAGACTTGGAAACTTTTTATTCAACGGTTTTAGAGTCACATTTGAAATAAAGGGCATTAAGGTAATCTTTCGAGCTGGCCTGCTATGCATTAAATGTTGTCGTACATGGCTGTTACTTTTTGCTGCATGTTTTATGGTGACAGCTTGCCACACACGTAATCGAAGCAAGATACGGCTACGGTTATGATTACTAGGAATGGCGGTTATGCGCCTTTCACAGATCATCACCACGTGTCCCGATTGAGTGGATCAGATTGCTCGACGAATGGAGGGCTAAGATTTATCATGAAATGAATTGCCTAGATCGCTTCCCGCCCAATTTTCAACACTATATAACTGGCTTTGCAACTTAATTTTTCAGAAAAAAATTTCACTTGATTGCTCTAATTCTCCTCTGCTCTCACTTTGCCAAGAGTCTCTCTAGCTTTTCACAGTGATTCTCCAACGAAGCTTCTCATTTTCTGTTTGTAAGTAAGTATTCTGACCTTGCTTTTCCGGTTTTGTTTTAAGTGTTTCATTTCGTTGCTAGGAGGGTATTTGTGGTGGCATGGTTTAAACTCATTGAGTTAGGTTTTAAAAACACTAGATGAGCGATGGCTAAAATCCTCCACCGTGATTTCTGTTAGAGTAGAAGCCCTAGAGCCAATCACTTATTATAGAATTAACTCTTTGTAATAATGTTCATTGATCAATAAAAGGCATTTTATACTATATCGCATAAATCATCATTGTATGTATTGATATATGTCCTTAGAATGGTAGAACCGTGACGAGGGTATCAAATGTTTCAAATCTTGATAGTGAGAACCCTATGAGCACATATGATGGCCATTCTAGAAATGTCCGTAGCCCCAGTATTATTCTGAAGTAAGGGCACAGATAATATGGTAAGACTATCATAGCGTTGAACGACCTTGTCAAAAGGCAGTGACTGATCTCACTTGTCAAGGTTGTTTAGTGACAACCTGGTGTAACACATGGGTGCTTGCTGTAGGAAAATTCACTGGACTGACCCATCAGAGGATTCCATATGAATGGTAACCTTAGTGTCTGTGGAACAAATCCTCTAACGAATGGTGGTGCGTGTGATCCTTAGACTTGAGATCACTGGAGTGCCTTGTGCACCGATAGGTGAAGTTTGACACTAGCCTAACGCAGTTCTATTCAGAACTGTCAATACGGTGGTGATTGGCTGCATCAAGAAGTGTATCAAGACTATGGTAGATAGACAAAGGATTCATCACTCCCGGGTACGGGAGAAGTTATCTCACGGCGCAATTCAGAAAATGGCAATGACTCTAAAACTGTGGCCATAGTGGGATTGAGTTGTTGCTCTATCCAGTTTATAATACAGGTCATTGGTCCAGTAACTGAATACACAATATCGAGAGTAACCGAAGGTTGGCACTATTTCTGTGCCTCGATCTCGTCGAGATAACGAATGATGAAAGGATCGAATTGTACGGTAACCATATCGTTGACAGGTAGCTACTTTGCTGAATTTGAATCTATCGGGTGGCCATGATGCCTTGCTAGGGGCCAATCTTGGTCTGTGTTTAGTGAGATGATTAACTGGTGTTAATTGAGATACTACACATTGCCGGTAAGATGAGAAGCCTATGGGTCACACACATACAAGATAATTTAAGACTCAGGAAGAAAGAAGGGCGTTTTCATCTTTTTAGGCGAAAGGGTGTTTTGGTAATTTCACAGTGCAATTAAATTTGCTAAGGCCGTAGCCCTTTATTTAATTTGTTAGAAAAATTAAATAAGTGAGATTACGTTTAAATATGTGTTCACATATATTTAAATAAGTTATCATTATTGTTAAATGTTAATATATATTAAATATATATATTAATTGATTTTAATTGAGATAATGATAAACAAAATTAAAATATCTAAATGGGAGTATTTGGAAACAAGGGGTGTTTGGGTTGGAGCCCAAGCCTATTCCATAAGGGAATAGGGTAATTAAAATTACACTATAAAAGTAAAAGTTTAATTGAGAGAAATAAGATTCATTCATTTCATTTTTCAAAAAAAAGAGAAAAAGCTTCAGCGCCCAAAAACACTCTCTCACGCCAGACTTTGTTTTTTATTGAAAATCAAATTCATTTCATTTCTTCTTTGTTTCTTAAGACTAAAGAGGATCTAACAAATCCCTCTTTAGTTCCTTGCAATTATCTTCGTGTAGACTACATCGGTACGATCTTACACTTAGGTCGGTAGCAAAATACGTTCAGAGACAAAGTTGGAGGAGCCTCCAAACGTGCATATGATTTCTTAAACTCTAAACTAATTTTCTGCAGATTCTTGTTTTGATATAAATTGTAAATTTGTGCCCTGATCTTGGTTCTATGGAACGATCCGTGTTGTTATTAATTTTTGTTTTCCATTGCCTCAATGAATCATTTCCTAACAATTTCAGGTTGGTTGTTGGGAGTCATCATAGGGTGCTTTCTTGCAAGCTTCCTAGATGCTTGAACCGAATGCTAGTGTGGATAGGTCACTCATTGTTGAGATAGGTAGTAACATTTATTTCTTTGTGTTTTAGGTATCTAGAGGCGAGCTACTCAAGATGTCATCTAGCGACCAAAGCATTGAGAAACTTTTCGAAGAAGGATCCCCAACAATTTTATCTGAGTTTGAGGAAAGAGCTTAGGAAGAACTCGTAACCTAAGTGTCGAAAAGGAGTTAAAAGAGTGGGGCCGAGGTCTCATGGAGTACAAGCGAGGAACCTATCAAAGTAAAACCCTTGCAAACATTTTGGGCCTAGGAAAGAACCGACCTCATTGATCACTGTCAAGGATATTGAACCCATAAAAAAGGAATATGTGATTGAGAGCCCCCTCTATTCATCGAATGATTGCTCGTGAAAGGATTCCCTTGATAGCTAGGTGGTGATCTCTGAGACCCTTTTGAGGTGTGAAGTGTCAATCCCACCTCACCCTTTTATTGCTAATGTTTTAGAACATTTTAATGTTGCTTCCCTTTAATTGTCGGGGAATTCGTACATAATAATAGTAGGAATGTACATAGCTCTTATATTAGTTGGTCTAGACGAGTTATTTGTCCAAGAGCTCGTTCATTTGTACAGCCTAAAGAAAAGTCAGGATGATACATGTTACTTCTCTAAGGCGAAGAGAAAAGGCCTCAAAGGATTGGTCGGGGTCCCAAAGAAGACTGGAACTAGGACTCTAAATACTTATTTCTTCTACTGTAGAGATATTAGCTTCTTTAGGAATGAAGCACGTAAGTGTTATTCATTATCTTCACTGTTAAGTGTTCGCTGGTCGAGCTATAGATAATTTATTTTGTTTTCTTTGTAGAGAACCGTGAGCAGAACTTCACACCAGTAGGCTCGTTATGGAAATTGGAAGCTTTCAACGCTCTGCCTGAAGGAGATTGTGATGTGACTACTCTAATCACACTCTTGCACTTTATTTCATTCAGGTTGCCTGCCTTCCACGAATTTCAACACTATCTTTGAGAAGGTTAGTGCAAATTAGCTCACCCTTGGAGTTGTAATACTTTTTAATGGAAGCTTGATGTATTGTTGCTTTTGCATGCATGAAGGTTGCTAAGAGGCCTAAGAGCTTAAAATAACAGCTCGCGACTACTATTACAATGAAGAAATAGGCTACAACATCCAGCCAATCGAGCGAAGTTGACCCTAAACCAAGGTCGTAAACTGGTACCAAGAGAGTCGGGGCTGAGCTTGTAGGGGCCTTAAGCTAAAAAAGGCCTGCAATTAAGCCAAATGAGGGTTCAACCAAGAAGGTAATCGAGCCAGAGAAGAGCTCGAAAACAAATCCTACTAAGCCTAAGAAGGGCTCACAAAGATTGGTGGCAGAGTCTCGAGAGCTGGCGAGGGACTCTACCAAAAAGAAAGCTCCAATAGACACGAAGTCCACCGTGTTAGTATAGGTATGTTGACTCCGTGGATCATGAATATTCGATATACAAAAGGCATTGATTATATTATGTAAAGCATATTTCATATTTATGTATTAATATAGCCCTTAGAGTGGTTGAACCGTGATGAGGGAATCAAGCAATGATAAGTCTTGATTGTGAGAACCCTATGATCACTTATGGTGGTCATTCTAGAAACGTCCTTAGCTAGAGTACTATCTTGACCTAGGGCACATATAATATGGTAAGGCTATCATAGCATTGAATGACCCTATCGGAAGATAATGACTGATCTCGCATGTCAAAGTTGTTTGGTGACAACTTGGTGCAGCACATGGGTGCTTATTATTCACAAGTTCACCAAACTGACCCATTAGAGGATTTTATATAGATGGTAACACCAATGTCCATGGGATACATCCTCTAACAAATGGTGGTGCATGTGGTCTTTAGACTTGAGATCACCAGAGCGTTGTGTGTATCTATTAGTGTAGTTTGACACTTACCAAACATAATCCTGAGAGGGTTATCAGTATGGGAGTGATTGGCTACATTAATACGTACATCACGGCTATGGTAGATCGACAAAGGATTCATCACTCCTGTGTATAGGAGATATTATCTCGATAAGATTCTACTGAAGGACAACAACCTTAGAATTTGTGGCCACGGTGGAATTGAGTTGAAGCTCGATTGGTTTATTGGTCTGATAACCGAATCTGAATAGGTTATAGAAGCCGACATTACTTCTATGCTTCAAACCTTGGTGAGATAATATATGATAAAAGGATTTGATTGCATAGTAACCATACAATTGATAGGTAGCGAATTACATTGAATCTAAATCTGTCGGGTGGCTCTGATGCCTTACAAGGGGCCAATCTTGGTCTATGTGTAATGAGACAATTGACTGGGTGTCGATCGCAACATTACACACTACCGGCATGATAAGGAGCCTTTGGGTCACACACATAAAGGGAAATCTAAAGAAGATAATATTGAGGGGCATTTTCATCAATTATTTGGTAAATCTTACGGAGCAATTAAATTTGTTGGAAAGGTTGTTTCCTGGATCCAATCCCATATTGCATTTAATATGCAAGATTGTTTGTTTATTTAAATATGTATATATATATTATATATATATATTATATATATAATATTATATATCTATATATATATATATATATATATATATATATATATATATATATATATATATATATATCGGTGTACATATGTAATATGTTTTAAATTGAAATAACGTTATTAAAGGATAAAAATAATAATAGCTCAATACCCGGGATATGATTTTGTTCCGGAATCATGGACACTAATGATTTAATTAGCGGAAGGGCATTATAGTAAATAAGCCTTCAAGGGATTTTTTGGGCAACCCTATAAAAGGGCACTTTTCCCTAGAAATCAAATATCCTCTCATTTTCTCTTCTCTTGGCTGTGGAGAGCATATGTTCATTGAGAGAATTTTTTCTCTCAACCCTAATCTCACTCATCTTCTTTGGACCTCACATAAAGATCTAGTAAATCTCTTGTGTTGAATCTTGCCTTTGTGTGGATACCGATGGTTCGATCTTACACTTGGATCGTGACCATTTTTCATTCGGATCTTGAAAAAGAGGTGGAGCCTCCAAACATGGGTAAGGTTCTAAATCATTCATGAGTCTTATTTGATTTATAACATAGGAATGTTGTTATACTTATTTGAATTTTGGGGCTTATAGTGTTTCATCAGTAAATTTTTGTTTTCCGTTGCATTCTTCTTCGATTAAAACACTAGTAATGGTAACAAAGCCTCTTATATGAGTTTTCGATGTTTTGATTTTATGCTGGAAGTATGCGATTTGAAGATTGCATATATGTTTAAGGTTTTGTTTTGATTGATTTTGATTTGGGTTGATTGAAATGAAACTTAGATTGTTGTGTTTGGGAAATATTGAAATATGTTCTGTTGGATCTGATTTTTGAAGAAATCGGAGAAAAATGTTTAAACCCTAAGCACCACCGCCGTGGCTGAAGGCTCACGACAGCTTTGTGACAAAGGGGCAACAGCAGCGCACTGCTACTGCTGTAGTTAGTACAAAGCAACATGCAAGTGTGCGCTGTCGTAGCAACCACGTGCGCTCCAGCACACAATTATGTGTGCCCTGCACACGGCAACTGCCTGTTGCTGTGTGTGGTGGTGGGGATGGTCATGTGTTCCCTTACACAGCCCTGGTGAATGCCCTTTAGGGTGTTTAGGGTTTTAGTGCTAAGGCGCAAAACCTCTGTCCCCAATATCCCCAGGTTGCGAAAGGCATGATTATTGTGGAGAAATATTTTTCTTGTATTTCATAATGAGATGTACAATGAATTTATAGCAAAAACAAAAAACTAATCTAGGAAGTAATCTAGGAAGTAAATTGTTACATTCCTATTATAATTCTATTTCCTATTCCTATTATAATTCTATTTCCTATATTACAATGAGAATAATTCTATTTCCTATATTACAAAGAGAATAATTCTATTTCCTATATTACAATGAGAATAATTCTATTTCCTATATTACAAAGAGAATAATTCTATTTCCTATTTTACATTTCAACAATTATCATCACGTTCATCATAATGTCGCTGAGTACAGTGGTTTCCCTGAGTTGTTCGCTGCCCCGAACAACCCACACTTGATTGTTATATTTTTACCCATGTAGCCTTGTTCTTCACTCTGAGTTTTTACTCAAGTTTTTGACACGTTCAGCGTTTTTACGCTCAACTGTCCTGTTCTAGCAGCCTGTGATTTTCCTCCAGGGAAATCGCTCCCATTTACACTACAGTGCTCATTTTTGAGCGATTCCAAAAATAATGTGTTCTTGCATGTGTGAGGATCATTATGGTGGGCTTACATTAGTTTTAAGACTACTGTAACAGTGGGTTTCAGTCTATTTACAATCAGTCAACATTGGTGCTCGTCAACTCATAGCATGTTCGTAAATAGGCCGTAACAAATTCAATAGTGAGTCAATTGACTCACAGTTTGCACCAGTAGATTGTCAACATGTTGATACACATTTATAAAGACTTTAACACTACTGCCCATGTGTGTCGATGCACGTAAAAACTGCTCTTTCGGGCAACTTATGCGTTGGTGTAGGAGGGCTTCATTTTGGGCTGTTTTAGGCGTTATTGCACATAGAGTTGGTCCATAATTTATATATATTGTTGATACATGTTATAGTCATCCTGGAGGCCCAGCCACAAGGGACTAAACTGAAAAGGTTACAACTTGTTGGATACAAACACAACCAGGCAAAACGTAAAGGGGTAATTTGTAATTTACCAAATGATAAAAAATTGCTGTTTTTGATAGACTGTTATATGCATATTCCTGAGATGAAATTGCATGGTGTTGGTTGAATTTGCCTTTAGATCTAGTTAAATTTGAGGATTGTAATTTCAATTTAAATAAGGCTTGCATGCCTTGCCTTTCTTTTTAATCTCTTGTAATTCTTTCTCTCATCTCACTCCCCTTGAATGTAAATTGAGGTTTCTCTTTATTCATGTAAAGGTTAAATTAATTTTAATTAGAGTACTGATAGAGAAGAAGGAGCATTTGATTGAAGAAAGCGGTTTAAATTGAAAGTCTTTTTATAATTTAATTACCTAGGTTGACATACAAATTTCCCAAGGTTTGGGAAATTTGGTTTGGTTAAGGCAATGCACCAACATGTTTATCTTTATTGCTTTAGTTGGCATGCTAAGGTTGAATGTTATGGATACAACATAATTAATAAAAATAATAAAACTGATGAAGCCAAAAGAGCAAAAATCCCTTATAAACGATATTAAGTCTATTAACTCCTTCCAACATCATGGACTTAGTCAAACCATAGAAGGTTGTTTCCTTTTTTATCAACGAAGGGTATGCTTCTATCAATGGGAAGCTAAGTCGCATTAGAGTTTTTCCTTGATGATGCAGAGTTAGACGTAACTAGAGTTTTGGCTTTTTAATCAACGAAGGTCAAAGACGTACTAGAGGCAAACATAGAGAAAGTACAATTTTTCAAATTCACAAGAGATATGTAGTATCTACTTTACGAATCCAAGAGTTGCACTTGAGGTCAATAGTCGGCGCCATTGGATTGTGTAATTGCTTTGTTTGCACAATTTATATTTGAGGATTAGTGGTCGGTGCCATTAGTTGGTATAAATTGAGTTTGTGGCCCCATTTTTGGCTTTTCGATCAACGAAGGTTAAAAATGGAATTGATAAGATCTTTGCCCACTAAGAAAGCCAACGGGCTTTCCCAAGTCTAATAGGGGGCTATTAGGACTTGAAGAAAATAATGGAAGTGTTTAATTAATTAAAAGACCTTGATTAATGAAATTTTATATCATGATATTAACTCTCTTTATTTTGCACTTGTAGAATCTCAAAATGACAAAAAACAACCTATCATTGCGATCGATCATCGAAAAGGAAAATAGGTTGGATGATATCAACTTCAAAGATTGGCATAGAAATCTTCAGATTGTACTCAAATCTGAGAAGAAGTTGTATGTCCTTAATGAGCCTATACAAGAGGCGCCAGGTCCTGAAGCTACTTAGGAGGTTACAGATGCTTATAGCAAGTATCTTGACAATATTGACAATGTACAATGTCTGATGTTAGCATCAATGATGCCAGATCTCCAAGAGCAGCATGAACACTTGGATACGTAATCTATTATGGTTCATCTCAAGGAGCTCTTCGAGAAGCGTGCTAGTCACGATCATTATGATGTGTCTAAGGCACTCTTTAGATGCCAATGCCAGAGGGAACTCAAGTTGGGCCGTATTTACTCAAAACGCTTGCATACATTCAAAAGCTTGAAACCTTGGGTTTTGTTGTGGATGCTGATTTATCAGTGGACTTAATTCTACAATCCTTGACTGATAGCTTCTCACAGTTCGTATTGAACTTCAATATGAATTTTATGGAGAAAATCCTCTTCGACCTCCTGGATTTGCTGAAGATAGCAAAGCAAGACATGAAGAAATCTAAGCTAGTGCTGCTAGTTGATGCTGCTCCTAGGAGAGGCAAGGGAAAAGGCAAGGGTAAGGATAAAACCAAAATCAAGTCCAAGTACAAGTCTCAAGATGTCTTGAAGCCTATTGGTGGCGTAAGCAAAGATGAAAAGGTAGTTTGCTTCTTTTGTGGTAAACCTGGCCACTGGAAGAAACACTGTAAGGCCTTCCTAGCTAGTAAGAAGAAGAATGGTGCATTTTCTTCTAAGGGTATGTTCATGACTAAAATAAACTTATCTCCTAACACATCTTAGGTCATTGACACAGGATGTGCATCTCGCATTTGTACTAATGTGTAGGGACTGTGGTAGAGTAGATTGCTCAACCGAGGGGAGGTAGTGTAAGTAAATCGATGGGTAGAAGTAGTGGAAAATAAAAATTATTGCCCACCGATTACTCTGTTTAACCTAAGATCAGGGTCTGATATGTATATATTTTACATGTTTAAATTGAAAAAGAACAAAGATACATCAAACCAAACAAGGATCAGAGATCTTACGCACGTTTGGAGGCTCCTTCAAACGTCTTTGGATTTACTTCACTACCGATTCAACGTAAAACCGAACGAATGGTGATCCACACAAAGACAATCTGAAGAACCAAGAAGGGATTTGCTAGATCCACTTATGGCTTCAAGAATCAAGCTTGAATCAAAGAAAATCTTTGATTCACACACAAACGGAAACGTGAGAGAAGGGAGAGAAGGCTGCTTCTTTTTCAATGAAATGAATTCAATCAAATTAAAATTGAATTTCTTTAACACACATGCACTTATATAGTGCATGTGCTAAAACCCTATTCCTATCAGGAATAGGCATAGGCTCCAACCCTAATCCACCCTTTTATCCAAATACCCATCAAATGGTATTTTATTTTTAATTAATTATTATTATAATTAAAATCAATTAATATATTTATAAAATATATTAACATTTAATGAACAATAATAATTCATTTAAATATATGCGTACATATATTTAAATATAATCTTACTAATTTAATTTTAATATTAAATTAAATCCAGGTAACAACCTCAGCAAATTTAATTGCATTGTGATTACCAAAATACCCTTTCGTCCTAAAAGATGAAAATACCCCTTGCACAAACTGATTCTTAAATTATCTTTTAAGTGTGTGACCCATAGGCTCCTCATCATACCGACAGTGAGTAGTATCGCGATTAACACCAATTAATTTTCTCACTACACACAGACCAAGATTGGCCCTAGCAAGACATCATGGCCACCTGATAGATTCGGATTCAGAAAAATAGCTACCTATCAACGATATGGTCATCATGCAATCAAATCCTTTCATCTTCGGTTATCTCATTGAGACTGAGGTACATAAATAGTGTCAACCTCAGTTATTCTCGATGTGTTTGTATTCAGTTATTGGACCAATGATCGCAATAATAAATTGGATCGGGCAACAACTCAATCCCACTGTGGCCATAGATTTAATGTCATTGCCATTTATTGAATTGCACAGTGAGATAACTTCTCCCGTATCTGGGAGTGATAAATCCTCTGTCAATCCACCATAGTCTTGATACACTCCTCGATGCAGCCAATCACTACTGTTTTAATAGCTCTAAATAGAACTACGTTAGGCTAGTGACAAACTACACCAATCGATGCACAAGGCGCTCTGGTGATCTCAAGTCTATGGATTAGATGCACTATCATTCGTTAGAGGATTTATTTCATAGACACTGGGGTTATCATCCATATGGAATCCTCTGGTAGGTCTGTCCAGTGAACTTGCCTACAGCAAGCACCCATGTGTTGCACCAGGTTGTCAGCAAACAACCTTGACAAGTGAGATCAATCACTGCATTTCGATAGGGTTGTTCAACACTTTGATAGTCTTACCGTATTATCTATGTCCTTGGTTAGAATAATATTGGGGCTACGAACATTTTTAGAATGACCATCATATGTGATCATAGGGTTTTCACTATCAAGATTTGAAACACTTGATACCCTCGTCATGGTTCTACCATTCTTAGGACATATATTAATACATATCAATACGATTTACATGAGATGGAATAAAATGCCTTTTATTGATCAATGAACATTCCAAATCAGTGGATAAGACTCCATATGAATTACGAAATGGGTAAAAGCCCAATTTGTCTTATTTGAGAGTTTGGGGTTGTACGGTTTATGTCAAGAAATTGACGTCGAATAAGCTTACCCCAAAATCTTACAAATGTATTTTTGTGGGATACCTAGGGAAACCATGGGATATTATTTCTACCAACCAAAAGAGCGAAAGGTTTTTGCAGCTCGATCCGGGATATTTTTGAAAAAGAAATTTATCCAAAATAGTACAGGAGGTAGAAAGGTCAAACTAGGTGAAGTTCTGACTTCACAAGATATGGCTGATGAGGAACATGTAGATGTACCACCAGAAATGGAGGAACATTAGGAGAAGGTCACTCCACAGATTGTGCAAGAAAGTGGGCCAACTTAGACATAGGAGCTACGTAGGTCTGATAGAGTATGTCATGAGCCCAAAAGGTATGGATATCTTGTGACTCAACATGGTGACGTACTTGTTTATCAGGACGATGAACCTTATACCTAAGTGGACACTGTATAGGTTCTAGACTCTGATAAATGGCTTGAGGCCATGAAATCTGAAATGGACTCTATGTACCAAAATTGAGTATGGTCACTGGTGGATTTACCTGATGGGATACAACCCATAGTATGTAAATGGGCCTTGAAGAAGAAAACATACATGGAAGGTAACGTGCATACCTATAAAGCATGGCTAGTTGCCAAAGGTTTTAAGCAAAAACAAGACATAGACTATGATGAAACCTAATCACCGATAGCGATGCTGAAGTCTATCCGGATGATGCTTGCAATAGTTGCATACCATGATTATGAAATTTGGCAAATGGATGTCAAAACTGTAAGTAATTGATCTCCCAAACATAGCAGAAAAACAAAATAAAACCAGAAAATAAATTACCTTTTTACGAAGATCTAGGTATAAATTATATCATTTACATGTTAAACATTAAAATTTGTGTAAAACAAATCCATACAAGGATTTAGAATACTTACAAACGTTTGAAGGCTCCTTCAAAGGCTTTGATTTCGCTATCGATTCAAGTACGGAATTGCACAAACGTTGATCCACACAAAGATAATCTGGAGAACCAACTATTGTTTTGCTGGAACAAATAGGAGGCTTCAAGAATCAAGAAAATCAAAGAAGAAAATTCTTTGATTCAATCAATGTAAAACCGTGAGAGAGAGAGAGAGAGAGAGGTGAGTGGCTAGGGTTTTTTGTTAATTGAATAATTGTTATATTGTTTTAATTTAAGTTGCACTTATAAGTGCAACTAATTAATACTGGAGTAGGTACCCTAGAGCCAATCAATTATTGTAGAATTGACTCTTTGTAATAATGTTCATTAATCAATAATAAAAGGCATCTTATTCTATATCGCGTAAATCATTATTATTGTAATATGTATTGATATATGTCCTTAGAATGGTAGAACCGTGACGAGGGTATCAAGTGTTTCAAATCTTGATAGTGAGAACCCTATGAGCACATATGGTGGCCATTCTAGAAACGTCCGTAGCCCCAGTATTATTCTGAAGTAAGGGCACAGATAATACGGTAAGGCTATCATAGTGTTGAACGACCCTGTCGAAAGGCAGTGACTGATCTCACTTGTCAAGGTTGTTTGGTGACAACCTGGTGCAACACATGGGTGTTTGTTGTAGGCGATTACACCACAGCAAGTTCACTGGACTGACCCACCAGAGGATTCCATATGGATGGTAACCCCAGTGTCTATGGAACAAATCCTCTAACGAATGGTGGTGCATGTGATCCTTAGACTTGAGATCACCGGAGCGCCTTGTGCACCGATTGGTGTAGTTTGACACTAGCCTAACGCAGTTCTTTTCAGAGCTGTCAATACGGTGGTGATTGGCTGCATCAAGGAGTGTATCAAGACTATGGTGGATTGACAGAGGATTTATCACTCCCGGGTACGGGAGAAAGTTATCTCACGGCGCAATTCAGTATATGGCAATGACACTAAAACTGTGGCCACAGTGGGATTGAGTTGTTGCTCTATCCAGTTTATAATACGGGTCATTGGTCCAGAAACTGAATAAATAATATCGAGAGTAACCGAAGGTTGACACTATTTCTATGCCTTCGTCTCGTCGAGATAACGTATGATGAAAGGATCGAATTGCACGGTAACCATATCGTTGACAGGTAGCTACTTTGCTGAATCCGAATCTATCGGGTGGCCATGATGCCTTGCTAGGGGCCAATCTTGGTCTGTGTATTAGTGAGACGATTAATTGGTGTTAATCGCAATACTATACACTGCCGATATGATGAGGAGCCTAAGGGTCACACACATAGAAGACAATTTAAGATGCAAGAAGAAAGAAGGGCGTTTTCGTCTTTTAAGGCGAAAGGGTATTTTGGTAATTTCACAGTGCAATTAAATTTGCTGAGGTCGTAGCCTTTATTTAATTTGTTAGAAAAATTAAATAAGTGAAATTACGTTTAAATGTGTGTTCGCACATATTTAAATATATTATCATTATTGTTAAATGTTAATATATATTTAAATATATATTAATTGATTTTAATTGAGATAATGATGGAAAATAAAATAAATCAAATTGGGAGTGTTTGGCAACATGGGGCGTTTGGGTTGGAGCCCAAGCCTATTTTGTATGGGATTAGGGCAAATTGTTTTTTAATATGAAAAGAAAAAGTGTGTGTGATTTTTGATAAGGGTTTTTCTTTGAAAAACAAAACACACAGCCCCATTTTTACACTCCCACGGCAGAAAATTTTTGGCCTAAAGAAATCAATTCAATTGATTTCCTTTCTTCTTAATCTTGAAGCCAAAGAGGATCTAGCAAATCCCTCTTTGGTTCTTTTGAGATTGTCTTCGTGTGGACTACACGGGTTCGATCATACACTTGGATCGGTAGCAAAACATTTGTTGACAAATTTGGAGGAGCCTCCAACGTGCGTTTGTTTCTCTTAACTCATGTTTAATATTTCTGCAGATTCTTATTATGATAAAATTGTAAAATTATACCCTTGATCTTGGCTCATGTAAACGATCCTTGAATTATTTGTTTTTGTTTCCGCTGCGTATACGGGACCGTTTACTAACAGTGGTATCAGAGCCTAGGGTACTGAATTTTATAATTTTTAAATGGATGGTTGATATTATTTGTTTTTGTTTCCGTTGCGTATACGGGACCGTTTACTAACAGTGGTATCAGAGCCTAGGGTACTGAATTTTACAATTTTTAAATGGATGGTTGATAACATGCGTTTGATTGATGATATGTTGCCATATAGAATCTGCTTAAAATCTGTCTTAAAACTATTCTAAGAAATTATTAATCGATTAATTTTTAATTTGTTGATGATCTGCATGTTTGGAATAATGATTGATGGATTTATCACTATCGTATTGATAGCTCTAAATAGAACTGCGTTAGGCTAGTGTCAAACTACACCAATTGGTGTACAGGGCGCTCTGGTGATCTCAAGTCTAAGGATCACATGCACCACCATCCGTTAGAGGATTTGTTCCAAAGACACTAGGGTTACCATCCATATGGAATCCTCTGGTGGGTCAGTTCAGTGAACTTGCCTACATCAAGCACCCATGTGTTGCACCAGGTTGTCACCAAACAACATTGACAAGTGAGATCAGTCACTACCTTTCGACAGGGTCGTTCAACACTATGATAGACTTACCGTATTATATGTGCCCTTTACTTTAGAATAATACTGGGGCTACAAACGTTTCTAGAATGGCCACCTTATGTGCTCATAGGGTTCTCACTATCAAGATTTGAAACACTTGATACCCTCGTCACGGTTCTACCATTCTAAGGAAATATATCAATACATACAATGATGATTTACGTGATATAGTATAAAATGTATTTTATTGATCAATGAACGTTATTACAAAGAGTCAATTCTACAATAATTGATTGGCTCTAAGGCACATACTCTAACATTTTGAGAAGGGATGAATTCGGTCAAATCTGATTCAATTGCATAATATATTTTGAATGCTTCTTGAAAGTGTTATTTGTGATATAATAGTCTATAAATGCATTTGACTTAGATTGTATTGTGAATGCAGGTTGGTTGATTCATCTTTGAGTAAAAATTGGTGCATCATGATGGTTTACAATTTTTTTTTTTTTTTTATTTGATTGAATGTGATTTGAGGGGTTACTTAATGTGATGGATAATATAAGATATTTTATATCCATGTGATGCATAATATAATGATATTATAAGTTTAAGCGTAGTAAAATTATGCATGTATCCTTGGTTCAATGATGGCATATTTTTATGTATTTATTACATGAAGTCATTTATTTATAAATATTGCAAGCTGCATATATATTTATTTATATGCCCTTGATTGAATTAATATTTATTAATGTGATGGATGAATATTAATTAGGGGATGATCACGGGTGTATATTTATTTTTCCCAAAAATATTTGATATTTGGGCATGTAATATTCTTTCAATGGCTTGTAACAATAATTAATTTTATTATTAGTTTGTTATCTAAGCTTGCATGTTCTAAATTGGTTTATGTAATCGTACAATCGGACAGAGGATGGAGATCCGAACAATCACCGGATGAAGATCTGCATGGAGAATCAGAATTAGGTGAATAGTTTACCTAATTAGATTGTATTTTCAAAGCCCCCATGATCATCCCACCATGTTTTATATTTACATGGATGCATTTGAATTAATGAATGTGATAAATGTAAAACATTTTTAATCAAAGGTTAAACCTAATAATCTCCCAAACGAACAATATTAGATCCAAGCCTTCCATTATGGGCCAATTAATTCTTTGGCATAAAATTAGAGATCCCAAGATTTCTATTATGTGAGGGATGCTGATTTGATGACATGGAATTAATTGTCTTAGTTCTTGGATATAAATTTTCATAATACCCAAGATTTCTATTATGTGAGAGTATAATGGGAATTATATTTTGAGAAAGCATAATGGTTTGGATTTAACTAGTCTAGGGTACCAAGATTTCTATTATGTGAGGTATCCAAAACTAGAGGCAAGGAATGAATCATACCTTATATAGTGATATAAAAGGAAATAGTTTCCTTCTTATTAAATTTAATTGGTCAAGATTTCTATTATTCCAACGAAATTTCCAAATCATCATTTAAGGGAGTATGAGATTTGAATAAAATAGTGAAAGCTGATAAGATTAGCATTAAAGGGTTTAAATTTACAAGACACTAATAAAACTTATATATTTCCTTGTAGTCTCTTTCGGTAATTTGTGATATTTAGTTAATGAAAATGAGCAATAACCTACTTTTCAGGATTCTCAATGACAACAAGCTGATCGGACCGAATTTTAATAATTGGTTAAGGAATTTGAGAATTATTCTCAATTCTGAAATGGCAAGGTATGTCTTGGAAGCACCCCTTTCGTTTTCTTTGCTCCTGATGCCACACCACAAGAAAAGGAAGTTTTCGATAAGTGGCAGGAGGATGACCTACGAGCTTGAACCTACATGCTAGCATCAATGAATGTTGAGCTCCAGGTTGAGCATGAAAAGATGGAAAGTGCAAATGAGATAATGATCCATTTACAAGAATTGTATGGTGAGAACTCAATGGTGAAGGAATACGAATTGTGTTCAACACTATTTGCAATGAGGCTTAGGGAGAGAGTTGCCCCAAATAATCATGTCATTAGGATGATTAATATTATAGGGCAATTGCGTACACTTAAGATTGTGATGCCACACAGTCTTGAGGAGAATTTGATTCTGCAATCCCTTCCACCAAGTTTCAATCCCTTCACCACAAATTATAATTGCAATAGGATTGAGCACACTCTTGCAGAATTGTTAAATGAGATTCAACAGTTCTGCAAGCAGGGAAGAAAGGAGAAGGGGCAGCAGGATGTTTTTGCAGCTTCTTCTAATAAGATTAAAAAGAAGCAATGGAAGCAAAAGAAAAGTCCAAAAGTTGGACCACATAAAAAACCTTTCAAGAAGGTTGCTTCTAACACCGAGAATTACAAAGAAAAGGTCTATGATAAAGGAAATTGTTTCCACTCTAAGAAAGATGGACATTGGAAAAGAAATTGTCCTCTTTATCTGGAGAGCTTTAAGAAAGCTCAAGCAGGTATGTTCCATTCTTATGTTATAGAATTTGAATTAAATGTTAGATTCAGCTGCTACATCTCAAATTTGTGTTTCATTGCAAGCACTGCAGAATAGTTCTGTACTATTAAAAAGTGAAGTCATTTTGAAGATGGCAAATGGAGCAAAAGCTGTGGCCAAGGTAATAGGGACTTGCCATTTGACATTGCCATCGGGACACATTGTGTATTTGTATAGAACTTTGCATTTTTCCAAAGCAACTAGAAATATCATTTCTATTTCTGTTTTATGTAAATCTGGTTACAAAAATACAATATAATTGAAATGATTGTCTAATTTATTTTGGAAATGAATTAGTCGGCAAAGCAATTAATACAAATGGTTTGTATGCTTTAGAAATGAATGATTATGACATAATTAATACCATTACAAATAAGAGATTTTGAAATGAAATTAATCCAAAATTACGTTGGCATCATCGATTAGGTCATATAAGAGATAAAAGGATAATCAAGTTAGAAGCAAATGGGCTTTTAAACCCATTGGGTTCAGAACCTTATCTAACCTGTGAATCTTGTTTTCAAGGTAAAATGATCAAATTGTCCTTTAAGGGTAAAGGGGAAAGATCCAAAGAATTATTAGAGGTTATACATTCAGATGTATGCGGACCATTTAATGAAATGGCTCGAGGAGGTTTTCAATACTTCATTACCTTTACTGACGATTATTCTAGGTACAAGTATTTGTATTTAATGAAATACAAATCTGAATCCTTTGAAAAGTTCAAAGAGTTTAAGAATGAAGTAGAGAAACAGACCGGAAAGAGTATTAAGACTCTGCGATCAGATCGTGGTGGTGAAAACTTAAGTACAGAATTTTGAGATTTTCTAAAAGAGAATGGTATAATACCCAGTTCACTCCTCTATATACACCGCAACATAACAGCATGTCTGAAAGGAGGAATCATACTTTATTGGATATAGTACAATCGATGGTAAGTTTTATGGAGTTGGCAACGTCACCATGGGGATTTGCCCTTGAAACCGTTGCAAATATTCTGAATAGGGCACCATCTAAATCTATCAAGAAGACAGCATATGAGATGTGTTATGGTAAACCTCCTAGTCTTAAATATATGAGAATTTGGGATTGTCTAGCTTATGTCAAGATTGTCAAGACAGATAAGTTGGACATTAGATCTGAGAAAAGTCAATTTATTGGGTATCCCAAAGATAGTTTGGGATATTATTTTTACTTCCACACTAATCAACGAATTTCGATCAATAGGAATGCTCATTTCCTTGAGAAAAAGTTCTTAGAAGAAGGTGGTGCAATGTAATGCTTTCTTTCTAGATAGTATACTCGTAAAATAATCACTAAAACTCATTAAAAATATATATAAGAAAATACACATATATATACAAGTAATAAAGTATGGGCCCATATTTAATTTTTCTTTATATACAAATATTTACAAAATATTCCCAAAAATAGCAACTTGACAGTGTAGCCCGACCCTTCCACTGCGTGACGTTCCGAGCCACCGCAACTCACTTATTACCTGAAAAACATTAAAAACAATGGAGTGAGCACTAATGGCTCAGTAAGTAAACCCACTATGCTATCCTTCTCTCTCTCCGTTGCTTAAAATTCTGAATTTTCTTTCCTTACATCACATTTCCCGATTATTCTCTATTCTTTCCCTGTTCTTCTCTCTGTTCTTTCTCTGTTCTTTCTCTATTCTTTCTCTGTTTTTCTCTCTGTTTTCTAAATTTTTCACTACCCATGATAATGAGCATGGTATTATGCATATTCATGATGCAAATGCACAAATGCACAAATGCATAAATTATGCATTTTCTTTTCTATTTTTCTTATTCTGTTTTCTGTTTCTTTTTCTTTCTTTCTTTCTTTCTTTCTTTCTATTCTTTCTTTTCTTTCTTTTTATTCTTGCCGACCGGACTCGGTTGAGGCATGGATTTGGAGCCTCGGTCGTATGAGTGAATTCTCTAATTCTAGGTACAGTCCTCATCCACACACACTTCTAACGGATTGTATAGTTTTTCTTTCTGAATTCAAGGCCACTCACTAAAGGCGGCGTGCATGTGGGACTATGTCACTCACGGCTCCCCATCGCAACAACCTTCTCTTCTTTTTATCTTTTTTTACACTTCTTTAAGAAAAATTCAGATTTGAATATCTTTAATATTCTCATTTCTTTCTATTTTCTCTTTAACATATTTTAGGGCATTTTCATGCTCTTATGAATATGTATGCATGTAGATGGTTTCATGCTTATAATTCTTTCTAAATTCACATATTTAAATGCAATTATGCATTATGGAATGCAAACATGTTCATTCTCTATCATCTACAAACTCATCCCAAAGCAACACATAATCATTCTCATACATGCATCTCTTTGGCATTTCATCAAACAATCATGTGCACAAATCAACAATAATTGGCTACACTTCTATCTCTATTTTAGGCCACCAAAAATTTGAATAAACTCCTCCATAATTAAACACAAATCTGCCCAAAATACACACTTCAAAAGTTTCACTTCAATTCTTCCAAATCTCATCCAAACATTCATCAAATAACAACTACACCAACACAACTTCTCATGGATAGGTTCTAATAATATTCAACACCAAATCCATCAACAATTTTACATATAACACATATATAGCAAAAGAAAGTCTCTAACACAACATAACTTAAATCATACTTAGGGTAGGATTTACTACCTTTGATATGAGCAAATTCAACCCTTAAGAATCTTTTGATCAAACTCTCTTCCTCTTAATCCTCTATGTGGGCGTTCATACAAGAAGAAAAATGCGCTCAGGAAGAGTTTGGGGAGCCTCATACCAAAAATACTCAGATGGGTGGTCCCTCTCAGGAAACCTAATACCTGAAACAGTTCCAATTCTTAAATCATCTAGAGCATCGACCTCAGAAAGATACGAATTACTTCATGAAGATATTTTTGAATCTATCATAATTGGAGAATTCTCATGAGGATGATCCTAGAGCTATGAAAAAGCAATGTTAGATATCGATTTTGGAAAATGGCTAAAAGCCATGAATTTTGAGATAGAATCCATGCATGCTAATCAAGTATGGACTCTCGGTGAATCCTCCAAAAGGAATAGTTCCTATTGGATGTAAATAGATCTTCAAGAGAAAGATTGGCAAGGATGGAAAGGTAGAGACCTACAAAGCAAGACTGGTTGCGAAAGGTGACAGACATACAAAGTTTAATCCTTTGCAAGTACACAAGTCGCAATTGCAGCATAGTGCACAAGTAAGGGTCGATCCCATAGAGACTATAGATGCTCTCGCGATCCTAGTAACTATGCCTTGATAAATCAAAACAACAAGAATTGAAATAAGGAAAACATATAAATGATATTAAAGTATATCTAAATCTAACTATCTACAAAGAATTCTAGGGCTCTAACTCCACCATAATTATCAGTCTACGTGTTCATCATCAAACTATCGTTCTCCCCACTCCATTCTAGGGTTTGTGCATACTCGGGTTCAACCTAGTACTTTCATTATTCAAACTAACTAGTGGCGTGTAGCCTAATCTAAACAACGAAGGAACCAATTCGCATGGACACAAATCATCCATTCACAGAGCTAGTCAAGATAGGCACGACGTCTCTCGTTTCTAAGGTATTACTGTGGCCATTCGGAATAACCTAGTGTTTCCATCAACTAAACTAGCTAGTGGCGTATAGCCTAGTCTAGTAAAAAAAACCCATTAAACGCAAGACAATCTTAAAGACAATAACCAATCTATACCCGGGCAAGGCTACAAATCAATCATTCTATACCCAGTCTTGTCTCATACAATCAATCAACTAATATCAAGGTTGATCAGGCCCTAACATCAACTAAAGATTGAATTAAACACAATGAATGAATCTAGAACATAATAGAATGGATCAAACGAATAGATTAACAAAAAAACACAAACCTTCAATTAGATTACATCAACTCCCTAGAAAACAAAATACAACATAAAGGAAAAGAAAAGAAACAACACTTGTAACCATAATAATGAAGAACAAAGGAGGAGGAGAGGAAGAGAACCTCTTCTCCTCTCCAAGCTCCACCTTTCCAAGAAGCCCCAAATGTATTCTCTCCCTAAAATGTGTATATCAAACCTTAAAAAAACTTAAAAACGGACTAAAGCTGCCTTTATATAGTTTTTAGAAAAAATAGCAAACTTGTAAATACTAGTCGCCGAAATTAGGGTTGGAAATGCGACATTTTTACATTCTGCGCGACTTGCACCGGGGCTCATTTTATTTACGTTGCGGCTCATTTTAATTGCGCCCCGATGCGTTGACACCATGGCTCAGTTTAATTGTGCCACAATGCGGTTCTACCGATTTCTTCTTTGGCAAAAACCCAATCACGGATTTCGTCGACTTTATGCCACGGCGCATAGAAGTGTGCTGCAGCTCAAAATCAATTTCGTCATCTTCACACTGTGGCTCAGAAAAGTGTGTTGCAGCTTAGATGCAAAATTTAACTCTTTTTTCGCTCGCCTTGATTTATCCAGACTCGATGGATCTAGGATGTCTGAACACTAACACAAGCATAAATAATCCTTTTTTTTTTTTGCACCTGAATACCTGAAAACACACACAACACTCGTGATTTCAGAAGGTAACAAATCATGCAAGAATCCACATCATAAATCATGCACTAAACTTTAAATTCCTTACAGTTTCACCCTAAATCACTAAATAAATCTGCATTTCCAACACTCAACAAAAGGTTATACTCAGAAACAAGGGTTGGATTATGAGGAAACTTTCTCACTAGTCACTATGCCTAAATCAATCAGAATTATGCTAGCCATAGCTGCATACTATGATTATAAGATATGGAAGATGGATGTCAAAACAGCATTCCTTAATGGATTTATTAAGGAAAATATCTACATGCAACAACCTGTAGGTTTTGTATCCAGTTCTGAAAGAAATAAAGTGTGCAAGCTGTATAAATCCATTTACGGGTTAAAACAAGCTTCAAGAAGCTGGAACATCCAATTTGATGAAACAATCAAAATGTTTGCTTTTATAAAGAATATGGATGAACCCTATGTTTATAAATGGACAAAGGATCATGCAATCATATTTCTCATACTATATGTAGATGACATACTATTGATGGGAAATGACATTAGGATGATGACTGAAGTTAAGTTGTGGTTATCCGGAACTTTCTCCATGAAAGACTTAGGAGAAGCAACCTACATCCTAGGAATTCATATCTATAGAGATCAGAACAAAAGGATTAATAGGCTTATCCCAGAGGATGTACATAGAAAAGATGTTGAAAAGGTTCGACATGCAAGATTCCAAAAAGGGAATTTTGCCTTGCAGTCACAGAATTCATCGTTCAAAAGATATGAGTCCAAAACTGATCAGGAGCGCGAGCAAATGCATGGGATACCCTATGCTTCAGCCGTAGGTAGTCTCATGTATGCTATGTTATGTACTATGCCTAATATAGCATATGTTGTGAGTGTTATAAGCAAATATCAATTCGACTCAGGGAGAAACACTGGTCAGTGGTTAAGACGAACTTTAAGTACTTAAGAAGAACTAAGGATCTAATACTAAGCTATGGAGGTTCAGTGTAATGCCCACATTAAGGTAAGTAACTTATTTATGCTTTTATGCCCTTAGTTTTGCTTATTTCAAGGAGAAAGATTGAAAAATCGACATTTGCAAACTTCGCCGCGGTAATGAACTTTTTGCCCAAATTTGTGTCAGAAATTTCAAACTTTGCCGAGGCGAAGAACTCTCTAGATTTTTTCGCCGAGGCAAAGAGCTGGCTGGAATTTTGAGAAAATTCCATAGAAATCTACCTTATGGGCAAAATGACCATTCTACCCCTAATTAGTTGAAAATGTGGGGAGTGAAAAATAAGGAAATTTGATGGAGAATGTAATGAAGGTAAGGGCATTTGTGTAAATGACTAAGGGACAAAGATGGAATTTTCTATAAAGTGTAAGGGCAAAATGGGAAAGTATGCCTATTAATATGAGATATTAAGGGTTCAAGCACAAAGACCTTATCATTCTCTACTTCCTCTCACACCACTTCCACTCTAGATTTCTCTCATCTCTTCATCAAATTTCCAAGGGATTTTAGAGGGCTTTTGGTTGGATTTTGGTAGAGATTTGATTCTAAGCACCCAAAGGTAAGAATTCTTGCAATAGAGGTGAGATCAATTTGTTAAAGTGTTGAATTCTTATAGTGTTTATGCTTAGGTTTTAGAGAAAGAACAACTCTACCAAAGAAAGAGAGATTCTAGTGGAATTACTCAAGAACAAGTAAGTAAATCCAACCTAAGTTATGATTTGAGAAATCAAGGGTGTAGAGATTTTACATATGTATATATGCTTATGATTTTGAGAATTGTTGATGAAATTGATGAATTATTGATGAGTTTGATGATTATTGATGAGTAGAATTTAGCCATGAGAAGTGGTTTTGGTTGTATGATGATTAATTGAAGTTTGGTTGAAGTTAGAAAGAGTTGAGTAGAATTTTTGGGAGTGTATTGTTTTGGATAGGTTTAGTAATTATTTAATGGAGTTTTACTCCAAATATCGGTGACTTGAGAAAGAGATAGAATTGTAGCCAAATTAGAATTTGATTAAGCATGCAATATGTTTGATGAAATGTCCAAGAGAAGTGTATGCATGAGTTGTAGATGGTATAGAGAAACTTATTTTTATGCTACATGACATCCTTGCATTTAAACATTTGCAATTAGAAAGAATAATGAGCATGACCCATCTACATACATGCATATACATGTGTACTAGAACTTAAAGAATAAAGAGAAAGAAAGTAAAGTTATTAAAGAATGCTCTAAAAGAAGAAAAGAATAAGTTGTCGTAAGAGTGCATGTGGATGAGGGCTATACCCAAGAAAAAAGAATACACTCACACTACCAGGGTTCCGAATCCATGCCTCAACCGAGCCCGATCGGCAAAGAATAAGAAAGAAAGAATAAGAATAAGAATAAGAAAGCATAAGAGAAGAAAAGAAAGAAGAGAAAGTATAGAAAGAAAGAAAGAATAGAAAACAGAAAAGAAAATGTGCATTTCTTGCATTTGTGCATGTGCATCACACTTATGCATGGCATTATGCCTACTACCATGAGTAGTGAAAAATTAGAAAGAAAGAAAGAAAGAAAGAAAGAAAGAAAGAAAGAACAAAGAGATAAGAATAGAGTAATGTAAGAAAGAAATAAGAATGTCAGCAACAGAGAGAAAAGGCTAGTTTAGCGGATTTACTTACTGAGCCATTAGTGCTCACTCTATTGATTTCTTTGTTTTTGCAAGAAATAGGTAAAAAGTGGTCGGATGGATGTTGAGAGGCGGATGGAAATGGCACCACTGTTTACTATTTTTGAGCTTATGTACACGAGAATTTTATTAATGTAAAGAATTTTATATATAAAGTAAAGAAATTTTCGGGCCCATTATCTTTTACTAATATGTGTATGTGTTTTTAATGTATTATATTTTCCAAGTATACTAGCTAGATAGAGTCATGACATTCAGAGTTGAAAATTGAAGGATACTCTGGTTCTTATTTTCAATTAGATATGGATGATCAAAAGTCTAGCTCCAAGTTCATTTTCATATGCAGTGGAGGAGTAGTCAGTTGGGAGAGTTCTAAGAAGTCGACTACTGTAGATTCTACTAAAGAAGCTAAATACATTGCCGCTTCAGAAGCAACAAAGGAAGTTGTCTGGATGCGCAAGTTCATGACTGAACTTGGTGTGGTTCCAAACATGGTTTATCCAATAACCTTGTATTATGACAATACTGGTGCTATTGCACAAGCAAAAGAGCCAAGGGCGCATCAGAAGTCAAAACATATTTAGCGTAAATATTACATTTCGAGAGAATTCGTTGGAGCTAGAGAAATTTTTGTTCAGAAAACACCTTTAGTAGAGAATGTAGCTAACCCACTTACTAAAGCGATGACATAGAAGCAGTTGGACTATCATCTTGAGAAGATGGGTATTAGATACCATAGCGATTGGCTCTAGTGCAAGTGGAAATTTTGTTAGTGTATGCCCTAGGAACCAATCGTGTTGTCGGTTTTAGGACATTATATCTTGTAAATGTGTTATGAATAAAAGAAAGTGTTCTTATTTCACATGTTGATTTACTGCTTCATTTATATTATATTTAATATTGCATGTGAAATGTTTGGATGACACGAATCTTCAGGAGATCAAATCATCGAAGAATTCCCTACGTAGGTAATGTTAATGAGGCAATAACATTGCATTGTAGGCATGCCGAATGTCTCCATTGAATATCATGTGATGATATTAGTCTGAGTGATTATAAAAGGTATGTCACTAAGGCATTAGCATGGATAAAAGGTTAGTGAACCGTTTATCGAATACAACCAATTACGATGAATCACATGGATGTTTAGAATGTGGTCAATGATGAATTGTAGGATTGTGCTAGTGTGCCACTGATCCTTAGACCTCAAACATCATGTTGGATTCAACATAGGATGCATATGGTTCATATGATGTACAAACGCGAGACTAGTTATGCCTTGTGTAATAAGACAGTTTGGTCATCTGTTATTCATGTGCGAGGACAAGTGATGGTCAAGATGGGATCCATTAACTCAAAACAATCCAATCTCGAGTTCCCAGACAAATGTCAATAAACATTGGAAAGGAGAAATCTCTGGCCAGAGTATAATGAATGTTAGATGAAAATTAGTTTCATGTTGATGAGTTCCATTGTATCGATAGACAATTCGATTAAAGATTAAGTTAAGGGTTTTAACATACCATGAACCATTATTAATCAGGATTAGATGATGGAGGGATTTTACTACATGGTACGTACGATCAGAAAGAGTTCATTGGAGTTTACACTTTATTGTGGTTTAGGGGTTATGGAATATTGTTAGACGTCTACCATAATCAGTGGGAGTTTCGATTATAAGGAGTTACAATGAAACATATCGAAATTCGATATTAGGCCCATGGCTAGATCGTGGTAAACCAAAATGATCTCACATAAAACCAAGCTCAAGGAGAGAGAGTAATACATATCATTGATTAGATTAATGATGTTCACACGTAAACAGTTACATCCGAATTAATGTATTGGTGAGAAATGATTATCCATGGATAGCTAGCACTAAGCAAGGGTAATAAAGACTTATTAAATATTATTATTGAATCAGATTCAATAATGAGGACAAAAGTGCATTGGTTTTTTATCCGAATCCAATCAATTCAACAACACATGCCATAAATCCAAGTTAAAATTCGACTAAACACAAAACAAGAACAATCTCACACTTACTTGCAATTTTTGACCAAGACAAGAAGAAACGCTTTAAGTATAAAGGATTGTTCCACCAATTTGAATTGATTCACCACCAAATCCCCTTGCCAAGACTTGGATAAAGAACGCACAATCAAAGAACACAAAAGTTCTCTCAAATGGATAAACCAATTTTCATATATTTCAAAAGCAAGTGATACAATGGAATAGTTACCCTTATATAGGAAAATACAAGGATAATCAAGTAAATTACAAATACAAGAAAATGAAATAAAATTAGCTAAATATTACAAGC
The DNA here is from genome assembly GCF_008641045.1 of Pistacia vera. NCBI lineage: Eukaryota > Viridiplantae > Streptophyta > Magnoliopsida > Sapindales > Anacardiaceae > Pistacia > Pistacia vera. The sequence goes on from NW_022196301.1 coordinate 695,760, forward strand.
CATTCATTCAAACAATAAGGCCATGCCTATTTAATGCAAAAGAGACACAATTCCCTAATTCTAGGATCTATGTCTTTAACCACCCCATTAGTTGTCTAAGCTTGCTTCCATTAGATCAAAAGCTAATCAATGTCCTAACTAAGTCTACTGATAGGGGTGTAAGAATTTGGGCCTTTAGAATCATGCAAATGGATCCAATAAGGGGTCATGTGGACTTTCCCTTTTATAATGCAAATTGGGCCGAATTTGACACTTTGAACATTTGGGCTTCTTTTTTGGTGGACTTGAGCTTCCCTTGTTATGCTTGGACTTGGAGTGACTTGGGCCGAAATGTTTGGACTTCTCTCTTTCTTTGAACTTGCTTAGGCCAAGTGGTCTTCATAGCTCCCTACATTCCACAAACCAAGTGTTTTAAGACTTTGAGTGAATTTCTGCAATTTAACCGAATTAGAAAGTGTGTTAGGACTTGCAATTCCTTGTCCACTCATGTTTACATGTGTTTTAGGACTTCTAAACATATCATCCTCCCTGGGTTGAGAAGGATTTTCCCTCAAATCTAGATCATCCTCCAAATATGGGCTTAGATATCCCACATTGAAGCTGGCAGAGACTCCCCCATACTTACTAGGCAACTCCACCTTATAAGCATTCTCATTTACCCTCTTAACAACCTCAAAAGGCCCATCTGCCCTAGGAGTTAATTTACTCTTTCTCTTACTTGGAAACCTCTCCTTTCTCAAGTGAATCCACACTAAATCCCCTTATTGGAATAGCTTAGGCTTTTTATGCTTATTTGCCTTATTTTTTATGTTTTCATTTGATTTTTCAATTTGAGCCCTCACAATTTCATGGAGTTATTTCATTTGCTTCAATTTTTCATTAGCATCCATACTTGGCTTAAAATAAAAGGGTAGGGAAGTGAGATCAAAAGGGATAAGTGGGTTTACTCCATATAACACCTCAAATGGAGTGTGACCCGTAGTTGAAGTAGGGCTCCTATTGCAGGTAAATTCAGCATGTGCCAATTGCAAATCCCAATCCCTAAAATGCTTACTAACCAAACTCCTTAGGAGATTGCCCAACACCTTATTCACCACTTCAGTTTGGCCGTCAGTTTGAGGGTGATGTGAGGTACTAAACATTAACTTTGTCCCTAATTTACCCTATAAACTTCTCCCAAAATGACTTGAAAATTTTGTATCCCTATCTGAGACAATGGTTCTTAGAATGCCATGAAGTCTCACCACTTCTCTAAAGAATAATTCAGCAACTTTGGAGGCATCATGTGTGGTATGACAAGGTATTAAATGGGCCATTTTTTAGAAGCTATCAACCACTACCATGATGGAATCCTTTCCCCTTTGGGTCCTAGGCAATGCAACCACAAAATCCATGCTAAGATCTTCCCAACGGTGCTTGGCTATGGGTAAGGGTAAGTATGGACCAACTTTGAATTGGCTCTTAGCCCTTTGACATGAACCACATCTCCTAATGACAGCTTGAACATCCCCTAACATCTTAGGCTAATAAAAGTATTCTTTGATGGTTTCTAAAGTCTTAGTAACCCCAAAGTAACCTGCCAACCCACCACTATGTGTCTCCCTCGTGATTAATTCTCTAAAATTACACCTAGGGATGCATAATTTTCTACCCTTGAACAAATACCCATCATGCATAATATAATCTTTGAAACCAGGTTTCCCACATTTGGTTATGCATGTTTTCGTCTCCAAATCTATCTCATAACACAACTTCATTAATTCAAAGTCTAAAACTCTAGAATCAAGAAAGAAAGTACGACATACCTTCTAGAGAGTTCGTTGGCTACAACATTGTGTGCTCCTTGCTTGTAATTTAGCACAAATGAGAAAGATTGGTTGAACTCAACCCATTTGGCATGTCTTGGATTGAGTTTGTGTTGCCCATTGATGAACATCAAACTTGGTGGTCCGAATGGAGGACAAATTGTTTCAGCCAAAGGTAGTGACTTCAATGGTCAAGTGCCCTCACTATAGCATAAAGCTCCTTATCATATGTCCTATATTTTCTCCTTGAATCACTAAGCTTCTCACTAAAGTATGCTATTGGCCTTTTGGATTGATTCAAAATTGCCCCAATGCCAACACCACTTGCATCACACTCAACTTCGAACACTTGGTTGAAATCCATAAGGCAAGAATGGGAGCTTCACACAACTTCTTTTTAATCAAATAAATGCCTCATTTCCTGCCTTAGTCCACTCAAAAGATCCCTTCTTCAAACATTCAATTATGAGGGCCATGATGTAACTAAAATTAGGTACAAATCTTTGGTAGAAAGAGGCTAAACCATGAAAACTCCTAACTTTCGTAATTGAACTAGGTTTAAGCCAACTATGAATGGATTCTACCTTAGATTGATCTACCTTAATGCCTTCTCCTAAAACCACATAACTAAGAACACCAATTGCTTCATAAATAATTCAAATTTTTCAAGCTTAGCATACAACTTTTTCTGCCTCAACAATTCAAGAACTAAGCTAAGGTGTTCTACATGGCTATCCTCACATGTACTATATATTAATATGTCGTCAAAATAAACAACCACAAATTTTCCAATAAAAGGCTTGAGTACCTCATTCATTAACCTCATGAAGGTGTTTGGTGCACTGGAAAGGCCGAAGGGCATCACCATCCATTCATACAATCCTCCCTTGGTCTTGAATGTCGTTTTCCACTCATCTCCTTCTCTCATTCTAACCTGATGGTAGCCACTTCTTAGATCAATCTTGGAGAAGATGGTTGCACCATGAAGCTCATCCAACATGTCATCCAATGGGAGTATGGGATACTGATATTTGATAGTTGTCCAGTTGATAACCCGACTAATGACAGATTTTGTGCATCTCATGGCAGATTTTGTGCAAATTCATCAAGGCAACATGTTATCAATCAAATATATGTAATTAACCATTCACAAAAAACTGTAAAATCTGGTACCCTAGGCTCTGATACCACTGTTAGGAAATGATCATCTATGGCAGCGGAAAACAAAATAATTTACATGATAGATCGTTCCTTAGAACCAAGATCAGGGCACAAAAATTACAGTTTATACATAATAATAGAATCTACAGAAAAATCAGTTTAAAGTTTAAGAAATCATACGCACGTTTGGAGGCTTCTCCAAGTTTGTCTCTGAACGGATTTCGCTATCGACCCAAGTGTAGGATCAAACCAATGTAGTCCACACGAAGATAATTCTAACGAACTAAAGAGAGATTTGCTAGATCCTCTTTAGTCTTTAAGAACCAAAAGAAATGAATGAAACTTTGTTTCAAGCAAAAGCATTCTGGCGTGGGAGAGAAGAGAAAGGGGCTGGAATTTTTCCTTTTAATGATTGAAATGAATTAATTGAATAATTCACAAAGTGTTGCACTTATATAGTGCACACTTTGCCATATTCCATCATGGAATAGGTGATAATCATATTTTACACTATGATTTTGCATTGAATTTTGATATCATTTAGGATACTTTTCATACAATTTGGGCCATAATTGCTACCTAATTCTATTAATTTGTCTTTGCAGACCTAAACGATGATTTTGAGCATAAATGACAGTTTTGAGCGTAAATTGTGTAACTTGAGCTTGGAAACTCGGAATGACCTGAATTAAGAAGCTTTGGAAAGCTAAGAAGAAAATCTACAACTTTAATGTTTTGGGTTTTTCCTAATTCTGACTTGAAAATGGTTAAACCTTGGCTTGAAGTCATGAAAAGTACGCTGGGAACTGAAGAAAAACGTCTTTGGACGTGTTTCAGTATTTTTACCATAACTTGAGCTGTAAACCTCGGATTGTGCTGATGATTGAACTACCAGAAATATAATTGAAAGGGCTACAATTCTTATGTTTAACACTTTTCCAGATTCAGACTCTATCATGCTCAAATTTGGCCCAAAATTCTTCGCCATGGCCAAACCTGCATCAGATGTAAAAATAAAACGACGCGTTTTGGCTTGCTAGGGCTTTGTCCTTAAGTGAAAGAGGTATAACTCAGAGGAAAAAGGAAAGAAAAAGAAGCTTGGTTCGTCATTTGGAAGGTAGCTCTTGGAAGGAGAAGATTATTGAAGATTTGGGCTTCAAATTAGAGAAGATTTCTCCATCTTTTGCTTGTTTTTCAATGATGAATCTTGATTCGGTTGGTTTTTGTTATTTTATTTCGTTTTTGAGTATGAACTGAGTTGTTTAGCTAGGGTTTGATGTAATCTTGATACAATGATTAAATTTATATGAATTGATTTACTTTGAGTTTTAATTTCATGATTGAGTGTTTATCTCTTTGCTTAATGACTTTTGGATGCTTGATCACCATTCAAATGTGTGTTGTTCACAATGAGACTGAGAAGTGATTTGTGATTGTGCCTCTTGGGATAAATACCGTAGATTAAGCAAACGCTAGAGATAGGTTTAGCGATCTATGAAATCTAGATAGAATTCCATAAAGCTTAAAAGACTTTGAACTATTAATCTTCATTTTGTTGGGTGCGGAAGCTTAATAGGGATAAGTAGGGAAATGTAGCATGAGAATGTATGTTTTACAACTTAGGGAATTCGATTTTCAATCAAGGAATTAGAACTTGGGTAATAGATTCTATGATTTGGGTTAGCGTATCTAGGTGAAATCAACACCCTAGCATTTTTTAGCATTGTTTAATTAGTTAAGTTGTTGGGTTTTGCTTTAATTTCATTATCATTCATTTATATTTTGTTAATTTGTATTTAGTTGGTTAATTTTCCATCAATCCAATTTATTGTTGCTTCAATTAGGACTTAAACTAGAGAAATCGGTACTTAGTAACACTATCCTCGTGGGAACGATACTCACTCATCACTTTATTACTTGTGCGACTAGTATACTTGCTACATTTGCATGTTTATGAAATCACGCATCAATAGGCTTGGGCTCCAACCCAAACACCCCTTGTATCCAAACAACCCCCTTTAGATATTTTAATAATTATTATTGTTATTTTTCAATTAAATTCAATTAATATATATATTTCATATATTAACATTTAACAAGAACAATAATTTATTTAAATATATACGAACACATATTTAAATATAATTTTACTTATTTAATTTTAATTAACAAATTAAATAAGGGCTATGACCTCAGCAAATTTAATTACATTGTGGAATTACCAAAATTCCCTTTCGTCTAAAAGGACGAAAACGCCCTTCTTATAAACTGGTTTTTAAATTATCTTCTATTTTTGTAACCCGTAGGCTCCTTATCATACTGGCAGTGTGTAGTATTGTGATTAACACCAATTAATTGTCTCACTACACACAGACCAAGATTGGCCCCTAGCAAGACATCATGGCCTCTCGATAGATTCGGATTCAGCGAAGCAGCTACCTGTCAACGATATGGTTACCGTACAATCCAATCCTTTCATCATTCGTTATCTCGACGAGACCGTGGCATAGAAATAGTGTCAACCTCCGTTACTCTCTATATTATGTATTCAGTTACTGGACCAATGACTTGTATTATAAACTGGATAGAGCAACAACTCAATCCCACAGTGGCTGTAGTTTTAGTGTCATTGCCATTTATTGAAGTGCGCCGTGAGATAACTTCTCCGGTACCCGGGAGTGATGAATCCTCTGTCTATCCACCATAATCTTGATGCACTCCTTAATATAGCCTGTAACATCTACTGAAAACTGTACAATGCATGCATAATAACAATAGAAAAGTTGGGCCCAAAGTTTTCTTCTTTTCATTACAATTCATGTGTCTTTTATACATAAAGAGTACTGTTTACAAAAAATGTATTTTAAAAGACAAAACAGGGGAAACAGTGTAGCTATTCCTCATTGCTTGCCGACGCCCCTCCGACCGCAACATCACCTAGAACCTGCATCCACAAAGGAAAATAACGGGGTGAGCACAAAATAATGCTCAGTAAGTAAAACTCTCTATCTGTCTGTCCCCGTATGAATAACTCTTAATTCTTTCCTTATGCTATCTCTGATTCTATTTCTGTTTCTAATAACATCATGGCCTCATCTTACCGGAGGTACGGCCGGATGGCGTTCACACAGCACCATCTCACTCTCTATGGCTATCGGGTGGAATTCACACAGTACCAACCCGTTCTTAGTGACTACCGAGTGAGGATCACAAAGCACCAACTCGGTTCTTTCTAACTATCGGGTGGAGATCACCTAGCGCCTACCCGTTCCTCATGAATTTTGGGTAACGATCACCAAGCATTTACCCGTCTCTAGTCACTATCGGGTGATGGTCACAAAGCATCAACCCGTTTCTACTAAATGTCGGATGATGATCACAAAGCATCAACCTACTTATCTATCACTAACCGGGTAGCGGTCACAAAGCATCTACCCATTTCTACTACTCATCGGGTGACGATCACAAAGCATCGACCCATCACTCTAAGGGCTATTCGGATGATGATCACCAAGCATCAATCCGATTCCCATAACGGTCGGGTGATGATCACAAAGCATCATCCCAACTATACTACTCTTCTAATTCATTCTATTGTAGCATTTTTCAATGCTCTCTACCCTTAGAGTAATTTTACCCACTAAGCTCTCTACTCATAGGGTAATTGCATAAACCATTTCCTTACACTTTCTTAGGTCACTTTTCCATGTACAACTAGTGCCTATGGATGGTTCATCTTCACCAATGCACTTATGAGATGCCAACATGCAATGTTGCAAGAATTAAGGTTCATTTCTCACACTCAAACCTCTATTAGGCATTTCATCAAACAACTCATGTGCACTATAAAACTCTATCATAGCCATGATTCTAAAACTTTTCTTAACCATCCAAAATGGGGAAAAACCCCTTCACAAAGCCACAAAACCTGCCATAGAAAACACTTCCAAAAAGGGGATCCATAATACCCCTTAAATTCCATCTCAACTACCTTGCCAAACCAACAACCCATTTCTCAAATTTGCAAGGTATAAACAATCACAAAGCATAGAAATCTCTATTTAATCCTTCATACATGCTATATTACATGCACATCACATACATACATCATTTCTATCAAAACCCTAATCAAGAAAATTCATAAATCTCAACTTGGGTTGGGTTTTACTTACTTGTTAAGGAGAGACTTCACAAATTCTTCCTTTCACTTGTTTAGCTTGATATCTCCTCAAATCTTAGCCAAAAGAATGAAAACCCTCAAACTTCAATATGGGTTAAAACTCCCAAATCACACAACTTAAGAAGAAATCCTTACCTTAGGAAGCCTTAGGTTGCTTTTCTACCCCAAATCCCTTCAAAAATCCCTTGGAAATCCTTGATCAAAAGAAAAGAGAAGTTGAGAGGAGAAGAATGGAGAGTCACGTTTGAGAAGAAGAAATGAGGGGTTTCTTTGATTCTAATTCCTTTTAATGAAATATAAACACACTCATTCCCATTTTGCCCTTATTCTTCTTTGGGAATTCCATCCATATCCTTTGATTCATTACAAACTCACCCCTATATCAACATATTCTCCATGAAAATTCCTTACAATTAACTCCCCACTTTTCCTGCTAATTAGGGGTAGAAAGGTCAAATTGCCCTTAGGGAAGAAAATATCTAAAACTCAACAAACAATTTAAACGGCCTGTCGCCGCGGCGAAGAAACTTCTGTCGCCGCGGCGAAACTGTCCAGAGAGTTTCCCCATGGTTTCAACACATCTTCGCTGCGGCGAAGATTCTTCTTCGCCCCGGCGAAGCTTGGTACACTAAAATTCTTCTATTTTCAACCAATTTCAGGGCAACAATCAACATAACATTCAAACAAACAAATATAACAAAAACCAACTCGATTAAGGGCAAAAGAGGAAACAATAACAACGTACCTCAAGCGGGGCGTTACATAGCCAATCACCACCGTATTGACAGCTCTGAATAGAACTGCATTAGGCTAGTGTCAAACTACACCAATCGGTGCACAAGGCGCTCTAGTGATCTCAAGTCTAAGGATCACATATACCACCATTCATTAGAAGATTTGTTCTATAGACACTGGGGTTACCATCCATATGGAATCCTCTGGTGGGTCAGTCCAGTGAACTTGCCTATAGCAAGCACCCATGTGTTGTACCAAGCTCTCACCAAACAACCTTGACAAGTGAGATCAGTCACTGCCTTTCGACAAGGTCGTTCAACACTATGATAGCCTTACCGTATTATCTATGCCCTTACTTCAGAATAATATTGGGGCTACAGACGTTTTTAGAATGGCCACCATATGTGCTCATAGGGTTCTCACTATTAAGATTTGAAACACTTGATACTGTCGTCAAGGTTCTACCATTCTAAGGACATATATCAATACATACAATGATGATTTACGCGATAAAGTATAAAATGCCTTTTATTGATCAATGAACATTATTACAAAGAGTCACTTCTACAATAATTGATTGGCTCTAGGGCATCTACTCTAACATGGACAACGGCTTGGGTGGGGCTAATGTTGCAAGGGTTATGGTTTTCTTATTGAGCTTGAATGAGTAGGTGTTCTTGCAGCCATCATGGATCACCTCTCGGTCATATTGCCATGGTCTCCCAAGTAAAAGATTACAAGCATCCATAGGGATGATGTCACAAAGCACTTCATCCAAATAGCTCTTGCCAATGGAGAATGGCACTACTACTTGCTTAACTGTTAGGAATCAATCTAGCCAACGCAGTAGAAAAACAAAAATTAAAAGAATGAATCGATTCCTTTTATGCCAAGATCCAAGTATAGATTATATAGTTTACATGTTAAATCAAAATTCTGCACAAAATAATATTAATCTAGACAAGGATCAGAGATCTTACGCACATTTGGAGGCTCCTTCAATTGTCTCTGAATCTACTTCGCTACCAATTCAACGTAGAATCGAACGAACGGTGATCCACACGAAGACAATCTGAAGAACCAAGAAGGGATTTGCTAGATCCACTCAATGGCTTCAAGAAAAAATTTGAATCAAAGAAAATCTTTGATTCACACACAAAGGGAAACGTGAGAGGATGAGAGTAAAAAGGCTACCTTTTTTCTTTCAATAATGAATGAATCAAATTTTTCTTTAACACACATGCACTTATATAGTGCATGTGCTAAAACCCTATTCCTATAAGGAACAGGCATGGGCTCGAACCCTAATCCACCCTTGTATCCAAACACCCTTGTTATGGTATTTTATTTTTAATTAAATATTATTATAATTAAAATCAATTAATATATTTATAAAATATATTAACATTTAATTAATAATAATAATTCATTTAAATATATACGTACATATATTTAAATATAATTTCACTAATTTAATTTCAACATTAAATTGAATACAGGCAACAAACTCAGCAAATTTAATTGCATTGTAAGATTACCAAAATACTCTTTCATCCTAAAAGATGAAAATACCCCTTGGACAAAACGATTCTTAAATTATCTTCTAAGTGTGTGACCCGAGGCTCCCCATCATACTAGCAGTGAGTAGTATCACGATTAACACCAACTAATCGTCTCACTACACACAGACCAAGATTGGCTCCTAGAAAGGCATCATGGCCACCCAATAGATTCGGATTCAGCAAATAGCTACCTATTAATGATATGGTTACTGTGCAATCAAATCCATTCATCATTTGTTATCTCATCGAGACTGAGGTACAGAAATAGTGTCAACCTCAATTATCCTCGATACTTTTGTATTCAGTTATTGGACCAATGACTAGAATACTAAATTGGATTGAGCGCAACAACTCAATCCCACTGTGACCACAAATTTAGTGTCATTGCCATTTACTGAAATGTGCAGTGAGATAACTTCTCCTATACCCGGGATTGATGAATCCTTTGTCGATCAACAATAGTCTTGATACACTCCTCGATGTAGCCAATCACTACCGTATTGATAGCTCTAAATAGAACTGCATTGGGCTAGTGTCAAACAATACCAATTGGTGCACAAGGCACTCCGGTGATCTAAGTCTAAGGATCACATGCACCGCCATTCGTTAGAGGATTTATTCCATAAACATTAGGGTTACCATCTATATGGAATCCTTTGATAGGTCAGTCTAATGAACTTGCCTACAACAAGCACCCATGTGTTGCACCAGGTTGTCGGTAAACAACCTTGACAAGTGAGATAAGTCACTGCCTTTCAACAGGGTCATTCAACACTATGATGGTCTTACTGTATTATCTGTGTCCTTGGTCAGAATAATACTAGGGCTACGGATATTTCTAGAATGGCCATCATATGTGATCATAGGGTTCTCACTATCAAGATTTGAAACACTTGATACCCTCATCATGGTTCTACCATCCTAAGGACATATATCAAAACATACAGATATGATTTACATGATATAGAATAAAAATGTCTTTTATTGATTAATGAACATTATTACAAAGAGTCAAATTTACAATAATTGAATGACTCTAGGGCACCTACTCTAACATTGACTACTCGGATGGTGTCTCCATTGCTCAACCATTGTAGCTTGTATGGATGAAAATGATTTACACTCGGCAACCCTAATTTCTCCACAAGTGTGGTGGAAGCAATATTGGTACAACTTCCACTATAAATGATCATTGAACAAACCTTCCCTTTTATGGTGCATCTTGTGTGAAACAAATTCTCCCTTTGGTTTTCTTGAGGGTTCAATTGAGTATGCAACAATCTTTTAAGCATAAGCATCTTTCCATTATCGGCTTCTATAACCTCAATCTCACTTTCATGTACTTCCTCTTCTTCACTAGAATCCCTTTGACATGCATCATCAATCTCATTAATCTCTCTAAGGGTCATAACCCTTTAGTTTAGGCAGTTTTCTTGGAAGTGTCCATAACCTTGACACTTGAAACACTTCTTGTGTTTCAAATCTGGCCGTGGATCATCATTCTTCACAAAGCTTGTTTTCTCCTTTGGTGCTTCATTGGCCTTGTTTTTGTCATAGGCCGTAGGTGTCACATAAGGTTTGGTGTAGGAAGGTGAACCCTTTTGGTAGTTATTCTCCTTAAAAAGCTTCCTAGGGGCCAAGGACTTCATACTCTTCAATTGCTTCTCAATCTTGGTGGAAAGCTTGCAAACATGCTCAAAAGAATGGTAAGTTTGCAACTCAATCTTCTATGCAATGTCCTTACTCAAACCTCCAATGAACCTTGCAATTGTATGCTCATTCTCTTCGGGAATATCACTTCTCAACATCAACCCTTCAAACTCTGAATATACTCTTCAACCTTCCTATCTCCTTGCTTCAAATTATGGAGTTTAAGATAAAGGTCTTACTTGTTACTGTTGGGCAAGAACCTTTTCTTCAACATTCTCTTCAACTTCTCCCATGACCTAATCCTAGTTTTCCCTTCCCTTTCTCTCTTCTTCTTTGTATTTTCCTACCACAATGAGGCATACTCCTTGAACTTCAATATGGCCTACATCTCTTCTCATCATTGTAGTTTTTAAATTCAAATACTCGTTCAATCTCATGCAACCAATCAATGAAGTCATTTGGGTCAAGACTCCCATTGAATTCAGGTAAGTTTATCTTGATACCTCTATCATCTTCAAAATGTCTTCTTCTCCTCCTAGGTGCTTCGATTTCACTAGATGAAGCACTACTATCTTTTATCTCTTCCACTCGTGGTGGTGTTCCCATAGTGGTAGTGTGTTCGTCCTTCTCGATGGGGTTGGTGTGGGGTTTCTACATGGATAGGTTTGGGTTGGGATAAATTGGCTATGTCCTTAGACATGTTAACCATCATGGCCATCATGGTACTCATTTGTTGCTTAACCTCATTAATTTCCCCTTGTAACTTTAGGTTAGCAAACTCCCATGGGGGTGGAGGTGAAGGTGAGGAGGTTGGGGTTTTATTTGCCATGAAATTTGGGTGAATTTCGTTTTGTGAACAGTAACCTCGGATGAATAGTAACTTTTTTTTTAATATGGGAATAGTGAAATTTGGGAGGGAAAGGTAAAGTGTATAAGTTTTGGTGATTTTGGTTGAAGTGAATAGTAATCTATGAATAGTAAGGATTAGACTAATTAATGGGAATTAGTCTAGTTAAGTGTGTTTAGGGTTTGGTTAAGGTTTAGAGTTGATTTGGTTGGAAAGAAATGGGTTTAGTTGAATTTGGAAGGAATTGGTTAGGATTGGGTGAGGTGGCAATGGAGTTGGTTAGTAGGGGATAAGATGTAAGGGAGTTGGTTAATGGTAATAGTGTTTGAGGAAAGAGAATGTGGGTTCAATGAAATGACAATTGGAGAAGACAATTTCAAGCCAAAACGCTTCCAAAATCTAACAACTCCAACTTAAATTCCGACCAAACTACACAAATTCAACCCTAAAACAATTCTACTCCACTTCACAGCCTATGCTCTGGTACCAAATGATCCAAATCCAACCAATTCAACAACACAACATGCCATAAATCCAAGTTTAAATTTGACCAAACACAAACCAAGAACAATCTCACACTTACTTGCAATTTCGGACCAAGACATGCAGTGGAAACACTTCAAGCATAAAGGATTGCTCCACCAACTTGAATTGATTCACCACCAAATCCCCTTGCCAAAACTTGGATAAAGAATGCATAATCAAAGAACACAAAAGTTCTCTCAAATGGATAAACCAATTTTCATATATTTTAAGACCAAGTGATACAATGGAACAGTTACCCTTATAGAGGCAAATACAAGGATAAACAAGTAAATTACAAATACAAGAAAATGAAATAAAATTAGCTAATATTACAAGCCATTCATTAAAAAAATAAGGTCATGCCTATTTAATGCAAAAGAGACATAATTCCCTAATTCTAGGATCTATGTCTTTAACCAACTCATTAGTTGTCTAAGCTTGCTCCCATTAAATCAAAAGCTAATCAATGGTCCTAATTAAGTCTACTAATAAGGGTGTAAAATTTGGGCCTTTAGAATCATGCAAATGGATCCAATAAAAGGTCATGTGGATTGTCCCCTTTGTAATGCAAATTGGGCCGAATTTGACACTTTGAACATTTGGGTTTCTTTCTTGGTGGATTTAAACTTCTCTTGTTATGCTTGGACGTGGAGTGACTTGGCTCGAAATATTTGGACTCTTCTCTTTCTTTGAACTTGCTTGGGCTGATTGGTCTTCATAACTCCCCACATTCCACAAACCAAGTGTTTTAGGACTTGGAATGAACTTCTTCAATTCAACCGAATTAGCAAGTGCGTGAGGACTTGCAATTCCTTGTCCACTCATGTTTACAAGTGTTTTAGGACTTGTAAACGTATCAGTTTTATTCTAAAGAGTTAGAATATTTAATGGGATTAAAATTTGGGCCAATTAACAATAAACAATAAAACCAAGGACTTGACATAAATGCTCTTTTCCAATATTAATTTTAAATTGTTTGATGACTTCCCAAGACAATTTAAAATTACACTTTGCGCCCATGGTATATAAACCAAGTGCTATACCATTTTCATTTTTTTTGAAAATAATTGAAACAAAATCACTCTCTCGGCTCTATCTTCCTTGGCTTGTGTGGATCACATTTTGAGGTTCTTCAAGTTCACTTAAAGAACTAAGACTCTAAGAAAGAATATTAAATTGTTGAATAGCAAAGGAGTAGGTAATATTTCATCCTTACCTTGAAATATTTTGGGCTTATGTGTAATGTTTGTATTCTACCTTGCATCCATCATCTTGTTCATCATTTTTACACCATTTCCGTGTCCAAAATGCATGAATCCCAACATATTTTATTAAAGATTTAAGATGAAATAAAATGTTTATTTAAAGTTGTTTAGGACAATAATTTATACTTTAGAGTTATTACCACATCTTTGAACTTGCGGGTACGTAATAACTCCCCGGCGTTGACATCTTCTTGAAACCAAAATATTTCTGGGTTTTCAAGTATGTTTAGAGCTTCTTAGCACGAAACAATGTTTATCTCTTTTATCAAAGTCTATATATTAGATTTAACATGCTTCATTAATTAATTATTAATGTGCTGCATATTTTACCATTATGCTAGTTGCATTAATGATAACTAAGTCAAAACAATATTTTTCGTAATTACACCTCTATTAGGGTATAATCTCTTTATAATAATAAAATTAGTTTGGTTCTACTATTATGATTATGACTATAGAGAGATTCTACTGTATATAATCAACATTGTTACACCAAAATAAAAATAATTTAAAAAATTCAATAACGAAGCATGGAGCATCAACAGATGATACATATATATAGGTCAATGAAGCTTGCAGTTTGCTCTCTCAATAAGGTTCCCCAGTAGCACAACCAATTATCCAAACCCTTTAAGGAAGAAGTAGTTCTAAAATCCTACCATAAATTTCTCTACTTAAACAAAAGTAGCATAACAAGGCCTCTCAAAACTTGATTATGCTTCAATGCCGCCATCAACTTCTCTCTTTATAATTAATTAAACATCACACACACTTTGTATTACACACGACTAACATAATCACTATGGTTATTTTATTAGGAAGATGGAGATCGAGCTTGATATCAATTCTGGCTAGGAATTGTCTCAATTGCATGAGCCAGTTCTCGGGTGAGATTGTCAGCTCGATCGTCTTGTCCTCCGGCAAAATTATAAACCCGAAAGGCAAACTGAAATGCTCTCCATAGCATTTTAACACATTCCTGTGCTTTTCCTTCACATTTGTTTCCATTTGCTGCTTCTGCTTTTGCTTCTCTACTTTCCTGAATCAAGTTCAAAACAAAATTGTCCCCTTGAAATGTAAGTCACCTTTATGAAATTTCAACAACGGAAACATGTATGCATATATATTTGTTTTTTTACCTGTAGTGCAAGCTCCATGCAGCTGGAGGAAACATCCACCATTAGTTCTTTGATTTTGATGAGGATGCTGAAGTCGACATGGATATTATGAGTCCGAAATTTCTTGATTTCCTCATCCTTTGTTCTCTCCAATGCTTCGATTTCTCCTTTGATCTGCTAGTTATTGTTTTTTTGTTAGTTATGGGAATATAAAGGGATAGTATTTAGTGAAGGAAAGTTTAATTTATGGCTGAACTCAGAAGACTAATTACCTTGTTAAAGTAACGTTCAGCCTTGTCCAGCAGTTGCTTCAAGGGAGCCACAATCTTCCAATCTTGTAATTCAGTAACCCTTGCTTCTAACTTTGAGTATAATGCTGTGGCTGTCCTCAATGTTTCCAACTTCTTTAAAGGGAAGCCTTCGAATCGCGCTAGCACCTGCATATCAAACCATTAATTATTCGCAGTTCATCATCATGGTAAGCCATAGAATGAACAACGCTGAAATTAAACCTGAGATTCATCAGTCAAATTCTCAAGTAGTGATTCTACTTGTTTCTGGAACTTAAGCAGCTCGGCCATGTCCTTCGTCTGGAAAATACTAATTGAAGATTTCAACTCTGTAATTGGTTTTGCATACTTTTGAACATCTTCTTCAATTTTTTGGAAGTAAGCCGATCTGAGAGATGCATAAAATAACATAAATTTAATTCATGTCCTTGAAATATAAATAACTCAAAGATGGATTAATTTAGCATATATTTATACCTCTTTGTCATCTCTGCTAGTGCATCAGCCATTCCTTTTCCACCAGCTCCAGCTCCAGATCCACCAACGCCCCTTCTTCCACCTGTTGATTTACTTAAATCATTCCCTTCTACCTTCCCTTTTAGAAGCCGATACAAACTCCCCATTTGGCTTGATCTCTTCAATTTAGTTGATTTCTTGGGTCGCAAGGATCGCACTACACCAACTGGAGGAGGTGGAGGTGCAGCAGCTCCATTTACAACTGGCATCGGTGGCGGCCGCGGCATTGCTAATAGTGCTTCTAATACTGCTCCTGACCTTCCAGGTGGTGGTGGAGGTGGTGGAGGTGCTGCTGATACAGCTCCTAACTTTGCAGGGGGAGGCGGTGGTGGCGGCGGCATTGATTGTGCTGCTGTGAGATTTGACTTCCACATGGGTGGTGGTGGTGGCGGCAGTGGCGGTGTAAGTGTTAAGTTTGGCCGGAAATCAGGTGATGGAGGTGGTGTAGGAGTTGATGGTACTAGTGCTACATTTGGAGACAAATTTGGCTGTGATGAAGGTTCCCTTGCTATGGCTACAGGAGCTGTCACCAAATCCTTTGGCTTTTCAGTTTCAGTGTAATGTTCTTGTGTGTCTTCAATAATAGCAGCTGGTGCTTTATTCACTTGTGCATCTTCCATAACTTCATCAGCAATAATGTTGTTTTGAGTGGAAGTCCTTGAAACTTGAACTCCGGCATGAGGAGGCATATGGAAAGACAGGCGCTTGACATCAATGGGGTTTAATTTCCCCACTGCTTGAACTCTTAGAGACAAGAAAAGAAGTGAGGTATAAGATGTATTACTTCGAAACTCTCCAGCCTTTCTCATTTCCGGAAGCACCGAGGTCGGCGTGGCTGGTGAGCCACAAAGAGAGCTGCCGTCGTAGTCTGAACAACTCTCCAGGATTTTCGCCGATTGACTACCTCGTGGACTTGAATCTTTCTTCTCCTCGTCTTCATCCATCATATCAAACTTCTCTCTGGCTATCCTAATCAAGGAATCTAGTGTTGCCATTACACTTTCAACTGAAACAAAAATATAAAGTTTTTAGCAAATTCAATTAAGAATCTCAAAAGGGTAATTGCTATCTAAATATTGCAACTTCATATATTACCACGGTGCTCTGTGTTGCTGTTCTCCATATCTCCGTGCATATCCAATTCAAATATGTCCATGGATTCGTTATGCATCGTCCACGAACTTTCTACGGATTTCAAAGTCTTTGAAAAGTGATCCAGAACTTGATCTATAGATGTTTCTTTCATTTCTGATAACTGAATCCTCGGAACGATTTCAGGATACAGATTTTGGAGATCTTTAATTGTCCTCATCACCAGCTGCAAGTGAGAAAAATTTCAGGATTTATGATACTTTTGATGTACAAACTTTTGAGAGGGTAAGTACGGACAGAAAATAATACCTGTCCTATTGAATTTGAACGATCAGGAGGAGGTAGGTCAATGATGTCACTGAATGTCATGATTTTCTTCTTCAGCTTTACCATCAAAATTTCGTCCGAATTTCCGAATGACTTGTTCATTCTCAAGCCTTTAACTTCCTTCTCATTCATGAATAGGGAAGAGCCTTTAAAAGGGTCCAGCAGTTGCTTATTTCCCTGTCAATATCAACATTGCTCATCAATGCCAAATTGATAAACCATTTATCCTTCATCTATAATTCTGTTATCAGAATTATAAAAACAACTAAACGTCAGGAAACCTTTATTAATCCTGGAACACAATGAAAAACTATGACAGAATTATACCTCATTTTTCCTATGACCCAACAACGTGTTCGACGGCGAGAAACCGCAGACTCTTGCTGCTGCCATAGCTTATCTGCAATGCTAAGTCTTATATCTTGATGTTGATGATGTATATATATGTATATGTATATAATTTCTTTCTTCTATTTTGCTTTTTGTGGTCAATGAATGACTAAAATACAATGAATAATTCAACTCTTATTGAGCAATAAACTAAAACGAAGTTCAAAAGTTTCAAATGCGAAATTAGTTTCACCGACGTGCAGCGCAATTAGCTTGTAAAATTTCCTAATGGGCCAAAGAGATTCCCTCTAAAAAAAATTATCTGAAATTTCTCCAGAAAATGAAAAGCCGAGTTGAGAAACTGAAGTTCGAGTATTTTAAGGACAATTTACAGCTTCATGAGTTGCTGTCTTGTTGGCAGTTGGGTTCATTTTTAGTCGAGTGTCAGAAATTTTGAGTTTGTTTTAACCGCTAACTAATCTTGCCATGGATAAAAGGATTTGATGTTAGGTTGGATTTTCGACAGATAATTATACAACAGTTTATGAGTTGGCTGTTTTGTATCCATTATTTATCGATATAACTAATTTCAACTTTACAGTTTCCACAATGGGATTTGCAACTACATTTTTGTTTCTTCTAAATTTGTCTACAATTAATTTATCCATTTCCAACCAACCAAACCGTGTTATAATAGGTAGGCGTTTGCACAACTAAGAAGTATTATTTATATAATTAAAGAAAATGACACCTCACCTGCTGACTCTGCAGAATTTTTTTCTTGGGGAATTCCCTACAAAATTGTAGAATGGTCAAAGACCACTATCAAAATCTGATAGGCTTGTATTAATAAGTCAAATTAATAGAAACATTAACTAAATTTATCTTTTTTTTTGTCTTTACTCTCTATTTTCTCACTGTCCAAACAATCTGATAAAACCAAAACCAGGGAAATGATTGCAAGGATTTTAGATCCTTCAACTTTTTCAAAAACTGCAGTTTTTTATTCCACCATTTGATTGCTTAACACTGCAAAAGAAAAAAAAAATGCTTGTGATAATTATGCAGAATTGGTCCACCTTCTATTAGTTGAATTCCAAATGCATGTATATAAACTAAGGTCTTTTTATTGAATGGTAGCTGCAAAACATCTATCAAAGACCATGATTTCAGAAAAATGCTGACAATTAATTGAATTTAAAATATAAAATTTTGTTCAAGTCTGTATATGCAGTACATGTTAATAATAACGTAGCATATATAATTAAATTTGGTCTACTTTCTAAAGAGTACATTTGACAGATTCAGCAAAATATTAAAGCTTAATTTTTAGTAATATTTCAACTATTCTTTGGAAATAAGAACAGCAAAAAGTGTTAATCACATGGTGAAAGATATAAAGAAGCATTAACAAACAAGTAATGGCTCCTTTAAGATATATGCTGCCATAATCCATGTAAACAATCATTCACTGCCACAAAATATATGTAGGAATCTTTAAGTTTTACAGGGTTCAAAGAATTAGAATTCCAGAAAATAAAAATTACAACTCTTGGCAGATTATTTATTTCCCTAAAATACAAATAATGACACCTTTAGACTTCAATCAAGTCTCTAATCAGATTATGCCGCCTGTAGAAAACAACGGAAGAGAAAAAATATATAACTAAAACAAAAACTATACATTAAGTGGGAGCAAACTACACAAGAAGTAGTAGAAATCTTAAAGGAATTGGTAATAACAAGCTGATATCAGCTCCAGCAGTTGGATCAGCTGTGATCTAACGTTGAAGAACATGCAATTAAGTACCATTCACGTTTGAGCTTTTCCTTAAGATGCTCCAATTCTAGAAGAAACAATCTTGTTTGTCTCTTGAGCTGCAGAACGAGTTCTATTCTTGTCAGCAGTAATGCTTCCTTTCGTTGTTTTACTTTGTAATGGTACTTTCTTGCATACTACTGGAGCCAAACCACTAGCTGCAGTTCTCTCAGCAATTCTTTTCTGCCGTTGAATTGCCAATTCTTCCATCTTCTTCCGAATCTCTTCTTCCTGCTCACAAGCATGTTTTGAAAAGTTACAAAAGGAATACAAAATGTTGAAAGGTAATAAAATAGCTATTCACATTAAGCAACCAAATGCGCATCACTACCTTCTCCAACGTGCTCTTCTGAACTGCCGGCCTACTCACAAATGGTTTCCTGCTCTTTGAAATTAGCTCAGGTTTGGTCTTCCCAATTAATCCACGAGTAACTTTAGACTTTGCGTCTGTTCCTGGATATTTTGCTCCATCAACTTCATTATTCTTAACAACAGAGGCCTCAGAATTTGAAGAAAGCCTCTTATCTTCAGCATCTGAGAACCTCCTATTAGCTTCCTCAAGTGTCACGTCGACTCCATGATCCACATTCCATGAATTATTCACAGATTCAAATTTAGATTCTCTTTCAAGCACCATACACAAGTCATCAGGTTCACATACTTCATGCTTATCTTGTGAGACATTTGCAGCAACATTTCCAGGGTTAGCAGCTGAAGTTAGGCCTGCAACCATGCTTATGTCTGTTCTCCATTGGGAATCGTATAAATCATCAGTTGCTGGTTGAGACTGTACCATGAAGGAATCATCAATAAGTACGTCTTTCCTGTGTTTCTCAATCTGGAAGTGATCCCCTACTGACATATCTCCATCAAAGATTGCATGCTCTCTGGTTGATTGCTGGTTTTCTGGTTTCCCAGAGTGATTGGCTACAAACCAATCTTCTGCCTTTGCTGTCTTAATTATAGATGAATCAGCAGCAGATACAATATCATCAAAATGACAACTAGATTCTTTTGGTGCCTGTGAAAACAACAAATCTGCATCTGTACAATCCCCTCTTTTCAAGACAGAGCGGAAGTTCTCTTCATTTTCAAAACCTTCCAGCTTAGCTCTATGTTCACTTCCTCCTTCCCTCTCATTTACAACAAAGGAGTCAGCTGCAATTATCCTTTGCTTGGGAACTTTTTCAGATTCTGGATCCACAGCAGAGCTGGTTGCAGAAGAAATTCCACCTTCAGAGCTTCTGACAATTAACTCTTCATCCCGAACATCCATTGAGTGCATCCTTTCTACACCATTAACCGTTGCATCCTCATCTCTCATGAGAAGATTTTGGAATGCATCCCAGTTTTCATTTCCCTTTCCTCTCTTAGACACATCTGCAACTGAGTTATTGTCAAAATCCTGGTCACTAGCATCATTTGATCCATTTGCAACATGGAGGTTTTTGTTAGCATCTCTATTTTTTTTATTACTTGAGTTCGACTTTCGAGATTTCTTCAATAATCCAACTGCATCATCTACCTTTTTGAAGGAATCTTGATCGATGAACTCATTCTCATCTGAAGAAGATTCACCAGACCCTCCACTTTTTTCTCCATTTCTCCTCTTAGGAGTAATGTAATTAATATTTCGAATGACAACTGTTCTGGAGGACTTCGTCCTATGCTTTTTCCTGTATGAATGCTCAGTTGAAGAATTCTTCTCCTGCTGTATGATTGAATCTGAGTCACTCCCAAAGTCTGAGTCACTGGATTCAGTTTGTCCATCTTCTTCTGAATGTTCAGAACCTTTTCTGTTAAGAAAATTTTCTTTCTTTCGGGAAGATGACTTATGATTCCTATGATAATCACCTTGCCATTGCATATTCCCTGCATAGTGAGGGTGCATCGGAGGAAAAGGGTACCCTTGATAAGGAGGCAGTTGTTGAATAGGGCCCTGAAAACCATACATATACTGTGGTAACTGGTTTGGCCATGTTATTGGAACTTGAACTTTCGCAGGCAAGTTATCATCTGCACATTAAGTTTTTAACATCAGAGAATAGCCAATTGTTTATTGCACATATCTATTAATGTAACTGCTCGAAATACAAGCTGGTATACATGCCATCACGAGAATAGAAATCATGATTCTAAGAAACCATAGTTATTTTCACAATTATAAAAGCAGCCCTGTTTGCGATCAATGTTTTGCTGCTTTATTCATGGGGACTACAGACCACAGGGGCTTTTACAAAGCCATTGAAAATTTGAGTAAGATAAAATGAGGAGCAGCAACAAGGAGGCGCATATCAAAAGGGAAGACAAACCTTAGCAT
This sequence comes from Pistacia vera, assembly GCF_008641045.1. NCBI lineage: Eukaryota > Viridiplantae > Streptophyta > Magnoliopsida > Sapindales > Anacardiaceae > Pistacia > Pistacia vera. Next base: position 717,302 of record NW_022196301.1, read on the forward strand.
TTGTACAAACAAGTGCAGCTAAGTAGAAAACAAGAGCAGCGTTGAGGGTAATAGAACATTTAATGATAACAAGAAGGAAATATTATAAACCAACAAGGAGACATCTAATTTCACTTAATGCATGAATAATGTAAATGATCTCCTTAAATGACTAGAAGTTCTCTGTAATGAAGCCTTTGATGAGCCACAGACTTTACAGTCAGATGTTCTAGACTTCTAGCGCATGCAACAGTTCAGCAAAGAAGAAAGAAATGAAAATTTCACTAATACCTTTTTTGCCATCTGAACTTGCACGACTCGCAGTTGAATCAGATTTTGACATATCCAAAGATTCATTTGGCCTGGGATTACCATTAGATGTAAAATTTAAGAGAACACTCTGATTTGGGGTGATGGTTTCATTCGCAAGTACAATGCCAGATGTCCCCAATAATGACAGTTCTGATGGGGAGCATGCCTCCATTGCTGCTAGTTCCTCCATCCAAAGACCATCGCCATGTTTTTTCTTGCATAATTCCTTGAAATTTATGCATGCTTCCCTATAATAATTAACAAGTGATTTTAAGACTCATTCAGGGTCAACATAAAAAAGAACTTCAGAATTTTCATCATTTAAAATGTAATGAGGAGGAAAATGGAGACAAAATAACCCATGCAAAAGCCATAGAGCTATTAAAGAAGGTCTTAATCACCTTCCATTGTATAGGTAATTGACTTCTAACCATTGCAGATGACAAGTCAAAACTAAATAGAGAATGCAATATTGACAACCTATTGAGCTAGCTAAGAATGTAACCCATCTTTCATCAGAGAGACTGGCAAGCAGAATAAAACCAACCATCTTCACAAATTAAGAAACAACTTGTTGTCTATACAGCATGCTTTCAGTGCTCGGTATCCAACCGCTTAGGCATTTCAGAAAATAGAAGACAGAGCCACACAGTATCTCAGCATCAGGGCGGAGAGGCAGTCCAAGTGCAAGAAAACAATTGATCAAAACTGAGGAAAAAGTACACTTAAATTTCAAATGCTAATAACTTCATAACCTTTTTCTTTGGACATAAATAAATACTGTTGTCCAAATTCAATCAGAGAGGAAAAAAAGTCATTTCTTACCTATACAGGAAAAACATGAAAAATGAATAATATGCCAAATATACTAAAGTGTACCAAAAGCTTTAAATCTGATATAAGAAATCACGAGAAAAAGAAAATCATTATGACAATATACTAATATAAAGACTAGAAATGATTTAAAACAATTCCAATTCAGATAACATTGAGTCATTCATTTAATTGTTTTTTTATTTGATTATTTTTCATCCTTTTGATCTCACATTTGCTGGCATTGATAGCCATAATTTGGAGCAATTCTTACCTTAATCGTGAAGCTCCATATGTATCAGCAAAAGAAATGAGATCATCTATGCTGTCAACTTCGAATCCAGCAACAAGCCCACGGGCATAAGCCATTGCTTGCTCTTTCCGGAGCAAGGCTTTCCGAGTTCCCAACAGACGTTGAAGTTGAATCCTTTTCATTCAAACAACTAACTAATCAATAATAATGATACTCAACAGACTGAATATAGAGCAATTTATTTACCAAGTAACACAGTTTAAAAGTTAAGATGAATTACTTCGAGTTCTCTTCTTGTTCAGTATCATTGTGTCTTTCAAGTTCACCTTTCAGCTGTGAGCAAAAACCAAAGATGAATTCAAAATGACATGGAAATTGTGAGAAAAAATCACCACTACAAATGATGGGGATAAATGATATACCTTAGAGGAATCAGATGACTTCCTTATATTACCATCCTCACTACCTGATTGAACAAAGTTAATTTGAAATGAGAATAAATGATAATTGCACTGATCTACAATGAACAAAAAAGCAATTTCACAATAAATGGAAACTTGGGCAACAATAGATTAAGTCCTACACACCTTGCTCCACTTGCCCAGGCACACTAGCGTTTGACAACTCGTTAGCTTGAATTGACACCTCGATCTGCAAAATCTCCTTTTCGAGACTGACAAACCTCTCAAGCACTGCTGGTGTGCTAACAAACCGCACAAATCTGCAAAATTCAGGGTGCAGAAGTCATTTAGAAGCTAGACTTCCCAGTTTCTAATTTAAACTTATGTCTTCATCTCAATGCTAGTAAATTTCAGTCTTTATAAGCCTTCAACTTAACCAAATCAGTGAAATTGAAGTGTAGATTTATTTGTTAACATCCAAGAAATAAATTAACATCATTTAATTGCATGACATTCGAGAATAAATTGAAAATTATGTAGAATTTTATATCAAGGCTAGTGGATAATCCACCAATTTGACAAAAAAAAAAAAAAATAATAATAATACTAATAAAATTAACAAGAGATCCAAATTACCTCTCAAATGTAGCTTTAGTGAACCAGGAGGCATCACGATTTGGTGGGCGAAGAGTAATGGAGTATCCCCCTTTTGAAATTTCATCTCTTGCAATTTTAAGATGAGAAATGAAAGGTTCAAACAACCCAGAAGCTAATTTCTCACTATTCCCTCTAAAGAACAACACCAGATCAAATCTTCACACACACGAAAACAAAAAATAAAAAAACCACCAGAATTAGCCCATTTCAAGCTTTCATAAAAACAAAAACATAACAAAACCATCAAATTCAATGTACCTCGTCCGAGTTGGAGTGAGCTGAAAGAGAGCATAGTCAAGGCGAGCTGTTGAATCCATGAGAAAAAAAACGAGAAGTCAGAAAGATAGCATGAACTTCGTTAAGTGAAAGTGGGTGTTCCTCGAAGCATAGGCAAATGATTAAAGAAAGTAATTAAGAAAATAAAGAAAATGTGCATGTTCATCGAACGTGAAGAAGGCGAGGTGTTGTGTTTTGTTTTGATTTGATTAGATGAATGAATGTCTAAGGAAGAAGCCAGCCAAAGATGATGAGGCTGTGCACATGGAGAGTGATTTGGGCATCTGGGTCTTCTGTAAAATGGACCCACATGCCATAGATTTACACTTCACTTTTTATCTCAATGACGACTCTGACTTCAATCTATAATCACACACTCAAATCAAATCAAACAAACAAAATCCATGGATTTCAGACATTAAAGTGATGTTGAAAATAAGATTATGGAGTTGGTTGGAACGCACTTGGAAGGTCCATTTGACATTGTTGGTTGCTTTGATTTTTTTTCACCACTCTAAAGACTAATTGTGTCTTACATTTAATATGAAATAATTATCCATTATGAACCCAATTATTGTGGTGCTTTCTTTCTTTATATTATACATAATAAATTTATAATCATCTCAAATAGTTAATAGATTCTTTATATTATACATAATAAATTTATAATCATCTCAAATAGTTAATAGATTGCTATATTATTTCTTTTTGATAATTTAAGGATATTATAGTTCTAGTTTTGTAGAGTGTGCCCTAAAATTACAAACAATATAAAATTTTGATTATTTTGATGCATTTGATTTATAAAAAAAAAATAAAAAACATATTTTTCATTATATTTATATGATAACTTTTTTGTTTGTTTGTATTCTTAAGTGTGTTTTACTGTTTTACAACAACTAATTCTTTATGTTATTATATTATTATTTAGATTTTGTTTTTTGTTTTTATACCCCAGGTCCAAGAACTATTGGTCGGATAAAAGCTCCCGAGTGGTTACCCAAATTTGTGTTTAGAGGAACTCGAACTCAAAAGGCTATAGAATCTTCTTTTGCTCTTTTACCATCAGACCNTATAATCATCTCAAATAGTTAATAGATTGCTATATTATTTCTTTTTGATAATTTAAGGATATTATAGTTCTAGTTTTGTAGAGTGTGCCCTAAAATTACAAACAATATAAAATTTTGATTATTTTGATGCATTTGATTTATAAAAATAAAAAATAAAAAAAAGGCATTTTTCATTATATTTATATGATAACTTTTTTGTTTGTTTGTATTCTTAAGTGTGTTTTACTGTTTTACAACAACTAATTCTTTATGTTATTATATTATTATTTAGATTTTTTTTTTTCTGGGTCAGCTTGCATGCACCTTAACTAATACCCCAGGTCTTAGAATTGTCAGTCGGGTAAAAGCTCCCGAGTGGTTACCCCAATTAGAATTAATGTTTAGAGAGACTTGAATTCAAGAGCTCATGGAATTTTCTTTTGCTCTTTTACCATTAGACCACTCAATGATGGTTTATTATTTAGAGTTTCCAGTATATTTTCAAAGAAACTAGTAAGTGGTTTAGGAGCAACTGTAAAACAAGATCTAAGTAGCAAATAAATGAAGAAAATCCTTTAAATTTTATGGAGAAAAAAAATGAGAGATCGTAAAACAGTTGGGAGTTGAATGGAAAATGAAGAGATATTGGTTGGCTGGCCTTTTAATTGTGAAAAAGCAGGTAAAAGATTTGATTGTGGTTGTATTTTGCTAGCCTAATAAATTTCTGGGCCTAAAGGCGAAAGCATCCACCTCCATATAAAGAAAACGGTGCACCTTTAATTAGCATTCAGCACATGAACTCCTTAATGCTTTATTATCTATAATCTTATCAGATATTACCATTTCAGATCATTTTGTGACCATAATTAATTATAGATAAGAATGTGAGTTTATTATAGAATATATTTAATATTGTCAAAGAGAGCAATTATGTTTTGTATGATTGAAAGGTCCCTTGTATCTATCACTCATTCAACTTGTGATTTTTGAGCATCAAATACCAACCATGAGACAGCAAAATGTCACTTAGCTGGAGATAGTGACTTTCTTTATTTTTTGATTAATTGTCACATGTGGATGTGGGGGCTAATCAACCTCTATAATTCTTCACCAAATTACTGCATCAACATTAAACAAACATGACCCCGACTGGTTAGCCTGGTAGTTAAGAAAGTTTGCTACCTTTTTTAATTTTCTGGGTTCAAACCACCTTGGGACCATTTACCATATTTGTGGCTTACTTGAAACATTGAGTTTGTAGGGTATTCAATAGGCCTCAGTGATTAGTTAAAATTGGGGTCATCTATCACATTTATGGTTTACTTGGAATATTGGGCTTGTAAGGTATTCAATGGGCTCCAGTAATTAGTTGAGGTGCGTGCAAACTAACCTGGACACCTAAGTTATCAAAAAAAAAAAAATTAAACCAACGCTATTTTATTTTTCTTTTATATTCTTCAAACTTATTAAGTGATAGTTTATAACATAATATTAATTCTTTCTAAAGGTGCTTGAAGAAATTAGTGATTATTTTTTCTATTACATGATGAATAACATATTAACATAGTAAGTTTGTATTGTAAAATAATATCAAAGATAAGATGAATTCATATAAAATTAATTTCTAGTGGTTGTAAAAATATTAAAAAATGCTTTTAAAGATACTGACCATAAATAATGGATAAATAATAGGGTTCTTAGAAATGACCAAAAATTAGGGGGGCTATAAAAGATAACCAACTTTTGAAAGGCTATACCTTTGTGTCCAAACCATTTAATTAATGGCCAATATCCCTTACCCCCTACTTTTGACTACTTGAACATTTTAACACCATTTTCCCCAAATTTCTCTGCATGTTAATCCATAAACATTACTCAAATTTCCTTAAACATCCCTCATTTGAAAATGTGTAAACACTATATTGGGGTAAGATTGTTGATTTATATATATTTTTAATGTTCCCCACAATTTTTTTTTTTTTTTAGAAGTTAGTTGGCGTGGTTTTTATTGAATGTGATGATAGATACTACCGTTTTGTCAAAAATCTGTAAGGCTAAATGTTATAATTGTTATTTGATGTTCATATATCATATATTTAGTTTTGGATGTGAAAATTGTGCAAATGTGGTGCATGTGGTAGATTGCTGTAGGAAAACAGAGAGAACTATTAGTTAGTGCAAAAATTTTCTGGTTATCGCGATGGAGTGCAACAAATTCAGGTAATGTAGAAAATTTTAGGGCTTATTATCCAACTTACCCTTAATGTTTAACAAATATCCATTTTCCCCCTAACTGTTAAAGAAACCCTAAGCCACCTCTCCTCAAGTTTCTCAATTGATCAACAACTTCCCCTGGATACTATTTTCTCACTATATATTCTAACTAAAAAATGTAAACATTCAAAAATAACCAAACCGACAAAACTATTTGTTCGTTATGGTTTGTATTAATTAAACGTTAGGACCCTTTCTTAAAAAACTAGCAAATATGTCCTCAAAATTTACAATTGTCAATATTGTCATCTCTTCCAAAATTCAAGCCAACTTTATTTCTGTAAATCATATCTAATCTTCATAGAAATTCAAGCAACTTATCTAGGTGCAGTTCAAGGAATGTTGTATTATTGGAAAAGTTATATTAATCAAAAGATTGATTACCTTGAAGATTATTGTGAATTTTTAGACAAATGTGTTTGGTTGGTTGGAATAAATTGATGGGTATGTTTATATTATATTGATATGTTTGGTTTGGAGGAATAAATTGATGGATATGTTATATAGATTACTGAATTGCCCTCCTTTTTAAATATTAATATAATATTATTTTTATTATTATTTTTTCAATTACTTATTTTAACTCTCTACATTTGAGATTTTGTTAAAATACTCTAGCCATATAAAAGTTTAACTTGTAACAAAATCACCCCCCACCCCAAGCCACTATTGGCCATCGGCCGCCAGCTCCAGTCACCGTAATGGCGCACGACTGGTTGGATCTAGTCAGGTACTTTTTGATTATTTCATAATCTAAGCCAAAAAAAAAAAAAGTCAAAACAAATTCTGGAAAAGGTTTAAATTAAAACTGTAATTTGTTTCGTTGTAATTTTATATCTTATTACAAATGCTTTAATTAATTTATTATATTCAATTTTTACTTTTAAATTCTTTTAACTGTTGAAAGACCAATTTGCTCATTTAATTTAAAGTCTTGGCATTAGAAAACGGTGTGTAAGGGAGGTTGTTGATCAATTGAGAAACCTAGGGAAGTGGTTGAGGATTTCTATAACAATTGGTGAGAAATTGGATTTTTATTAATAATAAAAGTTGACTCACAATCTAATCTCACAAACTCTCTCTCACAATCCATAAGTGGCAATTCCCAGGTTTTTGTTTATGAATTTTGAATTTTGGAAAAATCATCAGCAAAAATTTGGAGATTGTCACCTAAAGGTTGTGAAAGAGAGTTTGTGAGATTAAGTTATAAATGTTGTAAACCTCGGAGAGGAAGCTGATAATAGACCAATTTTTAACTGTCACTTGTTAAATTTTTGTGGTTGTTTTCTTTTATTTGATTTGATTTTCAATTTTTTTTTATTTGTAAAGTTACTTAAATGTCTCATGCATAATTAATTTTTAATTATCAAAAGTCCATTTTTGACCTATTTGAAACTTATGTACTATATTAGGAAAGTTTTAGATTGATTGTTATCTTTTCATAATATTTATTGGTTTATCAATAGTTTTAAATTGATTATAATATATAAAAATGAACTACATTTTCATGGTCAAAGCGATCAAGCAGTAATGTAAATATTTATCAGCACAGACCAGTGACCGGGTGTTGTTATTACTTACTAGTTTCCAGTATCTGATGACTGATGGTGATGACTTTTCAGAGCAAAAACCTTGGGTATCACGAAATTCCCCATAAAATAGTAATGATAAGTGATAAAAAATTGAAATTGGCTGTGTTTGTTTTCTTATTCAAAATCCTACCATATCAAATCCTATTCAAAATATATATTTATTTAAATATTCTTAAAATTCAATTATATTCTATTCAACTCAAAATATTTAGATTTTTTTAACCTTTTAGGTTTATTAATTTAACTAAACACCCTAATAATAAAAGTTTATAAATTGACAAAAATACCTCCACCCACTCACATATTCCCGACAACTAGCCACCACTACCGAAAGGTGACAAAAATCTATCAAAATGGAGCACGACCGGCTGGATGTGACCGATCGTGCATCGATCTAGCATTTTTTAGTTAGAATGACGACTGACGGCCAAGTCTTTGGCCGTAGATCTGGCATTTTTCAGTCCGATCCATGGTGGATCTGGCCGAAAAAGACCAGATCAACACACTACCGGTCAGATCTAGTCAGTCGTGCACCATTCCGGTGACTTCTGACTACCGTCCAGCGGTGGCGGTCGACTGCTAGCATCTAATGGGTGGGTAGAGGTGTTTTTATTAATTTTAAAACTTTTATTGTAGGGGATGTTTAGATAAATTAACAAATATAGGGGATTAAAAAATAATCTAAATATTTTCAAAAAGTATTGAAGCCTAGTTATAGGAAAGTTATTACTCAAATTTGAGTTTGAATTCAAATAACCATGGTGCAAAGTAGTTAATAAAATACTTATATATATATGTATATATATATATATATACCCGTTTGATAATAGGAATGACCATTGGATGGTATATCCAATCGTTAACTTCAGGGGTTAATTACTTAGTTAATTACATGTGCCATTTGATTTTAATTTCTCAAACTTTTGGCATAGATACATATCTATGGGTAGACTAATTATGAAAATTAATAGAAATTGTTGTTGCGATATTTTGCATAAACGAGAAGTACACAAACCTTCTTGGGGAGTTTGTTATGTGGCCCAAATATGTGCATGGTCACAAGACACATAGCAAGAGTTTATACATCAATTGCTTAGTCATAGAACACATGTCGAGATTTCATACCTGTTGAATTTACTGTATAACAGAAATATATCAAGATAAATAAAATATTGGCTCATTCAATAATGCCATAAGAATACCACTAGAATATATTATTCAATTTTTCTTCACTTATTCTAATTCTCTGATTCTGCAGCAGGTCACCAAAAATTAATGAATAGTATTAGCTCATTCTATAACGCCATATTGCACATACAAGAGAAATAACAATGTCTTTACGTGCAGTTTACATTACATATGTCCATTTTCTCTTTGATTTTTGCTTATAATTATTATTATTATTTACGTTATAATTTGTTAATATTAATGTATCTTTGAATGTTACTGCGTTTTATATTCTGGTAATATTGCTTGTTAAGTTACCATCACTTGACTAAGTATTAACTACGTAAAGCTTAAACATTGATATTAGATATTTAGAGATTCCAATGCTGAGATTTGTATTTCTGAAATCATGCATGTCGATTAATTTAGAGTTGACTTCAAAATCTTAAGTTATTTGTTAAACAAGTACAACATTACTATCAAAATCTGGGTCTATGCTTATGAATCAAATAATATTTAAATTAGATCCTGTCAAAAAAATTTTTAAAAATTACATTTATTGGGAGAGACAGCGAAAATTCATTGAGGCTTCTTCAAAATTTAATAGTATATGGTCAAGTGACAGTGAAAATAAAAATTACCTATATGAATTTCTTCCCCATTATAGAATTTGTTTTTTATTATAACACTCAATTCATCCCATTTCAGGCGTGTCTTAGTATATACTTTTGGTTACGTCTATGACTTAGCAGTCAAGGAAATTTGCTCCATTTATTAATTTTTTGGGGTTAAACCTTGGAGTCACTACCCACATTGTGACTTACTTTATCCTTCGGGTTTATAGGGTGTTTAATGGACTCTGAAGATTAGTTAAGGCGCATGCAAGTTGACCCAAATATTCCGGTTAAAAAAAAAAAATCATTCAGGACTGACTACAATTTTTTTTTTAAAGAAAATTAAATTTAGGTTGGAATTAAAAGAAAATTCATTGAGGTTTTACTGTTGATCTAGTACATAGATTAATATATAGTACCAAATATTTAATTCCTTGAAAATTTCAAAATTTATGATGGTTTTATATATATAACTGAACTTACAAATCTCTCTCACACGAACACATGCAGATTAATTTCAGTGCAGAATTAAGTTTCCTAGAAATGAAGAGATTTGAATTGAAGTTTGGGTTTCAAATATTGAAGAATTCTTTCAAAGTAAAAAATAAAAATTCAAATATATTGTATTGTCGCCTAAATGCAGGACCTCAACCGAGCACTTGACTGTCAATTCTTGAATAAACGATCGACGATGGTTGTTTAATACGACAAGAGGTCCCTCTCTGTCTGTCCACAATATTAACCCAGTCAAGAACCACGTTGTCAATTCACGAGTCAAGAGTTCATACAACTCTTCTAATTAAACTTCATCTTTGTTTTCTCTATTGATATTTGGTGGGGTACATTTTCTTTATTTATTTTACGATTAAAGTATATATATATACTACTTGATGTATTATAATATATGTTAATTTTATGTGTTACTTTGAACTCGTCAATTTTCTTTTGATCCACCATAAATTTAAATTTGATATTAATATTATGGGGCGTTTGGTTCAGGAATATCATATTACAGGGAATATTGGATTACTGGAAATATATATTACCTTGAAAGATTACTGAGAATCTTTAGAAAAATGTGTTTGGTTAGTTGGTGGGTATGTTACATTAATATGTTTGGTTATGGGGAATAAAATGCCAAATATTGGAGTTTTATTATTAATTTTTGAATAATTTCTTTTAACCTCCAATATTTCAGATTTAGTTAAAACACCCCTGCTTATATAAAACTTTAATTTATTATGAAATCACCCCTACCTCCTGCCGCCACCGCAAACCACCACCGGAAGTCTTTGAAAGTCCTTGTCAGTAGCTCACCGTGACCAAGAGGCTCCGGATCTGGCTGTTTTTGGCCATCAATATGGCCGGAAATGACCATATCGAAGCCTCCTGGAGCCTCCCACCGGATCTCGTTCTTTTTTAGGGACTCCGACGAATTTTCGGTGGTGGTCCGTGGTGATTGGCCCGTTGTCGACGGTGATGGCTGGGTGGCAGTGGTGGTCTATAAATTGTTTTAAATATAAGGACATTATTGTCCAAAATTTTAATTAAACAAGGGTAAAATTGAAATAGGATATTAATATAAATTTATTTAAAAATGAGGGCATTATTGTCCAAAACTTTTAGTAATAAGGGATAAAATTATAATAAAATAAGATAACCTTGGTAATCTTAGAATACCTAAGAAAATAGAGGTAATCAGATCACCTCCAGTATTATCAATAGTAACTACTATTGGTATTTGAAGATTACCGGAATCTTATATTACTTGACAACCAAACGTGGTAATCAAGTAATATAAGATGACATAACCCCCATTATTTTACATTACCATCAACCAAACACCCCCTATAGGTCATATTGCATGTAAAATTTAATTAGGATCGTTTCAATAACTAAATCTGTCTTTGTTTAATATTACAGATATAATGTTAATTAAAATTAAATATATATTATATTCTACGTACCATAATATTTAGGTCAATCAACCACCATTGGGTGGTCTGGTGATAAAAGAATAAATAATGATCTAACATATTTTTTCAAATTCGAGTCTTTTTAATAGTAAAAGAGTAAAAGGATAATCTAACATGGTCTCCAAAGTTCGAGTTTTCTTAAGGATAAAAAAGTAAGAGAAGGATTTAACATGATCTTTCGAGTTTGAGTCCACACGGTTGCTAACAGTGATGACCATTGAAGCTTATACTCGGCCAGTAGTTCTAAGATCTCGAAAGATTAGTTAAGGTGCGTATAAACTGGTTCGAAAACCCCGGTCATAAAAAAAATGTTCAAGTCAATGATCAAAATTAATAAATTTGGGTAATTAAAGAAATAAAAATGCTACATCTATTGTGAATCACGTTTAGTTCAGTCAGGATTTGCATAGTTATTAATTAGCGTGTTTTAAAGTAAAGTATATAATTAAATCATATAACGCAAAATCTATGACTTGACCAGAACTCATACTACAAACGGAATTTTGATCAATCTTTAAGAAAGTTTTTCACACTTTTATTTATTTATTTATTTTAAATACATTTCATTTATTAACTTTAACGTGTGTTACCAGTTTAAACGAGTCATAGTTGAGAACTATTAGTTTTTCATTCATGGTCATGGTAATTAGTAAACTTAAAAGATAATAATAAAAAAACCATATATATGTTAAAAAAAATACACATGATGTGGATTTGATTTGAATTAAACATGAGCTGATGACAAGGTTCGGTTAATGGTTATATTAATATAAAATATTTTGAATATTATCATATGATAGTTCACTTTAACAGATCAAAGTTAACAATGAAAACTAATTAAGTGCTTGGTTATTTCCTTGAACTTTGTATTCTACATACAGTAATTACATGAAATATTATTTCAATCTTTATTAAGAACTATGTTAAATCTTAATTTGTTCCTTGAATAAAATCCTTAGAGAATATATTTATGTAATTGGGAGTAATGGGCCAGAATTAAAGGAGTTAATCCAGATTTAACCCAATGAGATAAAACCATTCCAAGGTAATTAAATGGAGAGTGAAAATGACACTTTCTACCCAAAAAAGTTTCAAAATATCAAATTTTTACCCAAAGTTAACATTTCGTTACTATTCAAAGCTGATTCCGATGGTGAAAATTTTCTTCATCACTATCATTTAAACCTTCGGTCTTCTCTATACAAAACTCCTCTCACTTTGACACTTGATTTCTCGTTGATTATCGGCCACCGCAAAGCTAGTGTTTCTAATTCTTAGTTGATTTTCGGCTAATTTCAGTGTCAAATATTTAATCGGTCACAATCATTCCATCCACTGGCCTCCACTCTATAAAATCCCTCTTACTCTGACTCTTGGTAACTCATTGAATGTCAACTGAGAAAGTAAAATGTATTTTGAGTATTAATGGAATATAAACTTCGGGTGAAAAAGTGATATTTTGCAACTTTTTGGGTGAAAAAGTCTCACTAACGCAAACCTTGGGTGGGAAAAGTTGTTTACTCTTAAATGGATGACCATTTCAGCGTATCCCTCTTAACTTATATAAAAAAAAATATACATATAAAAAACAACGTGTTTGAAGGGTCTTACTGTGCGCATGTTAACCTAAAGAGTCAAATAATCAAAGCTTGCGATCTTTTGTGCTACATATTTTCTCAAGGTCACCAATAACATAGTTAGAAATTCTGAATTCTCCCTTGACTACTCAGCTTTTTCAAGTCATAAAATCAAATCAAATTTAATCTATAAACCATCCCCACCCTTTTCCCTCCCTCTCTCTCTCTCTCTATATATATATATAAATCCATCTCTACATACCTATTCCTACAGCTACAAACAAAATTAAAACAACTTAAACCTTATTTATAAACTAATTATCTCTTAATTTAATTAGCTTAGCTTAGCTTCTCCAAGGTGCCATGCAGCGTTACTCTTCTTCTTCTTCAGCCAAGAATTTATGTCGTAAAATCCTTTACCATAGAAATCAAATCCAACCCATTAGACGACCGTGTGATGTTTTCATTAACCATAGAGGGACCGATACAAAGAGGACCATTTCTGGGTTGCTTTATGACCATCTTTTGAGGCTAAGGCTTAACCCTTTCTTGGATAGCAAAAATATGAAGCCTGGTGATCGGTTGTTCGACAAGATCGACACTGCGATTCGACACTCTAAGGTCGGAGTTGCTGTGTTTTCGCCTCGTTATTGCGAGTCTTATTTTTGCCTCCATGAACTTGCTCTTATCATGGAGTCGAGGAAGAAAGTTATTCCCATCTTTTATGATGTCAAGCCGTCTCAGCTTCAGGTTAGAGACGATGGAACTTGTTCAAACAAGGAATTGCAGAGATTTAGATGGGCTCTGGAGGAAGCAAAATACACGGTGGGACTTACATTTGACTCATTAAAAGGGTAAGTATATTCATTTATACGAATATCTTTCCTTTGTTAATTATTGATATCAAACATTAAGAATAAGAATAAGAGTTCCTGTAAAAGTTTCTGGTGTTTGATAATTAAGGAATTCCTAATCTTGAAATTGTTTCGATTATTTATAGGGACTGGTCAGAATTCTTAACAACTGCGACGGATGCAGTGATCAAGAACTTGATTGAGGAGGCTGAAGAAAATGGAAAAAAGGGAAGGCTATGCGTTGTGCAGGATTATTAATCAAGAATGAAGATCAATAATGTTAATATGATTGTTAAATATTTTACCATAACCAATTTATTTGATTCCTTTATTGGTTCGTTTTTTTGTATAGGGGAGAGAAACAAGAAGTGCTAGCAATCGCTTCTTTAGCTCCTTTGTAATATTATTGTTCATTATCAGGCTTCAATAACCACTGCAATATGTATATTAGATTCATCTTTTTTTTAACATCTTGCAGATGTTTCAATAAGATAGTAAGATAAATGTTAATTATAACATTTTGTAACACTTTTTGTAATAAGTTTAACAGCTTCAATGAATTGTATTTTTATTTTTATTTTTATGCTTTCATGTTCTAAGTAATTAATTCATAAATTATGATGAAGATTCATTAAATTGAGGTTGTTTTTTTCTCTCTTTACAAATTATATATACAGTAGTATAATATTTGTATAATACATGTGACGAAATTAAAAGTATGTGTCTACTAAATTAAGAGAAAGATACAATTATCTGTCGCCGAAAATACGTGGATGGAGCTGAGAAGTTTAATGGATGGATAGATCCTTATGAGGAAACCATTTATACGTATAGATATCTATCACGATATAAGGGATTGCCGTCCGATTTCATAATAGTTAAACTTCCTGAGAATTTCCCTCCATTTCATGTGTCATTTCGTTATTAAATTTTCTATTTTTCTGTCTATAATTATATTAATTTATTCCACCAAGCTTATATGTCATGGAAATTGAATATAATAGTGCCTAAGACTCGAAAATAAAATTCAATAAATTAATTTAATATATACATAAAATTTTATGCATGCAAATGATCTCTCACTTAAAGTTTATTGTAGCAAAGGAAACGGGTCATTTAAATACATGGGTTTAATTGTAAAGAGACAAATTCTAGTTCCACGAAATTAATGTTGATTTTTGACGTGTGTAAAACGTTCATATTCTTAAATTAATAAAAAAACATTTTCAAGTGTCATCAGATAGTGAGAGGTTATTTTCAATTGCTTAAGAACTCGCCACTGCTTGGGATTAATAAAAAACATTCTAGTTCATACCACTTTAGTTACGTTTGGTTGTGGCCGAGGTATTCATTACTCAAAAAAAGAGAGGGACCCTCCTATTTAAAAGAAAAATAAAATCAGAAAAAGACTCAGCCACTCGATCTTCTTTCTAAGATATCAATCCCATATTCCCATTCATTAGCTAGCTAGCAGCAACTCCAATTCATAAATGCATGTGAAATTGACGACCAAAATCCTAAGTTTGTTGGAGGCGTTTGAATCATATAATATTTTATTATAGAGAATATTATATTAACGAAATAAAAAATTACTTTGAAGATTACTGAGAATATTTAGAAAATACATTTGGTTGGTTCGAATAAATTGGTGAATAATAAGTTTGGTTGGGAGGATAAAAGGGTAGGTATGTTATATAAATTACTAAATTACCTTCTTTTTTAAATATTAATATAACAGTATTTTTTATTATTATTTTTTGAATAATTTCTTTTAACCCCCTACTTTTTAGATTGAGCAAAAACACCATGGTAACCAGAAACATTTTAGACTTAATAAAAACACCCTTACCCACCCCAAGCCACTGCCGGCAGCTAGCCACCACCGCTGGCAGTGCCACAAATCTGGCCATGAAACGTCGGCCGTTTCATGACTAAAGACCTAGCTGTTTCACGACCAGATTAGTCGTCGTTTCACGACCATCATGACCATATCCTTAGTCGTGAAACGACCATAGTGTGATCTATGGTCGAAAAAAGCCTCACCAACGCACGACTGACCATATACGGCATGTCGTACGCCATTATGGCAACTTTTGGTGGGCCTCTGGTGACGGTCGATGGTGGCTGCCAGTGGTGGCTAGTTTTGGGTATAATGACATTTTTGTAACTAATGACAATAACAAAGGCAATGTTCTCCGAAAAATTTAAAAAGTGAGGACAAAAGTGTGGACAAAAGTGTCTGCATGAGTGATTGGGTGTTTTGTAAATATTAACAAACATAAGGTTAATTTGGACCAAATGCTCAACTATTTAGGGGCAACATGGGAAAAAAAATTGTAATACCAGGGTAAGTTTTAAAATCAGCACCCCACCCCCCCAAATGCTACCCCAGTTATCTAATATTAACCCGAACCAAACGACCCCATTAATATATAACAATCTATATTTGTTTCTGTAATGCACATGTACACTATCCATTTTAGGTTCGAATTTTAAATATAAATTAATACAATAACAATGTATGTATAAAATTGGGATCTCTATTTTATATTTCAAGTGATGGTGGTTGATGACATATCAACGTTATATCAATAATAGGGAAGAAATTTTTTTTATAATATCAACATATATAATTAATGTGACATTGATATATTATGGGTCAACATCACTTAGAATATAAAATTAGGATTTCAATTGTGTATATATATTAAAAGTAATTGTATATTGATTGAATAGGAACAAGTTGGTTTACTAGGAACGTGTTGAGGATGATCGAATTAGAACCCTAAGGAAACTAAGTCCTTAAAACCCTAATCTTGAGACGCCACAAAGGTTGATCACTCCCTTTGATAAGTCGAGATTCAAGCATTCAATCAACACAAGAAGGCAAAGCAAATAGCTTTCTGAATAAACTTCAATTGATAATATTCTGTTCCCCAAAAAATAACATGGCTGCCCCTTTTAATAAGCAACAAACCTTAAAAGAAAACCCTAGCTAATTGAAACATGGGTTGGGCTTAAGTACAAGCGAATTGGGCTTAAATAAACTTTAAATAAATAAAAGACTAAAGAATCTAATGATAATTAAAACATAAAAAAAAGCCTAAGATTAAATAAACGAAAATTAATTCCTAAATTAATCCTTGCATCCAACTTGATCTTCCAAATCTACCCCTTGCATAAAAAGATAATAGATCGTCCTTGGTGAAGCTTTGAAATCTTCAAATTTAGTCTTAGAGTCTTCTAGTACAACCTCTTTCTATTACACTTCCATGATCAAGCCTTGCAAAGCCTCTTTCATCCTCTTTGTCTTTACCCTAGTCATTGGACCGCTAATTCCTTGCAAAGGATCTTGAGAATATTTGGGAACATCAACTTGGTCAGCACCTCGATCTCCATTATTCCCCTCCTCTTCGAAAGGATTCGTCCTCGAATCTCCTACATCAAACAAAGATAAATTAGCAACATTAAAAGTTGCACTAACATTACCATAGTCGCTTGGCAAATCTAGCTTGTAGGCATTATCATTGATCCGCTCTAAGATTTGAAAAGGTCCATCTCCTCGAGGCTGCAATTTTGATTTCCTTTGTGTGGGAAACCTCTCCTTACGCTTGTGCACCCAAACCCAATCTCCAGGTTGGAAGACAACCTTCAAAGGCCCCTTATTGGCTTGCTTAGCACATTGCTCATTCTTCCTTTCAATGTTGGCCCGAACTCTGGCATGTAAATCCTTCACAAAATCTGCCTTTTTCTTACCATCAAGATTAGCATGCTCATTAGTAGGCAAAGGTAAAATATCCAAAAGTGTTAAAGGATTAAAGTCATAAACAATTTCAAAAGGAGAAAATGAAGAAGTAGAATGAACAGTCCTATTATATGCAAACTCAATATGTGGCAAACACTTCTCCCGCTACCTTAAGTTCTTTTGAATGATAGCACACAACAAAGTAGTGAGTGTCCTCTTAACTACTTCGGTTTGACCATTCGTTTGAGGATGTGCAACAATAGAAAATAACAGTTTGGTTCCTAATTTATTCCATAAAATGCGCCAAAAATGACTTGGGAACTTAACATCTCTATCACTAACAATTGTCTTAGGCAACCCATGCAAATGAACCACTTCTTTAAAGAACAAATCAGCAATATGTGTTGCGTCGTTTGTTTTAGAACATGCAATAAAATGAGCCATTTTACTAAACTTATCAACAACAACAAATATGCTATCCTTACCAATTTTAGTCCTTGGTAATCCTAAATCAAAATCCATAGATATATCAATCCAAAGTTGATTAGGTACAAGTAAAGGGGTATACAAGCCATGCGGTCTAACTTTAGATTTTGCTTGCCTACATGCAATGCACTTATCACAAACAGATTGCACATCATGCTTCATATTAGGCCAATAAAAATGCTCACTTAATATATCTAAAGTCTTTAGAACACCAAAGTGACCCATCAAACCTCCCCCATGACTTTCCCTAACAAGCAACTCACGAACAGAACAAATAGGCACACATAATTTATCTTTCTTGAATAGAAATCCTTCATGCCTATGAAAATCACTAAATGCACACTTATCACATGCATTCCATACTTGGCTGAAATTAGAATCATTGGCATACAAATCCTTAAGCAATTCAAAACCAACTAATTTAGTTTGCAATGAAGTAAGTAGACAATGCATCAGCCACAACGTTTTCCTTCCCATGCTTGTATTTGATTACATAAGGAAACGTTTCTATGAACTCCAACCACTTAGCACGTCTTTTATTAAGCTTACCTTGGGTCTTCAAGAACTTCAAGCTCTCATGATCGGAATGAATGATGAATTCCCTCTGCCACAAGTAATGCTGCCATGTTTGAAGAGTTCTCACTAATGCATAAGGCTCCTTGTCGTAAGTAGGATAATTCAAAGCTGCCCCACTTAGCTTTTCACTAAAATAAGCAATTGGTTTAGAATCCTACATCAAAACAGCTCCTATTCCAATCTCGGATGCATCACATTCTATCTCAAAAGCTTTATCAAAGTTAGGCAAACACAACAAAGGTACATTAGTTAGCTTATCTTTCAAAGTTTTGAAAGCCCGGTCATGCTCATCATCCCACTTAAAAACAACAGTCTTTTTAACAAGTTCATTCAAAGGTGCAGCAATAGAACTAAAATCTTTAATAAACCTTCGATAAAAACTTGCTAAACCATGGAAACTTCTCACCTCGTTCGCATTCTTAGGTGTAGGCCAGTCCCTTATTGCCCTTACCTTTTCTTCATCAACACTAATACCCTGCGAACTAACAACAAATCCAAGAAACACAACAGATTCCATGCAAAACGTGCATTTCTTAAGATTAGCATACAATTGGTGCTTCCTCAACACACTAAACACAGCATGCAAGTGTTTCACATGTTCATCCAAATTTTTGCTATAAACTAAAATATCATCAAAGTAAACTACCACAAATTTTCTCATGAAAGCACGCAAGACATGATTCATTAACCTCAAGAATGTACTAGATGCATTAGTTAAACTGAAAGGCATTACTAACCGCTCATACAATCCATATTTAGTTTTAAATGCAGTTTTCCATTCATCTCCCTCTTTCATGCGAATATGATAATAGCAATTCTTTAAATCAATTTTAGAAAACAATTGAGAGCCATGCAATTCATCAAGCATATCATCTAATCTGGGGATAGGATGTCTATACTTTATCGTTATCTTGTTAATAGCTCGGCAATCCACACACATGCGCCATGTTCCATCTTTCTTTGGGACTAAGAGGATAGGAACCGAACATGGGCTGAAACTCTCACTTACAAATCCCTTTTGCAACAACTCATCCACTTGCCTTTGTATCTCCTTTATTTTCTCAGGATTAGCTCTATAAGCAGGTCGATTTGGTATGGCGAAACTAGGTATGAAGTCTATTTGATGCTCAATTCCTCTTAGAGGAGGTAATCCATAGGGAGTCTCCTTAGGAAATAGGTCCTCAAATTCCTACAATAAAGACACGACAATACTGGGGAAAGATGACTTAAGGTCATTAGTAGAAAAATAAACATCCTTGTACATAAGTACAAGTACTTGTTGCCTCGCCATCATTACACTTTTAACCTCATGTTTTTCAGCAAGTACACTCAATCTTTTATTTTTCTCTCCTTTTTGCTCACTTTTTTCTCCATTTTTCCTCTCGACCTCACTTGCTCTCTTTCTATTTTCCTCTTGCTCACACTGTTGTTTCTCTCTCATTTTGCACTCTCTTGTTATCCTAATCTGGTCCTCATAAGCTTGCAAAGGTTTGAGAGGGGCTAATACAACTTTTCAGTTGTTCATTACAAAAGAATAATGATTTTTGTACCCATCATGCGACACCCTCCTATCAAACTGGCACGATCGGCCAAGCAATATATGACCAGCATACATTGGTGCTACATCACAAAAAACCTCATCCTCATACTTGCCAATTGAAAAAGGAACCCGAACTTGCTTATTTACCTTCACTTCTCCACAGTCATTCAGCCATTGTAGCTTGTACGGTTTAGGATGCTTCTTCCACTTCAAATTCAACTTTTCTACCAACAAAGTATGAGCAACATTAGTACAACTCCCACTATCAATAATCAACATACAAACCTTATCCTTCACGTGGCATCTTGTATGAAAAATATGCTCACATTGCTCCTCATCTCCTTCATCCTTAGGCTGTATACTCAGGGCTCTCCTTGTAACAAGTAAATCACCATGCACAGG
Organism: Pistacia vera; assembly: GCF_008641045.1. NCBI lineage: Eukaryota > Viridiplantae > Streptophyta > Magnoliopsida > Sapindales > Anacardiaceae > Pistacia > Pistacia vera. The sequence continues at coordinate 737,848 of NW_022196301.1, forward strand.
TTCTTCTACTTCAACATCAGAACAATCCGCCAATGGTGGCATCTCATCGTCACTTGAACAAGCACTTTTGACTTCTCCATTTGCCTGTACAACCATAACCTTTTTGTTTGGGCATTCGGAAGCAATATGTCTTAATCCTTGGCACCTAAAACACTTAATATCATGTGACTTAGTAAGAGTTTTAGTTTTGGGTTTACCTTTAGGAACAGCAACCGAATACTTCGACTTTGCTTCTTCTTTTGTTCGGAAGACAACTTTGTTGTCCTTCCAATTTGATCTCTATGAAGAGCTAGAGGACGAACCAGATCTGAACCTCTTGGACTTGATTTGCTTCTCCACTTTAACGGCTTTGTGCAGTAGCTCCTCCATCTCTACGTAATGTTGCAACTCAACCACGTCAGCAATCTTCTTGTTCAATCCGGCAGTGAATCTAGCCATTGTTGCTTCTCTGTCTTCCTCTATGTTTGCTCTAATTATGGCGATTTCCATCTCCTTATAATAATCCTCTACACTCATGGAACCTTGAACCAGCCCTTGCAACTTCCTATACAAATCTCCATAGTAATGGCTAGGTATAAATCTCTTGCGTATCACCAACTTCATCTCTTCCCATGACCGAATATGCCTCTCACCATTTTTGCACCTATTGATCGCCAATTGATCCCACCATATACTTGCATAATCTATAAACTCCACGGCTAGTAGCTTTACTTTCTTCTCCTCGGAGTAATTATGACAATCAAATACATGCTCAACCTTTTTTTCCCACTCCAAGTATAGCTCAGGATCATTCTTTCCTTAAAAAGTAAGATTTGCCATCTGTATACTGCCTATATTGTTATCTCTTTTGGAGTCAGCCATCTTGGCCCGTTTATAACTTGTTCTCTCCACTTCGGAATCATTTTCATCTTCTTCCTCGAACTCATGTCTTCTATGTGATTTAGAACCGGAAGAGGACTCCAAATCATTCAACCTCACATCAGCAATTTAAATTGGTCATTAACAACCTTGATGAAGAATTTCATGTTGACCTCTTGTGGTTCTCCTCCTTCCTTACTCATGGTTTCAACCAGTAAAATTAAATAAAATAAAAGGTATTGTTCCTCACTCATTCCCTCACATGTTTGCACTCATATCAGATTGTTATCACTCGTGTTTCATACTGTGTTAGCTTTTTCTTGATGATGATCTCTCTTGCCTTTTACCACTCAAAGCCAAGCCAGCCCCCTTTATGTTCTTAACAGAATCAAAGAATTCAACAAATCTCAAGAAGCAATCGGTTAGATGGTGACAATCTAAAAAATTAGAACTTTAAAAACTTAGTTGAGGCAAACGGTGAACAGAAAGAAAGACCCAAGATGACTCTAAAGAACCAAGAAAAATAAGAAAACTCTAAAAGGAAGCAAAAGGCATGTGAAAGAAATCACTAGAATTGACGCTAAATTATTAAGAAAGCAAAAGACACAAAACAACCTTGTATATGCTTGAAACAATCACTAGAACAAAAATAAAAGGAAACTAGAACAAAATAAAAAGGAAACTAGAATAGAATAAATGAAACTAATTCAACAAGAATAAGAAACTCAAGCAAGAAAAACAAGAATTGGAAACTTAATTCAACAAAAATAGGATACTTAGCAAAGAGAACAAGAATGGGAAACTTAACAACTCGAAATTGCCACTTTGTTTTTTTTTTTTTTTTTTTTTTTGAAGAACAAAGATGGATTGAACACAGAAAATAAAGCACAAGAAAAATTAAAAAAAAAGGAAGAATTAAAAGAGAACTACAAAACGAAATCCAAAGACAACTACGAAACGAAATTCAAAGAAACGTAGAAGAACTATGAAAAGACGAATTCAATTTTTTTTTTTTTTTTTTTGAATCAAGAACGCAAACAAAGAGTGTTGGAGATAAATAACCTGTTTCTAGCAACCCTGGCTCTGATACCAAATGATGGAATAGGAACAAGTTGGTTTGCTAGGAACGTGTTGAGGATGATCGAACTAGAACCCTAAGGAAACTAAGTCCTTAAAACCCTAATCTTGAGACGCCACATAGGTTGATCACTTCCTTTGATAAGTCAAGATTCAAGCATTCAATCAAGAACACAAGAAGGCAAAACAAATAGCTTTCTGAAATAAACTTCAATTGATAATAATATGTTCCCCAAAAAATAACATGGTTGCCCTTTTTTATAAGAAATAAACCCTAAAAGAAAACCCTAGCTAATTGAAAAATGGGTTGGGCTTAAGTACAAGCGAATTGGGCCTAAATAAACCTTAAATAAATAAAAGACTAAAGAATCTAATAATAATTAAAACATAAAAAAAAAAGCTCAAGATTAAATAAACGAAAATTAATTCTTAAATTAATCCTTACATCCAACTTGATATTCCGAATCTACCCCTTGCATAAAAATATAATAGATCATCTTTGGTGAAGCTTTTAAATATTTGAATTTAGTCTTAGAGTCTTCTAGTACAACCTCTTTGTATTGTACTTCCATGATCAAGCTTTGCAAAGCCTCTTTCATCCTCTTTATCTTTGCCTTAGTCATTAGACCACCAATTCCTTGCAAAGGATCTTGAGAATATTTGGGAACATCAACTTGGTCAGCACCTTGATCTCCATTATATATATAAAGTAATTATACAAATTATTTCCTACAAATTAATATGACAATCTATTTATTTGACACATCGTCTATTCTAATTTGTTTAAATCATCTCAAATTTGAAATTATCTAATCACATTAAAACATGTTAGTTTGTATGACTAAGTTTGTATGAATAATTTATATATATAGTATTATTTAATATTCAAAATATTTTAAAAGTTATTTTTGGAAGTGCGTGCCGTTAATACTAGAGTGAAAATCTAGATTTTTGCAAACATTGAAATTACAATGAGACCAACATAAGATTGAAAAAGATTCTTTAATTTAATTTTGAAAGTCGTCTATTATTCTTCATCTTGATTTTCCAATTTCACATTTTTACTGTACGCTGTACACCCCGTGATCCACGAATTCAAGTCTCTTGAGTCTTGATTATTGAATCCGTGTTAAATTATTCTTTCAAAAGGTCTAAAAGATGATTAAGAAGAAAAATAATGGAAGTTATGAGGTTAAGCTCAAGAAGTTTTTCAAGTTTGTTATTGGCCTGACTGCATATCACAAGGAATGAGAATCATGCATATTAGTTGAATAAGCATAATTTGTTTTTGTAGATTTCTAATATAAAGGGAAGTGGAGGGCAAGACTAGAAGAGAAAGACGGTGGAGGAACAAATTATACAATATTATAAAAAGTAGAGATTGGACCACGACGATGACCACCACCGACACGCAGAGAAAGGAACAGAAACTACGGCCGCCCGCCATGGGACCATAGAAGAAATTTTTCTGTCGCAAGTTGACCTTAAGTTTCCTGCAATGGAAACTGACACTTCATCTTCTCTCTTAATAATAAATGAATTGCAAGTTTCTGATCTCCATAGTTTAGGTGTCTATATAATGATTTGGTATAAATGGAAATATTGATATGCAACTACAATGAAGTTTAATTGGTTGTGACTTTCAGTGTTAGGTAACACTTTAATTTATATTCAGAGAAGTTCCTGCTCATGTCATGTGGGTTTTTGTGTTACTGTTGTACTTGGTTCAAGTGAAACAGAGAAGAAGATAGTATTAAAGATGCAAGTCCCCACACTCACCGAATGCAAAATCTATCTATCAGGATTGTATTCTTCCACCGACAGCTACCCTTATTCTTGTTTAATATCTGTCTGGCCTTCTCCTTCAGCTGTCCACATAACAAAAATAAAACAATTTATCAAACTGTATTAGTTACCTGAAATCATAATCCATAACAGTAATATTATGTATATAAAATGGGATCCTAACTAATGTGACAATTGATGTATCTACGTTGTATTAATGATAGAATTTTGTGGTTTGATATTATATTACTTATAATTAATATAGATTGACAAACATTACTTGAGATCAAAAAATTGATTAGATCACAACTTTAATATATTCTTCTTGATACCCTTATCTCTTAAGTGGTTTAGAAATGACTGATTCAATTATATATGACTAGGTTAATGATCCATTTCAGACTTTAAATTAATCTTTTATCATGTTCAACCAAAAAAAAAAATCTATCTGAAATGATTCAATAGGTGGGCATTTCAATAAACTGTTGAAGTTTATCTCAACATAGTTTACGTTTACCATATGTAAAAAATGACACCAACAATTCATACATCCACTAAAACTGTTTCTTGTTCATTTGAGTTAGCTATTTAGATCTCAAAGATGATCATATATCTAATATCTCCTTCCCTCTTTTTTTTTTTGGCTGCTTTTGAACATATGAACATGGGGTTTACAGTTTTTTCTCTCTTTGTTATTTTTTTTCTTGTTTTAATTACTATGTGCATCAGCAATGTGACTCATGCTGTGAACATACGCAGCAACGGGATTGTGGCTCCGCTTGTTTAGTTATTCTCATCCTATCATATTTCTTCATCCTATCCTAAAAAATGAAAAATGTGTTTGTTTTAATATTTTTCAAAATCCAATCATATTTTATTAACTCAAAACATTTAACAATTACTTTTCTCAATAAAAATTTTAAAATTAAAAAAAAAACCCCGATCCACCCAACTTTTTGTTGGTAGCCGGCCACCACCGCTAGACGGTGGTCAAAAATCTTCGGAATAGTACACGACCTGCTGGATCTGGCTAATTGTGCACTGATCTTGCCTTTTTTCTATCAGATTTGGCCGTTGACGATGACCAAATCTTAGCCATCATTGATGACCAATTTCTGGTTGTAGATTTGACATTTTCCAACTAGTTTCACGGTGGATCTTGCCAAAAAAGGCAAGATTGACACATGAATGACTAGATCCAGTCGGTCATTCGCATTCGAACGATTGATGACCATCATCCGGTAGTGGTGGTTGGTTGCTGAAAGTCGATTGGGTGGGTGTGGGTGTTTTTGTTAATTTATAAACTTTGTTATAGGGGGTGTTTAGCTAAATAAACAAATGTAAGGAGTTAAAACATAATCTAAATATTTTTAGAAAATATTTTTTAATAATATACCAAACACATTTTTAGAATCTTATCTTAAAATGTATTTATAGTAGGATTTTACAAACTCCACCAGTACGGTGATTCAACCACCCTGTATCATTATTATAATTATCTTGCTTTTTCAAAAGTGATTATGAATTTTTTAAATTAATTATAAACTGGGTTGCTTTTTTATTTATTTTTTTATTTTTTTTTATGCAGGTGGAACAGCTGGAATCATGATCAATGCAGATGAGAATATTGTGAAGACTACTGGTACCCTTTCTCTTCTTCACCTTTTGTTTTTCTTGACTGTAACATCAACAGAAAACCCTTTTGCAGATTTGTTGAATCAATCAAAAGAGAGCTTTTGTAATTTTCTACTAGTTCAACAAATTGACTATTTGAGTCTCATTTATTTGATTAAGTTGTTTTCTTGATGACTCATACATTAATTACCTTCTAATAGGCCGCGTAAATGCAGAGAATAGATGTTTTTCTTTGTTTATATGTATCTCTTATGATTTGACTTTGAATATCATGTGGTGACACAAATTAATCCCCGCGTCTTTTATAAATTGTTGTTTTGTCTCTTCTTATTACGAGGGTTTAAGCCTGAATGCCTTGTTTGACAGTAGCTAAGAGATTTTTCGAACAAATTTTGTGGTTGATAAATTGAAACCGTGTTTCACTCAACTAGAAATGGCCTGGGAACTTGCTTATAAGGTTATGAATAAGTCGTACTTTTGGATTGTTTGAAAGAGACCATTAAAAGGTCTATTGACACCCACTTTGAAACAACTTTTTAGACTTCAAGAGTTCTGTTTGAAAAAAACACTGAGAAAGACAAATTCATGTTAAATCAAAATATCCAATCAAGTTATGCGACTTTATAGTAAAATTTTTACCATATTTACAAGCTAGCTTCAGCATAGAAATGGACAGAAAGAATATTAATGGACTTAATTCAGCAGACCGTATTGTTTAAACAGCTTTCATTTTCAATAAAATTGACCTTTTCAAGTGTATTTGATTTCTGAGAACAGCTGATGTCTTGTTGCAACTGGTTTGGCGGCACTTGGATACAAATATGTAATCATTGGTATGCATCTAGAAATTAACTTTTTCATTTTTCTCCCATTTCGAACTTGGAAATCGTCAAAAAAGTATGTTACACATTTTAGATTTAGTAAGTTCTGGAAAAGCAGATGACTGTTGGACAGAAGCGGAAAGACACCGGAGGGTTAATTCAGTGGCGAAGTCGTCCACCTTTCCTTCAGGAATCAAGGCCCTTGCAGATTATGTTCATGCAAGGGGTTTAAGACTTGGAATATATTCTGATGCTGGGTAAAAAACATGTTAATTGCTTCAATATGTAACAAATGTGTGTTAAAAATAGAAATAACATTAAGGTTTTAGATATCTAATTCATCTTTTCAGTTCTAGAATCTGCAGTAAGACATGTTGGGAAACGATCAATCATGGCAGCAGAAAAACAAAAACATTTACAACATGGATCGTTCCTTAGAACCAAGATCAAGGTATAAATTTACGGTTCATATATTAAATAAGAATCTGCAGATTTTAGTTTAGAGTTTAAGAAATTATACGTACGTTTGGAGGCTCCTCCAACTTGTCTCTGAACGTATTTTGTTACCGATCCAAGTGTATGATCGAACCGATGTAGTCTACACGAAGATAACCTCAAGGAACTAGAGAAGGATTTATTAGATCCTTTTTAGCCTTTAAGAACCAAAAAGAAATCAAAGTATATTTGATTTTTAGCAAAAAGCAAAACTGGCGTGAGAGAAAGTTAAAGGGGCTGGAACTTTAGTTTAATATCACTGAAATGAAAAAATAATTTATTTCACAAAGTGTGCACTTATAACCTATTTTATCATGGAATGGGCTTGGGCTCCAACCCAAACACCCTTTGTATCCAAACATCCTTTTTAAGATATTTTAATTTTAATTTATCATTATCTCAATTAAATTCAATTAATATATATATATATATATATATATATATTAACATTTAACAATAATGATAATTTATTTAAATATATGCGAACACATATTTAAACGTAATCTCACTTATTTAATTTTAACATCAAATTAAATAAAGGCTACGACCTCAGCAAATTTAATTGTACTGTGAAATTATCAAAATACCCTTTTGCCTAAAAAGACGAAAACACCCTTCTTCTAAACTGGTTCTTAAATTATCTTCTATGTGTATTGACTCGTAGGCTTCTCATCATACGGGTAGTGTTTAGTATCGCGATTAACACCAATTAATAGTCTCACTACACACAAACTAAGATTGACCCCTAGTAAGGCATCATGGTCACCCGATAGATTCGGATTCAGCGAAGCAGCTACCTGTCAACGATATGGTTACTGTACAATCCGATCCTTTCATCATCCGTTATCTCGATGAGACTGTGGCATAAAAATAGTGTCAATCTCGGTTACTCTCGATATTATGTATTCAGTTACTAGACCAATGACCTGTATTATTAACTGGATAGAGCAATAGCTCAATCCCACTGTGGCCATAGTTTTAGTATCATTGCCATTTACTGAATTGTACCGTGAGATAACTTCTCACTTACCCGGGAGTGATGAATCCTCTGTCTATCCACCATAGTCTTGATACACTCCTTAATGCAGCCAATCACCACCATATTGACAACTCTGAATAGAACTGCGTTAGGCCACTGTCAAACTACACCAATCGATGCACAAGGTGCTTTGGTGATCTCAAGTCTAAGGATCACATGCACCACCATTCGTTAGAGGATTTTTTCCATAGACACTAAGGTTACCATCCATATGAAATCCTCTGGTGGGTCAGTCTAGTGAACTTGCCTACAGCAAGCACCCATGTGTTGCACCAGGTTGTCACTAAACAACCTTGATAAGTGAGATCAGCCACTGCCTTTTGACAGGGTCGTTCAACACTATGATAGCCTTACCGTATTATCTATGCCTTTACTTTAGAATAATACTGGGGCTACGGACGTTTCTAGAATGGCCACCTTATGTGCTCATAGGTTTCTCACTATCAAGATTTGAAACACTTGATACCCTCGTCATGTGTAACACCTACTGAAAACTAGTACAATGCATGCAATTAACAATGGAAAATTGGGNGGTAACCATATCGTTGACAGGTAGCTACTTTGCTGAATCCGAATCTATCGGGTGGCCATGATGCCTTGCTAGGGGCCAATCTTGGTCTGTGTATTAGTGAGACAATTAATTGGTGTTAATCGCGATACTATACACTGCTGATATGATGAGGAGCCCATGAGTCACACACATAGAAGATAATTTAAGATCCAAGAAGAAAGAAGGGTGTTTTCGTCTTTTAAGGCGAAAGGGTATTTTGGTAATTTTACAGTGCAATTAAATTTGCTGAGGTCGTAGCCCTTATTTAATTTGTTAGAAAAATTAAATAAGTGAAATTATATTTAAATGTGTGTTCGCACATATTTAAATATATTATCATTTTTGTTAAATGTTAATATATATTTAAATATATATATTAATTGATTTTAATTGAGATAATGATGGAAAATAAAATAAATCAAATTGGGAGTGTTTGGCAACATGGGGCGTTTGGGTTGGAGCCCAAGCCTATTCCGTATGGGATTAGGGCAAATTGTTTTTAATATAAAAAGAAAAGTGTGTGATTTTTCTTTGGAAAAACACACACACATCCCCTCTCTTTTGACTCCCACGACAGTAACACCTTTTAGCCAAAATCAATTTCAATTGATTGTTTTTCTTTTGAATCTTGAAGCCAAAGAGGATCTAGCAAATCCCTTTTTGGTTCTTTTGAGATTGTCTTCGTGTGGACTACGTGGGTTCGATCCTACACTTGGATCGGTAGCAAAACATTTGTTAACAAATTTGGTGGAGCCTCCAACGTGCGTTTGCTTTTCTTAACTCATGTTTAATATTTATGCAGAGTCTTATTATGATAAAATTGTAAAATTATACCCTTGATCTTGGCTCATGTAAACGATCCCTGAATTATTTGTTTTTATTTCCGCTGCGTATATGGGACTGTTTACTAACAACTCCCACTATCAATAATCAACGTACATACCTTATCCTTCACGTGGCATCTTATGTGAAAAATATGCTCACGTTGCTTCTCATCTCCTTCATCCTTAGGTGGTATACTCAGGGATCTCCTTGTAACAAGTAAATCACCATGCACAGGTTCTTCCATTTCAACATCAGAACAATCCTCCAATGGTGGCATCTCATCGTCAATTGAGCTAGCACTTTTGACTTCTCCATTTGCCCGTACAACCATAACCTTTTTGTTTGGGCATTCGGAAGCAATATGTCCGAATCCTTGACACCTAAAACACTTAATATCACGTGACTTAGTAAGAGATTTAGTTTCGGGTTTACCTTTAGGAACAGAAACCGAATTCTTCGACTTTGCTTCTTCTTTTGTTCTGAAGGCAGCTTTGTTGTCCTTCCAATTTGATCTCCATGGAGAGCTAGAGGACGAACCAGATCTGAATCTCTTGGACTTGATTTGCTTATCCACTTTAACGGCTTTGTGCAGTAGCTCCTCCATCTCTACGTAATGTTGCAACTCAACCACGTTAGTAATCTCCTTGTTCAATCCGGCAATGAATGTAGCCATTGTTGCTTTTCTATCTTCCTCTATGTTTGCTCTAATCATGGCGATTTCCATCTCCTTATAATAATCCTCTACACTCATGGAACCTTGAACAAGCCCTTGCAACTTCCTATACAAATCTCTATAGTAATGGCTAGGTATAAATCTCTTGCGCATCACCAACTTCATCTATTCCCATGACCGAATAGGCCTCTCACCATTCCTGTGCCTATTGATCACCAATTGATCCCACCATATACCTGCATAATCTGTAAACTCCATGGTTGCTAGCTTTACTTTCTTCTCTTCGGAATAATTATGACAATCAAATACGTGCTCGACCTTTCTTTCCCACTCCAAGTATAGCTCAGGATCATTCTTTCCTTGAAAAGTCAGAATTGCCATCTTTATACTGCCTATATTGTTATCTCCTTTGGAGTCAACCTTCTTGGCCCGTTTATAACTTGTTCTTTCCACTTTGGAATCAGCTTCGTCTTCTTCGTCGAACTCATGTCTTCTATGTGATTTAGAACCGGAAGAAGACTCCAAATCATTCAACCTCGCATTCAGTAATTTAAATTGGTCATTAACAGCCTTGATGAAGAATTTCATGTCGACCTCTTGTGGTTCTCCTCCTTCCTTACTCATGGTTTCAACCTGTAAAATTAAATAAAATAAAAGGTGTTGTTCCTCACACACTCCCTCACATGTTTGCACTCAAATTAGATTGTTATCACTCGTGTTTCACACTATGTTAGCTTTTTCTTGATGATGATCTCTCTTGCCTTTCACCACTCAAAGCCAAGCCAGCCCCCTTTATGTTCTTAACAGAATCAAAGAATTTAACAAATCTCAAGAAGCAACCGGTTACATGGTGACAATCTCAAAAATCAGAACTTTAAAAACTTAGTTGAGGCAAACAGTGAACAAAAAGAAAGACCCAAGATGACTCTAAAGAACCAAGAAAATAAGAAAACTCTAAAAGGAAGCAAAAGACATGTGAAAGAAATCACTGGAATTGACGCTAAATGATTAAGAAGGCAAAAGACACAAAACAACCTTGTATATGCTTGAAACAATCACTAGAACAAAAATAAAGGGAAACTAGAACAAAATAAAAAGGAAACTAGAGCAGAATAAAGGAAACTAATTCAACAAGAATAAGAAACTCAAGCAAGAAAAACAAGAATTGGAAACTTAATTCAACAAAAATAGGATACTTAGCAAAGAGAACAAGAATGGGAAACTTAACAACTCAAAATTGCCACTTTGTTCTTTTTTTTTTTTTGTGAAGAACAAAGATGGATTGAACATAGAAAATAAAGCACAAGAAAAATTAAAAAGAAAGGAAGAATTCAAAGAGAACTACGAAATGAAATCCAAAGACAACTATGAAACGAAATTCAAAGAAAACGCAGAAGAACTATGAAAAGACGAATTCAATTTTTTTTTTTTTTTTTTTTTGAATCAAGAACGCAAACAAAGAGTGTTGGAGATAAATAACCCGTTTCCAGCAACTTTGGCTCTGATACCAAATGATGGAATAGGAACAAGTTGGTTTCTTAGGAACGTGTTGAGGATGATCGAATTAGAACCCTAAGAAAACTAAGTCTTTAAAACCCTAATCTTAAGACACCACAAAGGTTGATCACTCCATTTGATAAGTCGAGTTTAAAGCATTCAATCAAGAACGGCCAGATCTTGGTTATCATTGATGACCAATTTGTGGTCGTAGATCTGACATTTTCTAACTAGTTCCAAGGTGGATCTTGCCAGAAAATGCAAGATTGACACATGAACGACTAGATCCAGCCGGTCATTCGCCATTCCAGCGATTGATGACCATCATTCGGTAGTGGTGGCTGGTTGCTGGAAGTCGATTGGGTGGGTGGGGTTGTTTTTGTTAATTTATAAACTTTTGTTATGGGAGTGTTTAGCTAAATAAACAAATATAAGGACTTTAAAGGAAATCTAAATATTTTCAGAAAATGTTTTCCAATAATGTATCAAACATATTTTCAGAATCTTATACTAAAATGTATTTCGAGTAGGATTTTACAAACTCTACCAATACGGTGATTTCAATCACCCTTTATCATTATTATAATTATCTTGCTTTTTCAAAAGTGATTACGAATTTTTTAAATTACATATTATAAATTGAGTTGCCTTTTTATTTATTTATTTATTTTTTTTTTTTATGAAGGTGGAACAGCTGGAATCATGATCAATGCAGATGAGAAGATTGTGAAGACTACTGGTACCCTTTCTCTTCTTCACCTTTTGTTTTTCTTGACTGTAACATCAACAGAAAACCCTTTAGCAGATTTGTTGAATCAATCAAAAGAGAGCTTTTGTAATTTTCTATTAGTTCAACAAATTGACTATTTGAGTCTCATTTTTTTGACTAAGTTGTTTTCTTGATGACTCATACATTAATTACCTTCTAATGGGCCGCGTAAATGCAGAGAATAGATGTTTCTTCTTTGTTTATATGTATCTGTTATGATTTGACTTTGAATATCATGTGGTGACACAAATTAATCCCCGCGTCTTTTATAAATTGTTGTTTTGTCTCTTCTTATTACGAGGGTTTAAGCCTGAATGCCTTGTTTGACAGTAGCTAAGAGATTTTTCGAACAAATTTTGTGGTTGATAAATTGAAACCGTGTTTCACTCAACTAGAAATGGCCTGGGAACTTTCTTATAAGGTTATGAATAAGTCGTACTTTTGGATTGTTTGAAAGAGACCATTAAAAGGTCTATTGACACCCACTTTGAAACAACTTTTTAGACTTCAAGAGTTCTGTTTGAAAAAAACACTGAGAAAGACAAATTCATGTTAAATCAAAATATCCAATCAAGTTATGCGACTTTATAGTAAAATTTTTACCATATTTACAAGCTAGCTTCAGCATAGAAATGGACAGAAAGAATATTAATGGACTTAATTCAGCAGACCGTATTGTTTAAACAGCTTTCATTTTCAATAAAATTGACCTTTTCAAGTGTATTTGATTTCTGAGAACAGCTGATGTCTTGTTGCAACTGGTTTGGCGGCACTTGGATACAAATATGTAATCATTGGTATGCATCTAGAAATTAACTTTTTCATTTTTCTCCCATTTCGAACTTGGAAATCGTCAAAAAAGTATGTTACACATTTTAGATTTAGTAAGTTCTGGAAAAGCAGATGACTGTTGGACAGAAGCAGAAAGACACCGGAGTGTTAATTCAGTGGCGAAGTCGTCCACCTTTCCTTCAGGAATCAAGGCCCTTGCAGATTATGTTCATGCAAGGGGTTTAAGACTTGGAATATATTCTGATGCTGGGTAAAAAACGTGTTAATTGCTTCAATATATATCTAACAAATGTGTGTTAAAAATAGAAATAACATTAAGGTTTTAGATATCTAATATATCTTTTCAGTTCTAGAATCTGCAGTAAGACAATGTTCGACTCTCTTGGGTGTAGAAGCAAAAAATCTACCTTTATAGAAATAGGGTATGATCCCGTGAGATTGAGGCCACTAGTAATCCGCTGTACCTGCACACGCAAGAAAACAAGCGCAAAGCGAACAGGAAACATCGGGTGGTGTTTGCCGTAGACACTCTAATGCTCAAGTCAGCAAGGCCGAGTGAGGCTAATTTAGTGAAGGTTAGGGAGAGAGAAGGTTACCAGAAGTCTAGTCGGAGACTAACTACGGTTGTGATACGAAATTCTTAAGAGTGAGAACTACAGGGTCTGAAGGTGTAATGTATGTGTCCTTTGTGAGAGGGTTGGCCTCTGTTTAAATAGCGACTGTAGGATCTTCGAATTTTGGTAGGACTGTGAGTCTTTGGAGTTGAAGTCTTGTGAAAAAGGAGAACCTTTGGCTCCCTTACCTCAGTGGGAAAGAGAGTCCCAGTGGGTCTAAGACATAGATCTTAACGAATTAGGATAGTAATGGACCTCTTCAATAGAGTTTGGGTAGTATCGGGGTAAGTAGGCGACCTTGGGCTCCAAGTAGATCCTAAGTTCAGAAGGTGGTCTAGGATCACAGGGCCTGGGTCCAGATAAACCGACAGTGAGGCCTAAACGAACCAAGCCTCTACTGATTGGATCTAAGTAGGGGGCAACTGGGTAGGTGTACCGAACAGGATTGGTGGGAAAAATCGATTGCGGGCCCAATCGGAATTGGTTCATGACTCTGAGTTTTGTTAAAGGTGTCTTCGTCTTTGGGCCTATTCCAAAGATATTTTTTGGCCCTAACAGTTTGCCCCTCACTCTTTAAGTTAAGGAGTGCTTAGCTTAGAGAGTAGGCGTTGCGTGAAGGTGTACTTAGTGGACCTTTGCGATCAACTGGTTGAACATGTGAACATGCTACTTCTCTGTCCGCAGAACCGAATGATATAACTTTTATTGTAGGTGACACATTCGATACACAGGGTCAAACGGGTGGAGGTGAAACACAATCATGCCTTCGCTAGGTGTATCTAACCGAGTGAGGGAGTGGAGTTGACCTTGATGGCCTCGCCTAGTGCATTAGATCGAGAGGAGGCATGAAGAGTCTGCAAGAGGTATCCTTTCTTGGTGTGTCAACCCAGGTGGGAAGATATGTGAGATGTCCCATGAAGGTGTCCTCACTTGGCGTACCGAGCCAAGTGAGATTCGTTAGGGCAATTCTGGTGGTGGTGCCATCGGTTGATTGGTTGAATTTGAATGAGTAGTTGTATGCGCACTTTCCCACTCGTGATTGGCTTGTTCGATCGGGCTAACTAAGTGACTGGGTACTCTGTAACTTCTTAGCGAGGTTTGTCACTAGGCCGAAGGGCCGGGGTAATACTTTTGATCATTTCGTTTGGTCGGGAGGGCCGATTGAGTGGGTGTGAAGCGTTAGAATGTGTTTGCTTGGCTATAGGAGATGAACAATTTGTATGCTAGAAATGCCTACTTGGTCGGGTTGGTTGAGCAATTGTGCTGGGTGCGTGCATGTAGTCACGTCTTTCGAGTGCGCGTGGGTTCATAACATGTGTGCGGTGGAGATCACTCCTCGGTTTGGGTAGAAAAATGAAAAGCTGCTTTGTTCCGTAACTAATTTAAGGCCGCCACGTGTATCTTTTGCCAGCCTTTGTCCATAAAATCGAGGAGGTGACTGTGTATCTTCATTTCGTCTCTCACTCTCTTTCTTTGCGTTTTCTTCCTCTTTTCAAGTTTTTTCAGCGGCGGTGGACATACTTTTGTGGATTCCAGCCATTTTCATGGTAAACACTGGTTTCTTGCGCTACTTTCTGTTTCTTTTCTTCTTTTCTTTGTTTTTGTAGTATTTTTGGAGAGATTTGAGTGGGATTTGGTAGGTTTCCCTTTACTTTTTGGAAGGGTGTTTGACAAAAAATAGGAGGTGTCATGTTTCTTCATTTTGAGTGGGGTAGGTTCAGTGGTGACTTAGGTTGTTTGGTTTGAAGTTTGGGGTGAACAAAGAAAACACGAAAATTGTTGTCTGGGTTCAACGATTCTGGGTTTTCTGGGCTTGGGGAACGTAGAAGATGAAGTCAGTTTACGTTGGTTTCCCATTTGGCTCATCTCAGTCTACTTGACCGGGTCGAGTGTGGTGATTCGAGTGAAGAAGCGTGGTTTTTGGTAAGGGCTGGTCACTTAGGTCGCCCGGTCTCCTCGACTGAGTTGTGAGGGATCTGCACGAGGGGTCTTCAGGAAGTAGGTATTTGGTCATCTAGACCAAGTTGCAAGTTACTTAGAGGCAAAGAGTTAGCCTGATTTGAGAGCCAATCAATCGGTAGCTCTAGGCGATTAGGGCTTCTAGAACTTGAGGGTTCGACTTGGTGTTAAAACCAATCGGTCTCTCGGGTCAGGTGGACAAAGAGTTCAATGTCGCGGTCAGAGTCGAGCGACTTAAGTGGGGCGGAGATGGAAGTTGAGAATGAATATGAGAATGCCCTAATGATGGTAGTGACGCTAGAGGGTGGAGATGTTTCGGTCGGTATACCAAAGGGGGTGAACATGGCCACTCCTAGGCCAAGTGGCGCTGCTATGAGTGATGGTGATTCAGATGGGCAAGGGACGAGTGGGGAAGACTCCGATGAAGTTGATGGTTCCAAGAGTTTGCCCTCTACCAGTAATGGCTCTGAGGACGAGCCGAGTCGGCCTGGTAGCGGGATATTAAGTAAAAATTATCTGCCTTTGTTGAAGGAGAGTGATGTATGGCGGATCAGGACGATGTACCATATCCCGAAGTCTATCAAAATTAGGGTGTCGAAGTCGTACGAAAGGGTCAACTGAGAGGCAAAAGGTTGGGAGAGTGCCTATGAGAAATGGTTCCATGACGGGCTGAGGCTTCCTATCCCCCGTCTTGTCTAGGAGGTCTTAAACTATTTCATGATTGCGCCGACCCAGATTATGCCGAATGGGTGGAGATTGTTGATGGCTCTGGAGAACCTCTATGTGTGAAATCAAGTGATGTTTGGGCTACACGAGTTGTTATACTCATATTTCCTGAAGGAGCATGACAAAGACAAAGGCCGATATCTGATCAATCTCAGGCACGATTGGGTTCACCTCATGACTGACCTCCAGTCGAGTGATGAAAATTGGAAAGAACGCTTAATCTTCATGAGGGGTGAAACGGTCTTTGGGGAGAGAGGCCAGAGCGAGATTCCGTATACTTGGCGAGCAATTGGTGAGAAACTTAGTCTTTATTCACATTTTGATTACTAAAGTCTTATTGTGTTTTTTCTTTGCAGATCTTGAATTCAATCATGTCGGGTAGAGTGGGGACGACTTAGACATGTAGACCAAAAAGATTCTTGCTATTCCAAAGGCGTAGAGGGATTGGTGGGTCGTGTTAGAGGAGGCGAATCTGAGGACAAGTCACTTTTGGGCCGGAGTTGGTGCGATTCAGCGAGGTATCCCCTTCCCTTCGTTGAAGCAGACTTGGAGTGTGCTGCTCATCTACTGCTACAATCATATTTGGTCTAGTAAGTCGAGGTTGAACCCACTAATTGTTAAGGAATTTATGATTGCAGAGAAGCTTATGAAAAAGTTGACCATACCAAGTGCGAGTGAGTTTATCGTGGGACGTCGTAAGAAGCAAAAAAGGGATTCTTTGACCAAAGAGGAGAAAAAAGTGGAGGATGTGGTTGGGACTCCACCAGGACAACACCTGCGCCCGGGGCTGGGTCATCCAAGATGGTGGTCTTGGATGAGGAGACTGAGATGCTTACTTTCAGTATCCCAGCTTCCACGTCGACCTATTCGGATGCAGCTTCCATGAGCAAGCTAGCCGATTTGTTCCTGTTCCCAGTGGATGGGAGCCGTCTGAACTAGATGGGTGATGTCATGGCTACTGACTAGGGGGTTTCCCGCACTTTCCAAGTATGAGCCAGATTTTTATCTTACTGTATTTATAGTGATTGTATATTGATCGAGTGGTTTTATCATGCAGGCTTTCACAAGCAACCTTGATAAGAGCGTAATTTATATATTTTTTATTCCTTCCATATTATGTTTTTTGTTATATTTTATGCCTAGTTGAGTTTATTAGAGTTTATTTTGTAAGTTTGGCATATTTGGATAGACTTTAGGAAATAATTGTGAAAAGATTAGGAAATTCCAGATTTTTTGATATTCTGACCAGTGCTGAGTTTTTCAGGTTTTTCATGGAGTCAGATTTCTTGATTGCAAAAGTGTTCTTCAGAAAAAGTGAAGTAGACAAATCAAGCCTTCCAGGAAGGTATTATGGGCAAGAATACGAGTTTGTTTGTGCCCTCATTAGTTGTTGCAAAACCGGACCTGGAATCCTAGTCGCGGAAGGATTTTCTGGCTGAGTATCGAGTCTTTGAATGGGCCTAACTGGAGCTTCAGATATCGAAAGCAGGTGATTCAAAAGCCCAAATTCATCTACACATCCAGGAATACAATTTTTATGAAGTGATCAAGCCCAGAAGAGTTCTTTTACATTGCGAGAATCCTGGTGCAAGCTGGATTACGAATTCTGTTTTCCATATCTGATAAGATTTTGACAGTTTTGGAAATCTATCGTTTAGCAAAGATCTAGGAAAGTAATTTCCATTTTTCATGGGAGAGAATTAAGGAAAAAAAACACATTATTTATTTAGGAGTTTTTAAGTTAAAAGGGAGAGAAGGGCAGTAGAGTTTAGTTTTTAGTTTATTTTACTTTCTACGTCAAGATGTGCGGCTGATCTTTCTTCTTCAGTTCAAGGGGATTTTGAAGCCTGAATTCATGTCATTGTGTAACTTAACTTCAGTAACATTGTTCTTAATCTCGTTCTTATTGGAATTATTTATGTTATTCTGTTTTAATTATTTATGATTCTTGTTTGGGTGATTTAGTAATGGCCTGCTAAATTGTTTAATCAGAATTTTATCTGTTAGAATTAGAAATTGTGATATGTAATTGTCCTCTTTCTATTCAATGAGTAACACATGATGATAGATGATTACGGACAAGTTTTCAGTTTGTCACCTTGAATAACATAACCTAAGTTAAATAATCCGATCTTGAGTGATTGTTGCTTGGATTGATCTATTTTCCTAATTCTTAAGGCTGCCATTGAATTAAACTTAGAAAGCTTATTCTAGGCTGTTCAAGGGTTAGGATCTAGTTGAAGAGCTTATTTCAGTAGTGATAATTAAGGGCAAATTCGGGTAACAGAGCTTGTTGTTTCCTAGGGTCAATAATTCCATAATAACGAGATAGAATAATGTTACAGTTAGTTCATGTCCAATGCATGTTTAGGTGGATCTTGAACTGAGAACTGGTTGTTTTTAATCTGATATTTTCTACCATTGGAGATTTATTCGTTTCACTTTAGATTGCATTGTCGGCAACCCCTTTCATTATTTTGTTGTCATGTTTACTATTTAGGATTTTATTTTATTTTTTTATTGTTTTCGTTGTGGCTATTGGTTAGAACATAGGATTTAATCAAATCATTCCCTGTGGGATCGACCCTTGCTCACCCTATATACAATTTAGTGGTTAGGTTAGTAAGGTTAATTAATTTGGTGCATTCGGCACGCTACCAAGCCTGCACCTCAAGAAATCCATCATGTCGCAGGAGAAAAGGATACATGATGTATCCAAATCCAATGCTAATCTGCGACACAGAGAGGCGACAACCCAGAAAGTTGAGCGAGAGAGTTAGCAACGACTAAGGGAGGTCTAAGCCGAGCTGGAACGATTGAAGAGGGAGCTAGCGGAGAAGAACACGGAGGTTGAGTCGTTGGGGGAGCAGTGCCTCAGTATCGCCAACGACGATATCTCAGGGCTAAAGGAAAGTTGATGCTAGAGTACAAGGTCGGGAACACTTCCAACTAGAACCCGGATGAGGACATCTAGCTCTTGTGGGAGATAGAAGAGGAGAAGGCTGTTGGTCGCGCAGATTATGCGGAGGAGCAGGTCGATGACTAGATATTCGACCTCGGTAGTCAGCCGGGAAGATCGGTTACTAAAGATGCCAGTGACTAGGCTGCAGGGGCGGTTGCTGGGGCCAGTGATAGGGTGACTGAGTCAGAGATAGGTGAGACGACTCGCACTGACGATGTGGGTCATGATGCCCCTTAGGTTTATTTTTTCCTTTCTTATGTATTTTTGGGGCCTACGATGCCCTTTCATGGCACATGTGCCTTTCTTGTACTTGATACTTAGCCGTCTAGGGCTTTTTTGTTTATCTTATATTTAGCCGTTTTGCGGCTTTGCGTTTCTGCTTGCGTTTCCATTTTACTGGTTTCTTTGAGTTAGTAAACGGTCCATATACGCAACAGAAACAACGAAAAATATAATACAAGGATCGTTTACATGAGCCAAGATCAAGGGTATAATTTTACAATTTATATTAAAGCAAAATTTGCACAAAAGGTTATTCATGAGTTTAGAACCATGCACACGTTTGGAGGCTCCACCACGTTTGTCTTTGAACGTTTTGCTACCGACCCAAGCATAGGATCGAACCCACGTAGTGCACACGAAGACAATCACAAAAGAACCAAAAAGGGATTTGCTAGATCCTCTTTGGCTTTAAGATTAAGAAGAAAGGAAATCAAATTGAATTGATTTTGAGCAAAAGTGTTTCTACCGTGGGAGTGTTTATCAAAAAAGGGCTGCTGTGTTTTAATTTCAAAAAAAAATTCTATCTAATTTAATTAACACACATTTTCTTTTATAGTGAATCAAGTTTCCCTATTCCCATATGGAATAGGCTTGGGCTCCAACCCAAACACCCCATGTTGCCAAACACTCCCAATTAGATATTTTAATTTTCCCATCATTATCTCAATTAAAATCAATTAATATATATTTAAATATATATTAACATTTAACAATAATGATAATATATTTAAATATGTGCGAACACATATTTAAACGTAATTTCACTTATTTAATTTTTCTAACAAATTAAATAAAGGCTACGACCTCAGCAAATTTAATTGCACTATGAAATTACCAAAATACCCTTTCGCCTAAAAAGACAAAAACGCCATTCTTTCTTCTTAGCTCTTAAATTATCTTCTATGTGTGTGACCCATAAGCTCCTGATCATACCGACAGTGTATAGTATCGCGATTAACACCAATTAATCGTCTCACTAATACACAGACCAAGATTGGCCCCTAACAAGGCATCATGGCCACCCGATAGATTCGAATTCAGCGAAATAGCTACCTATCAACGATATGGTTACCGTGCAATTCGATCCTTTCATCATCCGTTATCTCGACGAGACGAAGGCATAGAAATAGTGTCAACCTTCGGTTACTCTCGATATTATGTATTCAGTTTCTGGACCAATGACCTGTATTATAAACTGGATAGAGCAACAACTCAATCCCACTGTGGCCACAGTTTTAATGTCATTGCCATATACTTAATTGTGCCGTGAGATAACTTTTCCCGTACCTGGGAGTGATGAATCCTCTGTCAATCTACCATAGTCTTGATACACTCCTTGATGCAGCTAATCACCACCATATTGACAGCTCTAAATAGAACTGCTTTAGGCTAGTGTCAAACTGCACCAATCAGTGCACAAGGCGCTCCAGTGATCTCAAGTCTAAGGATCACATGCACCACCATTCATTAGAGGATTTGTTCCATAGACACTGGGGTTACTATCCATATGGAATCCTCTGGTGGGTTAGTCCAGTGAACTTGCTGTGGTGTATTCGCCTACAGCAAGCACCCATGTGTTGTACCAGGTTGTCACCAAACAACCTTGATAAGTGAGATCAGTCACTGCCTTTCGACATGGTCGTTCAACACTATGATAGCCTTACCGTATTATCTATGCCCTTACTAGAATATACTAGGGCTACGGACGTTCTAGAATGGCCACCATATGTGCTCATAGGTTTCTCACTATCAAGATTTGAAACACTTGATACCCTCGTCACGGTTCTACCATTCTAAGGACATATATCAATACATATTACAATAATAATGATTTACGCGATATAGAATAAAATGCCTTTTATTGTTTAAGACCTGTTGTACGCAAGTTATAGTTGGACACACCACTTTCCTATTTTATTTAGGACTTTATTTTATTTTTAATTAATTAGAATCAGATTAGGATAAATGTTATTTTAGGATATTAGAATATATTAGGAGAGTTTAGTAGAATTCAAATACTTCACTTGAATTGGATATCTTTAGAGGAGAGAGAGATCAGATGGAGAGAGAACACACACGCTCTCTTTCTCTCTTCTGGAATTCGTTTTTCTTGAGTTTTTCATAGCCATGAGCGGCTAAACTTTTAGAACTTGGTCAAAGGAAACGGAGACCTCGGAATCAATAAACTGTGAGATCTATCTGTTTTTAGTGTTCAATTTATTTTTGAGTATTGGATGTTCTTCTATGCATATTGTCATGATTGTTGCGTTTAATTACAGGAGGCCTACTAGTTTATTATTTGTTGCAATTTACTGCTAAGTTAGATATCAAATCCGTAATTGTTTGATCCCTTTAACTTATGAAGCAATTAGGGTTTAAGAATTTGCTGCGTCAGGAATTATTAAGTCTTAGAGAACAAACTTCACTAAATTAAACACAACCACTTGAGTTTGTGTTGTTTAGCTTCATCGATCTCTCTAGTTCTTAAGGCCACTAGATTAATCTTTAGCGATTGTCTAGGGTTTTTAGTAGTAAGATTAATTAGATGCTTGTTTCTAATTAATTACAACTAAGGAGAGATAGGAAATAGTTCCAACGGTGAATATTCAGAGTAAGAATTGATTTATTTTTGCATAATGATCAGTTGTAAGAATCTGATAGTGGATGTTGACTTAGACCAAGTTTTGTTATTTTGATTGATTTCGGTAATCTAGGTTGAATTTTTTTTCCTGAAATTGTTTCTATTTTTACTAAATCCCCCCATACTGGTTCACGTAACATAAAACTCGCTAGACAGTCTCCGTGGGACGATCCCTACTCCCTCTACTACATGTATTTTTAGGGTTTTAATTATGGTGCCTACGACAGCACATCAATTTTGGCGCCGTTGCCGGGAGTGATTCTAGTTGATTTTTATTTTGTTCTTGTTATTTTTCTTTTTTTTTTTTAATTTTTCCAGAAAAAAAATAAAAAGTTTGGCAGAAATGTTCACGGCAGGATTTTTGGTGGAATGGGAGCGGTGCGAGTACCCGTTTCAAGAAAAACGAAATTCTGCATAGGACTAGTTACCCCTAAACCCTAAATCCGTTTAGGATTCACTAGCCCCACCCTCTCGAGGCCAAAAAACAAAGTTTGATAGGGTTTTTGGCCATATAAAAAAAAATTTAATTTTTTTTTTAGTCGGTTTTCATTATTTGTCATTTATTTTTTGTATTTCTTTTATGGGATTTTTTGTTTTATGACCAGGTCCTTTCATCTTGGTGATTTACATTCGACCCAGAATAGAAGAGCACTTTGTGCAGGTAAGAGAAGCTCGGAGAAATCTGAGGAAAGCAATTTGGTTTTTGATTCCCAATTTGTTAGCAACTCTGATTTAGAAGAGGGGAAGTCATGGCTAAAATCGAACTTTGAAAGAGCTTGTTGCCCCTAATTTGAATCAAGCACCTTTATGCATAACGTTTCCTGTTTAGATGCTGCTACTACTTTTAAATTAAAATCTGGACTAATACATCTCTTGCCCACTTTTCATGGCCTTGCAGGTGAAGATCCTCACAATCATTTAAAGGAGCTTCATGTGGTTTGCACAAGTATAAACCTATGGGGGTGACTGAAGAGCAAATTAGATTAAGAGCCTTTCCGTTTTCTTTGAAGGATTCGGCTAAGGATTGGCTCTATTATCTACCCTCTAGGACTATAACCACATGGAACGAGATGAAGAGTTGTTTTTTTTGGAGAAAATTTCCTAGCTTCGAGGGCGGCCAACTTCGAAAAGAAATTTGTGGTAAGGCAGCACAACGGAGAGTCCGTACACAAATACTGGGAACTTTTTAAAAATTATGTGCAAGCTGCCCCCATCATCAATTAGTGAGCAGCTACTTATCCAGAACTTCTATAAGGGCTTTCTATGCACTGATAGGAGTATGATTGATGCTGCTAGTGGAGGAGCTTTGGTGATAAACTCCCGAGGCCGCGAGAAACTTGATTGCAAATATGGCAGCCAATTCTCAACAATTTGGCACTAGGCTTGACCTTCCATCTAGGCGTGATAATGAGGTAAATATTTCCTCCCTCTGAACAACAAATTGCAAGTCTAACTTCCCTTGTTCGTCAAATGGCTGTAGTAATATGCAAACTGTGAAGGCTTGTGGTTTGTTCGGTAGTAAGGCATCCAACATATGTACCAACTCTTCAAGAGACCCATTGAGCAAGTGAATGCAGTAGGTGGTTTTCCTGGACAACCGCAAAGAAGTACGATCCCTACTCACACTACTACGTGTATTTTTAGGGTTTTAATTCTGGGTGTCTACGACAGCAGTACGTGTTCCTTGGAGATGGAGGAACTTTACAGGTGATCCATCTCAAGTAAATCATCCGTATGCAGAAAAGCCTTGAGTCGAGCCAATGACAATAACAAGGCGCTGCTTGGCAGCAACCCAAGGGGAGTTTGTTTCTTATTCTCGCTTTTAAATTTTGGTTATTTTTGCCTTTTCTTTGCATTTCATCTTACATTGGGGACAATGTTAGCTTTAAGTGTGGGGGAAGGGATTTAGGTTGTATTTTAATTTGTTTTGTGTTGTGTTTTAATTTAAAAAAAAAAATAGTTTTTGTTTTTTAGGAAGTTTATGCTTTAAGTCATGTCTTTGAACGTCTAGATGCATGAAGTAACTTGACTTTGTTATTGAGCATATTCCTTGAGTTAGATGTTAGCAATATTTTATAAAATAGAGTTAATCAGATTTGAATCTTTATAGTTTGAAACAATATGTCTTGAAATTTGTGTGAACTGGTGACGAAGCTGATTGAGGAGTGTATAACAACCCTTAAAGAAAGAAAAAATGTTTCTCTTAAGCTAGTCCTAAATTTGGGTTTAAGCAAATAGGAAAAAGAAAGAAAGGTACGTGGTGAGTCGAGATGGACGTAAAATGCACTCACTCATAAACACAACCATGAATGAGATGGGGCATAAAATGCACTCATTTTTTTTCAAAACAAAAAAAAAAAAAAAATATCCCTAGTTTGCTACCCAGTTTGTAGTAGGAAAGAGAAACTATTGAGGAAAAGTTAAGAGGTAGTTGTACATGAATTGATTGTGATTAGTTTCCTTGTTTGTATTAACTGATTGAAGTAATTGTGGAAAATGATGAAAGAGATGAATGCCATTAACTCTACTTTATTTTATTTTGTTGCTGCCTAAGTTAGGTATGAATATGCATGGATTAAATATTGTTGCTTATGCATCATGATGGTGTTCTTTATATGACTTGAGATGATGGTGTTCTTGATATGACCTAAGTGTAGTGTTTGTTTGAATTAGTTTGCCCGAGGACGTGCAAAAGTTAAGTGTGGGGAAATTTGATGAGAATGCAAAATGACATATTTACCCCCCTTAATGTCTAGTCTTTTATACTTATTTGTTGCCTAAATGTACTCATTATTATTCTATTTCGATTTAGGAGGCGTTAAATGCAAAACGGAACTAATTAGGTGAATTCGGATAGTTTCGACATCACTTCGTAATCTGAGCATAACTCTCTCATCTGAGCTCTGATTGAGATGATTCAAAATGCTGTGGAACCCTAAGAAATAGATATACAACTTTAATGTTTTAAGTTTTGAGAGATACTCACTGCATAAAGGTTGTAATTGGGCATGAAATTGATGCACCTGCACTGTCGACGTTCTAGAACATTCCGCCTTGTCATGCCTTAATGGAAGATTTGAAGACCTGTTGCATGCAAGTTACAGCTGGACACACCACTTTCCTATTTTATTTTAGGACTTTATTTTATTTTCAATTAATTAGAATTAGATTAGGATAAATGCTATTTTAGGATATTAGAATATTTTGAGGAGATTTAGTAGAATTCAAATACCTCAATTTGAATTGGATATCTTTAAGAGGAGAGAGGGAATCCGGGAGAGAGAAACACATGCCTTCTTTCTCTCCTCTAGATTCTTTTTCTTGAGTTTTTCATAGCCATGAGGGCTAAACTTTTAGAACTTGGTCGAAGGAAACGGAGACCTCGGAATCAATAAAACTATGAGATCTATCTGTTTTTAGTGTTCAATTATGTTTTGAATATTGGATGTTCTTCTATGCATATTGTCAGATGTTGCGTTTAATTACTAGGAGGCCTACTAGTTATTATTTGTTGCTACTATCGCTAAGTTAGATATCAAATCGTAATTGTTTGATCCCTTTAACTTGTGAAGCAATTAGGGTTTAAGAATTTGCTGCATCAGGAATTATTAAGTCTTAAGAAGAACATTCAATTAAATAAACACAACGCTTGTGTTTGTGTGTTTAGCTTCATCAATCTCTCTAGGTCTTAAGGCTGCCATAGATTAATCTTTAGTGCTTGTCTAGGGTTGTTTAGTAGTAAGATTAATTAGATTGCTTGTTTCCTAATTAATTACAACTAGGAGAGATAGGAAAATAGTTCCAATGGTGAATACTCAAAGTAGAATTGATTTATTTTGTATCACATGATCAGTTGTAAGATTCCGATGGTGGATGTTGACTTAGACCAAGTTTCGTTATTTGATGATTTCGGTAATCTAGGTTGAATATCTTTTCCTGAAATTGTTTCTGTTTTACGAAAATCCCCCCATATGGTTCACGTAACATAAAACTCGGCTAGACGCTCTTCGTGGGAACAATCCTACTCACACTACTACGTGTATTTTTAGGGTTTAATTCTAGGTGCCTACGACAGCACACCAATAGCCTTGTTTGGTATGCAACTGGATTGGATTGGATGACATTGAATTAGATATGGTACTTTCTCAGTTGTGTTTACATTTCCAATATCTGGTTACTAATAAACTATTGCAAGGTAGTTGAAGTTTTTATTGTCATTACTATTTGTACAAACTGTATGAGTTTGGGGATGAAATTCAGTGTGATTTATCATTAAACCATGTTTCGTTTCCAAGTTTCTGCTTATCGGTGGTAGGTAAAGGAGTGATGAATGCCATTAGCATTAAAACATGTAAGGATGTTTGCATTTGCAAACTTCAGTGTAGTTTGCATCTGCAAAATCTAGGCTGTTGCATATGCAACTACAATCTATTCTTTTCTCTGTAAGTTTTCTTTTTCTTGGCTAAGCAAATGTATCAAGTAATTATAAATTTTCTCTCATTTCACAAAGAAATTGATTTTATTTAACATTTTGTATTCCAGGTAACACCATTATCTTGGGCTAAGTGGAGAGTTGTGGTGTGCGTCGTAGGCAACCAAGATTAAAAACCTTTCTAACCTAACTACTGAACTGTAAATAGGGTAAGCAAGGGTCAATCCCACGAAGAATGTTAGCCGAATTTTGATGATGTGAATAAGGCTGGGGGGTTTGAGTAAAACAGAAAACAATCTTAGCAAAAAACAATTCAAATCGAAATCAATAATAAACGAAAATTGGTCTCAGTCAACATCCACCATCGAATCTTACAACTGATCATTGATGCACTAATTAAATCAATTCATACCGAATATTCACTGTTGGAACTGTTTTCCTATCCTCCTTAGTTGTAATTAATTAGGAAACAAACGATCTTAATAACCTACTACTAAACAACCTAGACAAGCGCTAAAGATTAATATAGTGGCAGCGCTTAAGAACTAGAGAGATCGATGAAGCTAAACAACAAAACTCAAGCGGTTGCATTTAATTTAGTCGAGTGTTCCTCTTAAGATTACTAATTCCTGACGCAGCAAATTAATAACCCTAATTGCTTCACAAGTTAGAGGGATCAAACAATTACGAATTTGATATCTAACTTAGCAGTAGATTGTAACAAAATATAACAGTAGGCCTCCTAGAAATTAAATGAAACAATCATTAAAATAAGCATAGAAGAACATCCAATACTCAAAGCATAAAATTGAACACTAAAAACAGTAGATCCACAGATTTATTGATTCCGAGGCCTCCGTTTCCTTCGACCAAGGTATAAAAATTAGCCTCTCATGGCTGTAAACAAAAACTCAAAAAGAAAGAAAAATTCCAGAGAAGAGAAGAGAGAGCGTGGTGTTTCCAACTAATTTGATCTCCTCTTTAAAATATCTAATTCCAATTCTAATTTACTCAATCTAAATCTCCTAAAAATATCTAAAATCCCAAGATAACCTTTATCTAATCTGAGTAATTGAAAGTCTTAATACAAAATAGGAAAATAGTGTGTCCAGCTGTAATTTTCGGGCAATAGGTCTTCAAATCTTCCAATAAAAATCGGCCTATTGAATTGCATGACAAGGCAGAATGTTCCAGAACGTCTAGTGCAGATATGTCAACTTCAAGCCCGATTAAAACCTTGATGCAGCGAGTATCTCTCCAACTCAAAAATTAAAGTTGTAGATCTTTTCTTAGCGTTCCACAGCATTTTGAATCATCTCAATCGGAGCTTGGATGAGAGAGTTATTCCCAGATTACGAAACGACGCGAAACTGTCCGAATTCACTTAATTATTCCGTTTTGCAATTAACGCCTCTATTTGCATCCTAAATCAAATAGTAATAATGAGTATATTAGGCAGAAAATAAGTATAAAAGACTAGACATAAGGGGGTATATGAAATTGCATTCATCAAATTCCCCCACATTAGCTTTGCACGTCCCGGGCAAAATAATTCAAACAAACACTACACTCAAGTCATATCCAGAACACCATCATCTCAAGTCATATCAAGAACACCATCATGATGCAAAGCAACAGTATTTATCCATGCATATTCTACCTAACATAGGAAGCAGCAAAATAAAATAAAGTAGAGTTAATGGCAATCATCTCTTTTCATGATTTTCCACAATTACTCCAATCAATCAATGTAAACAAGGAAACTAATCACAACCAATCATGTACAACTCCCCTTCAACTTTTCCTCAACTGTTTCTCTTTACTACTACAAACTGGGTAGCAAACTAAGGATATATTTTTTTTTTCTTTTTTTTTTTCTTTCTGTTTGAAAAAGAATGAGTGCATTTATGCTCCATCTCATTTCATGGTTGTGTTTATGAGTGAGTGCGTTTTACGCTCCATCTTGACTCACCATACCTTTTTTCTTTTTCCTATTTGCTTAAACCCAAATTTAGGACTAGCTTAAGAGAAACAATTTTTTTTTTCTAGGGTTGTTATACATTCCTCAATCATGCTTCGGCGCCAAGTCCACACAACTTTCAAGACATATGTTTAAAACTACAAAGATTCAAATATGATTAACTCTATTTTATGAAATATGCTAACATCCTAAGTCAAGGAATATGCTCAACAACAAAGTCAAGTTACTATTTCATGCATCACATAGATGTTCAAAGACTGACTAAACCATAAACCTTCTAAACAAAAAAACTATCGTTTTTTTTTTTTTTTTTTTTTTTGACAAATTAAAACACAACCTAAATTCCCTCCACACTAAAACTGACATTCTCCCAATGTAAGATGAAATGCAAAGAAAAGGCAAAAATAAGCAAAATTTAAAATGCGAGAAAAAGAAAACAAACTCCCCTTGGGTTGCCTCCCAGCGGCCTTTGTTTATTGTCGTTGGCTCGACTCAAGGCTTTCTTCTGCGATGCACTGAGAACATTCTCCGTCTCAAGGAACACATTCTTGAGGTAACTAGGGAGAGGCTTCAAATCTAGAATGGGGTCTGCAAAACAGAGGGTAAAGGCCTCTCGTTAGAATTGGTAATGCAATATAAGGAAAGTTACCTGACTGCTGTAACTTCGAAAAATCATGCAATGCTGCAACAGTTTCCTGCATATCAGTCTCAATGCTAACTTCTCATTCTCTTCTCATATGCTTACTAATGACAACTCCCAATCAATCTTTTCCATCAAGTTCAAAAACTTCCTGTGCTAAAGAATCAACCACATCAATGATAAACATGATCATCATCATCAACATCATCAGGATATTTCATGCATCATAAATATTAAAATCTGACAAGTTCACCATCAAATTCCATGTAAGTATGCCACTATGAACATCTATCTTAGTCTTGGAGTTTTTAAGAAAAGTCTTCCTAAACAAATTGGAGCAGATTGATCTCCATTTTCCCTATCAAGCACATAAAATCAGTAGGGAAACTAAGTTATTAACTTGTACCAAAACATCCTCAACTACACCCTTAGGATAAGCATTAGATCCATCAGCTAATTGAATTACAATACCAGTTTTTTCAAAGGTCTAAGTTTCAAACAAGCATATATAAAATATGGCATGACATTAATAGAAGCTCCCTAAGTTATCAGGCCTTCTCAAACTAGTGTTACCTATCGTACAAGGGATAGTAAACATACTGGATCCTTGCACTTCGCTAGAAGTTTTCTCTAAATCACTGTAGAAAACATTTCTCCACTCTCACCTTTTCACACCCCTTTAGTTTCTGTTTCCTCTTAAGTGTACACAATTCTTTCAAGAATTTAGCATAACGAGGTACTTGTTAATAGCATCTAAAAGTGGAATATTTACCTCGCATCTACGAAAGTCTCATATAAATCTTTGTTGTGCTCATCTTTTCTAGATTCTGCCAAAGCTCAAGGAAAAGGTGGTACGGTTTATAGTCGGACAAGAGGCGGAAACTTAGTTAGGAACACCATCGTTGTTGGGAATGTTGCTATCTACAAATACATCTTTCTCCTTTCTTCCTTCGACGATGCAGGGGCTGCCTTTGTGGAATCTCAACTCTTTACCACTTCTCAAAACGATCGCACTACATTTCTCTTGGATTTACCACGTTTGAGAAGGTAATTTCCCTGAACTTTGCTGTGCCTCCAGCTTACTTATGCGGTTGCCATCTGCTCTATTGATTCCAAACTTTGAACACTAGTCCTCATCTCATGTTGAAATTGCCAAGTATAGTGGCAAGAGACTTAACATCTTCTAAAGACATACAGAATTAGAAGTTTGGCCCGGTTGTTGTCTAGGGGAATATGGTTGCTGGTACTACTGGCAATTTGCGGTTTTGAGGGTGGTGCTGATTCACTTGTGGATTCCCATAGCCAAGATTGGGGTGATCCCACCGGGTTATATGTGCTTGAATAAGGATCATACTTCTTTTGCTGTTGTCCAGGAAAACCACCTGTGCATTCACTGCTCAACAGGCTCCTCTTGAAGAGTTGGGCACATATCAGTTGGATACCCTACTACTGAACAAATCCCACAAGCCTTCACTATTTGCTATTACCTATAGCCATTGACGAAAAGAGAAGTTAGACTCGAGATTTGTGTTCAAGGGAGGAAAGGATTTACCTCATTATCACGCTAGATGGAAGGTCAAGCCTACCCAAACTGTTGAGAATTGGCCGCCATATTTGCAATCAAGTTTCTCACGGCCTCAGGAGTCTTATCCACAAAAGCTCCTCCACTTGCAGATCAATCAGCTCCTATCAGTGTATGTAAGGCCATATAGAAATAATAGAGAGTAGCTGCTCACTAATCTGATGATGGGGACAGCTTGCACACAATTTCTTAAAGCGTTCCAGTATTCATGTAGGGACTCTCCGTTATGCGTCTTCAACCACAAATTTTCTTTGGATGTTGGCTACCCTCAAAGCTGGGAAAAATTTCTCCAGAAATAATCTCTTCATCTCGTTCCATGTGGTTATAGTCTGGAGGGTAGGATAATATAGCCAACTTAGCGAATCCTTCAAAGAAAACGGAAATGCTCTTAATTTAATTTGCTTCAGTCACCCTGTAGGTTTCATACTCGTGCAAACCACATGAAGCTCCTTTAGATGCTTGTGAGGATCTTCACCTGCAAGACCATGAAAAGTGGGCAAGAGATGTATTATTCCAGATTTTAATTCAAAAGTAGTGGCAACATCTAAACAGGAAACGTTTAGCAAAGGTGGCTTGATAAAACAGGGCAAACAGCTCTTTCAAAGTTTGATTTCCAGCCATGACGTCTCCTCTTCTAAATCAGAGTTGCTAGCAAATGAGAATCAAAAAACCAAATTGCTTTCCTCAGAATTCTCCGAGCTTCCTTCCTTAACCTGCACAAAGTGCTCTCTATTTCGGGTTGAATGTTAAATCACCAAGATGAGAGGACCTGGTCATAAAACAAAAAACCTCATAAAAGAATTAGAATAAATGACAAATAATGAAAATAACTAGAAAATAAAAAGAATAAAAAAAAAATTAATTAAATCTTTTTTTTTTTTATGACAAACACAAAAATGCCAAAAACCCTATCAAAACGTTGTTTTCTGGCCTCAAGAGGGTGGGGCTAGAAAATTTTCTAGTCTTGGTCAGAATTTGTTTTCTTCAAAATAGGTACTCACAGCATCCTAATTCAACCATAATTTTTCTTATGAATAGTACACTGTTCATCCGGAACAGTACTATGTTCACAGTTTTTTTTTTCTTTCTACTTTTCTAGAAAAATAAATAATAATAATAAAAAAAAAACAACAAGAATGAAACAAGAAACACAAAAACAAAAATAAATCAAACTAGAATCACCCCAGCAACGGCGCCAAAACTGGTGTGCTGTCGTAGGCAACCAAGATTAAAAACCTTCCTAACCTAACTACTGAAGTAAATAGGGGAAGCAAGGGTCGATCCCATGAAGAGTGTCTAGCCGAATTTTCGATGATGTGAATAAGGCTGGGTTTTTTGAGTAAACAGAAAACATTCTTAGCAAAAACAATTCAAATCAAAATCAATTATAACGAAACTTGGTCTCAATCAACATCCACCATCGGAATCTTACAACTGATCATTGATGCAAAATTAAATCAATTCATACCTGAATATTCAATGTTGGAACTATTTTCCTATCCCTCTTAGTTGTAATTAATTAGGAAATAAACGATCTTAATAACCTTACTACTAAAAAACCCTAGACAAGCGCTAAAGATTTATATAGTAGCAGCCTTAAGAACTAGAGAGATCGATGAAGCTAAACAACACAAACTCAAGCGGTTGCATTTAATTTAGTCTAGTGTTCTCTTAAGTTACTAATTCCTGACGCAGCAAAATAATACCCTAATTGCTTCACAAGTTAGAGGGATCAACAATTACGGATTTGTATCTAACTTAGCAGGAGATTGTAACAAATAATAACCTAGTAGGCCTCCTAGAAATTAAATGAAACAATCATTAAAATAAGCATAGAAGAACATCCAATACTCAAAGCATAAAATTGAACACTAAAAACAGATAGATCTCACAGATTTATTGATTCCGAGGCCTCCGTTTCCTTCGATCAAGGTATTAAAATATCTCTCGTGGCCATAAACAAAAACTCAAAAAGAAAGAAAAATTCCAGAGAAGAGAAGAGAGAGGCGTGGTGTCTCCCAACCTAATTTGATCTCCTCTTTAAAAATGTAATTCCAATTCTAATTCTACTCAATCTAAATCTCCTAAAATATTCTAAAATCCCAAGATAGCCTTTATCCTAATAGAGTAAATGAAAGTCTTAATACAAATAGGAAATAGTGTGTCCAGCTGAATTTTCGGGCAATAGGTCTTCAAATCTTCCAAAAAAATCGGCCTATTTGAATTGCATGACAAGGCAGAATGTTCCAGAACGTCTAGTGCAGATATGTCAACTTCAAGCCCGATTAAAACCTTGATGCAGCGAGTATCTCTCCAAACTCAAAACATTAAAGTTGTAGATCTCTTGCTTATAGTTCCACAGCATTTTGAATCATCTCAATCGGAGCTTGGATGAGAGAGTATGCCCAGATTACGAAACAACGTCGAAACTGTCCGAATTCACTTAATTAATTCCGTTTTGCAATTAACGCCTCATTTGCATCCTAAATCAAAATAGAATAATAATGAGTACATTTAGGCAGAAAATAAGTATAAAAGACTGACATAAGGGGGGTAAATATGACATTTTGCATTCTCATCAAGTTGTTTACACCTTCCCTGTACGTATTTTCTTTAGCCCATTTTACTATTTAAGTTATTGTTTGTTAATGCTATAATTTGGGGGCTTTCTATACTTCCTAATATATCTGTTGTATATCTTGCTTTCATAATCTGATAAAAGATAAAATACATTATAATTTACTTCATAATACTGGAAAATAGTTGCAATATTTTGTGAACATTCTTCACTGTAGTGGCTTGGATTTCCTTCAATAATGTTGAAAACATTGGGAAGCTGAGATGAATGTCACCCAGTTTAGTTATTTGATTTAAACTTTGGTTTGTGTTGGCTGAGATGGAAAGTGTATATGCTCAACCTTGGAGTTTAAGATTTATCAGCTTAAGCTGAGGGTTTGCCAACCCTACTAGCTTATCTGCAAACTGCAGGTTGTTTGCATTTACAAACTGCAAGTTGTTTGCATTTGCAAACTATTGGCTGTTTGGATTGGCAAAGTGCGCAGTTTGCATAGCGGTTTCCATCTGCACAGCATTTTGCAGATGCAAAATGCAGTTTGCAACTCGTTAACATCTTTATCGAGCAATTTTGTAGTTTTTTTAAACTGCTGTAGGGGTTTCTTTGAGTTTTTTTTTTTTTTTTTTTTTTTTTTTTTAACATGTTATTCTTTTGTGGGTGTTCTCTGCAGATTATTAATAGGTTACATTACACCATGTCAATATCGACCAAAAGAAAGGATTTAAAAGAGGACAACCAATCTTCTGAGGCATCCAAAAAAGTATCTATTGTGAGTTCCCACATGAATTTTCCACTCGGTGAGGATGACCAAGAACAATCTCCTGTTGATGGAACTAGCATTCCAATCCCAATAGATAGTCTCCATTCAAGCCCTCCCCCGTTTTCCCAAGAGGATACTTGCGTTACTAGAACTGGAAGGTCTAGGTCAGTTGTATGGCTACATTCCAGAAAGGTCTTAGTTGATGGTAAAGAAAAGGCAGTGTGTAACTACTGACACTGACAACTTGTAGGTGGTTCTAAAAATGTAACAAGGCATTTGCATGATCATCATAGAATTTGTAAAAGGTGAAAGAACCAAGATATATCACAAATGATGCTTTCGGGTGTGCAAAAACAAGACTCCAAAAAGATATTAAGCAATTACAATTTAGATCAACAAGTGGGGAGAGATGATCTTGCAAATATGATTATTCTTCATCAGTATCCGCTAAGCACGGTTGATGATATAGGGTTTAGAAAATTCTGCAACATTATTTCACCTCCTTCAATGTTGTCTCTAGGAGGACTATTAGGAGGGACATTATGAACGTTTATGAAGTTCAGAAGGAGAAGTCCATGAAAATGTTAAGCAAAAACCGGAGTAGAGTTGTCATCACTACTAATTTTTGAACTACTAGCAACCATAACAAAGGATATATGACCATCACAACACACTTTATCAATGATAATTGGGTTTTGCATAATCGACTTTTAAGGTATTATGTTTTTTATTTTTATGTTTCATTATTCTTATTTCTTTATAAATTTTTTAGTTAGATTAAAATATTAATTATCTACAATTTATATGGTTGGTTTGTACATGTGTGTTGCCCACATAGAGATGTGCTTTCTACAGCGTTGATGGACTGTTTTTATGAGTGGAATATTAATACAAAGTTGTTCACATTGACGGTTGACAATTGTTCCACCAATGACGCAATTGTCCAAGATATCTTAGGAGAGCTTCAACGTTCCACCCTTATGTTACATGGCGAATTTTTTCATATGCATTGTTGTGCACATATTCTCAATTTAATTGTTCAAGATGGCTTATCGGTGATTGGAGAAGTAATATCCAAAATCCATGAGACTGTTTCCTATTGGACGACATCGCCTAAAAGGGAGCAAAATTTTGTTGACATGGCACGTCAAGCGGGCATTCCAAGCACAAAGAAGTTAGGTCTTCATTGTAAGACAAGTTGGAATTCAACGTATTTGATGCTTCAAACAGCTTTCATTAATTATAAATGGAGTATTTTGGCGTTTAAAACATCATGAGTCAAATTTTAGATGCTTACCAAGTGATGAAGAATGAGAGTTGGTAGAAAAGATCAGTGAAAAGTTAGAAATATTTTATGTGAAAGATTTAATTCCTTTACCAAGTGAATAAAACCTAAGCGAAAATGGTTGTTAAGTTGATTTTAAGAGTTCTTTGAACATAAACATAAAACAATAAAAATAAACCAAACTAAAACAACACCAGATTTTTACATGGTTCGGTAAAATGCCTACGTCCATGGGACTAAATCCAGAATGAAGCTAATCCACTAGGTTTACTTTACAGCTCAATTACAAAGTTAGAGATTGCCTCAGTTGCAAGAACACCCCTGTTTTGCAACGTTTCAATTTTTATTCTTTGGTTAAACAACGTACAAGCATAGTTAGCTCCAAGAACACCCAACTAACTGGTCAACCTTGAGCTTCTCTCAAGGTATAAAAATGAAGACACACTTCGAATGAAGAAGCTCAACAAGCTTCATACATCAACTACGAACAAAACGTAGAGAGCAAGGATGCATTCTAGGTACTTGAATAAATGTATTTTTAAGCTTTACCTAAGCATAGAAACTTGACAAAAACAAAGGAAAAATTCAGAGAATTTCATAGTACTTTTTAGGGATAATATTAGGCTTAAAAAACAAGTGCATTAGAGAAGAGTTTATATAAGTAAAAACCGGCCAATGCAAGGGACAAGTGGCTAACAATAACTTTATGAATTTCAACTTTATTAAAGTTATATTCGATTATCAAGATGCCACCTATCAAAGAGAATAAAACTTTCTAGCATATTGAATATCAATTTGACAAGTGTTATAGACCACACTAAAGGTGGAAAATTAACCTGCCTGACCTGACCCGGCCCGGTCCGTGTGGGTTAAGCCAAATCCGGGTTGGGCCTAACCCAGCCGCCTCTTTGGCCAGAAGGGTTGGCCTATCCCGACCCGCCAACCCTAGCTCGGTGGGTTTTTGTGCGGGCCGACCTGGAAAATTTTTTATTTTTTTTTCTTTTGTGTCATTGTTTTTTAGCTAACTTTTCAAATATCAATAATTCAATTAAATTAATTTATTTGTTAACATTTCAAATATTAATTCAATTTTAATACAATTAAATTGTAATATAAGAAAAATTAGATTTATTCATTTATCAAAAAATAAAATAAGAAATAAGAAATTACAATAATTATTAACTCGTTAAAAATCTTACCAAAGAAAACCCAATTGAGACAAAAACTTAGTAAGGAAAAAAGAGTGTAATAATTGATAGTTAATTTACAAATTACAAAGTTACAATTTACAAAACAACTAATTTGAGGGTTGACAAGGACCTCCCTCATCTGTATCATCTAAATTACAAAATTGAAATAATTCTATTAAAGTATCGTCGACAACCTTGTATTGATCCTGATGGCGTGATCATTCCCAATCTCGAAGACAGGTGAGGACTTCAATCAATTTTGGTGAAAGTTTAGTCCTCCTATCATTTAAAATTCTTCCACTTATACTAAATGTTTGTTTGGATAAGACGGTTGAGATAGGAACAGAAAAAGCATCCAGGGCCAGTCTTGATAATACCGAAAAAATACATTTCTGGTTTTTCAATATTCTAAGACATCAAAGCTGACTCTTTGTTGTGGATCTACTGGTAGCACGTCGGGGCTTCCCAAATATTGGTGAAGCTCATTACTCTATAGCTGCATGGAGGATAGTATATTCGTTGTTGTTGCTTCTGAAATGAGGCTATGCTTCAGGTTTAAGTCCTCTTCGGCCTATTAAGTGCACTCTAGGAGTCGAAGTTTTCATTTGTGTCTTTTGATGCTACTTCCTCAGGTATTTCGCCTCTTCGCTGGTTCCTATACTTGTTTTCATATTATAGATATACTGTAACAACTGCTTTCTACTCATATACTCAGAAAATACATATAATAAAATACATGTATTATAACATAAATAGATGGGCCCAAATTTTTCTTTTATTAAATATACATATACTTTACACAAATATAAAGTATTATATATACAAAAGCTCTCAAAAACAGGGTGGACAGTGTAACTATTTCTCTTCGCTTGTCAACGCCCATCCGACTGCATCCTCACCTAGAACCTGCAACCACAAAGGAAAATGACGAGGTGAGCACAAAAAGGCTCAGTAAGTAAATCCTCTACTAATATATCCCCGTAACTCTTTCTCTTAATTCTTTTCCTTAAAATAATCTCTCGTTCTCTCTATTTCTCTTCCACATAGCTCTTTTTCTATCAACTGTTTCTTAAATGTCACGGCCCCATCTTACAGGAGGCACGGTTGGAACTCGCTCCACTCTTCGTGACTTATACTTTTCTCTCTCTGTTCTTTCTCATTTGAATGTCACGGCCTCATCTCACCGGAGGCACGGCCGGGAACTCAAGCCTGCTCTGCGTGACTTTTACTCACTCATATGTCACGGCCCCGTCTTACCGGAGGCACGGCTGGAAGATCATAAAGCTTCCACTACTCATGAACTTTTCTTATCTCTGTTTTCTTTCTGATTCTGTTTCTGTTTCTATTACTCATACTCTTCTCTATAAGTTCTCTTATGTATGTCACGGCCTCTTCTGACCGGAGGCACAGCTGGGGAATCACAAAGCACCCACTCTTCATGACTTACTCATTTTCTCTACCGATCGGATTTGGTCATGCATGGATTCAGAACTCTTGGCCATGTGAATGTATTCTCTCTCTCTCTCTGAATGTCACGACCACTTCTGCACCAGTGGCATGGCTGGAACCTCATGTTCCACTCTTCGTGACGGTCACAGCCTCTTCTAACCAGAGGCATAGCTTGGGATCACAAAGTACCCACTCTCGTGACTCTACTCATCACTCACAGGTTCCCCATCGCACAACTTACTCTATTCTTTTCTCTAACTCTTAGGGTAGCTTGTGCACAAGGTTTCTACTCTTTCTCTAACTACTCATCATGGTGTAGCTTAACTTTTAGAGTAATTCACTACTCTTTCTCAACTTTTTCTCAAGTTCTTTCTCAATGCACAATTAATGCATATGGATGGTTCATGCTCATTAATGCACTTAGGAAATGCCAATATACAATATTGCAATAATTAAGGTTCATAACTCATTCTCATGATTCTCTTAGGCATTTCATCAAACAACTCAAGTGCATATACAAACTCTACTATAAAAAAAGCTCTATTTCTTTCTCTAACCATCCAAAATGGGAGAAAACTCCCTCACAAAGCTACAATTCCTATCAAGGAAAAACACTTCTAAAAAGGTTCACTCAAACCTTCCAAACTCCATCTCAAACTACATCATCTCATCACATTTTAACACTTCTCTTAAATGAAGTGTAATCAATCACAACATGGATAAATACTCATAACATCTCAACTCAATTTCTCAACAAGCTTAATACATACAAACATAAAGAAATCTCTACTCAAATGATTTCTTAAACTTTAGCTTGAGTTGGATTTTACTTACTTGTGATGGAGTGATTCCACTAGCACTTCTCTTTACCTTTGATAAGGTTTACAGAGGTGAGTTGTACATGAATTGATTGTGATTAGTTTCCTTGTTTGTATTAACTGATTGAGAGTAATTGTGGAAAATGATGAAGAGAGATGAATGCCATTAACTCTACTTATTTTATTTTGTTGCTGCCTAAGTTAGGTATGAATATGCATGGATTAAATATTGTTGCTTATGCATCATGATGGTGGGTCTTTATATGACTTGAGATGATGGTGTTCTTGATATGACCTAAGTGTAGTGTGTTTGAATTAGTTTGCCCGAGGACGTGCAAAAGCTAAGTGTGGGGGAATTTGATGAGAATGAAAAATGTCATATTTACCCTCCTAATGTTAGTCTTTTATACTATTTGTTGCCTAAATGTACTCATTATATCTATTTCGATTTAGGAGGCGTTAAATGCAAAACGGAACTAATTAGGTGAATTCGGATAGTTTCGACATCACTTGTAATCTGAGCATAACTCTCTCATCTGAGCTCTGATTGAGATGATTCAAAATGCTGTGAACCCTAAGAAATAGATATACAACTTTAATGTTTTAAGTTTTGAGAGATACTCAATGCTAAAGGTTGTAATTGGGCATGAAATTGATGCACCTGCACTGTCGACGTTCTAGAACATTCCGCTTGTCATGCTTAATGGAAGATTTGAAGCCTGTTGCATGCAAGTTACAGCTGGACACCACTTTCCTATTTTATTTTAGGACTTTATTTTTTTTCAATTAATTAGAATTAGATTAGGATAAATGCTATTTTAGGATTAGAATATTTTGAGGAGATTTAGTAGAATTCAAATCCTCAATTTGAATGGATATCTTTAAGAGGAGAGAGGGATCAGATGGAGAGAGAAACACATGCCTCTCTTCTCTCTCTAGAATTCTTTTTCTTGTTTTTCATAGCCATGAGGGCTAAACTTTTAGAACTTGGTCGAAGGAAACGGAGACCTCGAATCAATAAAAATTGAGATCTATCTGTTTTTAGTGTTCAATTATGTTTTGAATATTGGATGTTCTTCTATATATGTCATGATTGTTGCGTTAATTACTAGGAGGCCTACTAGTTTATTATTTGTTGCTATCAGCTAAGTTAGATATCAAATCCGTAATTGTTTGATCCCTTTAACTTGTGAAGCAATTAGGGTTTAAGAATTGCTGCATCAGGAATTATTAGTCTTAAGAAGAACATTCAATTAAATTAAACACAACCGCTTGTGTTGTGTGTTTAGCTTCATCAATCTCTCTAGGTCTTAGGCTGCCACTAGATTAAATCTTTAGTGTTGTCTAGGGTTGTTTAGTAGTAAGATAATTAGATTGCTTGTTTCCTAATTAATACAACTAAGGAGAGATAGGAAAATAGTTCCAATGGTGAATACTCAAAGTAAGAATTGATTTATTTTTGTACAATGATCAGTTGTAAGTTCCGATGGTGGATGTTGACTTAGACCAAGTTTCGTTATTTTGATTGATTCGGTAATCTAGGTTGAATATCTTTCCTGAAATTGTTTCTGTTTTTACGAAAATCCCCCCCATATTGGTTCACGTAACATAAAACTCGGCTAGACGCTCTTGTGGGACAATCCCTACTCACACTACTACGTGTATTTTTAGGGTTTTAATTCTAGGTGCTACGACAGCACACCAATAGCCTTGTTTGGTATGCTACACTGGATTGGATTGGATGACATTGAATTAGGATGGTACTTTCTCATGTATGTTTTACATTTCCAATATCTGGTTACTTATAAAACTATTGCAGGATGTTGAAGTTTTTATTGTCATTACTATTTGTACAAACTGTATGAGTTTGGGGATGAAATTCAGTGTGATCTTTATCAACACACTGTTTCTGCTTTCCAAGTTTCTGCTTATTCGGTGGTAGGTAAAGGAGTTGATGAATGCCATTAGCATTAAAACATGTAAGGATGTTTGCATTTGCAAACTTCAGTGTAGTTGCATCTGCAAACTCTAGGCGTGCTATATGCAAAACTGCACAATCTATTCTTTTCTCTGTAAGTTTTCTTTTTCTCTGGCTAAGCAAATGTATCAAGTAATTATAAATTTTCTTCATTTCACAAAGAAATTGATTTTATTTAAATTTTGTATTCCAGGTAACACCATTACTTGGGCTAAGTGGAGAGTTGGGGTGTGCTGTCGTAGGCAACCAAGATTAAAAACCTTTCTAACCTAACTACTGAACTGTAAATAGGGTAAGCAAGGGTCAAACCACAAGAATGTCTAGCCGAATTTTTGATGATGTGAATAAGGCGGGGGGTTTGAGTAAAACAGAAAACAATCTTAGCAAAAACAATTCAAATCGAAATCAATTATATAACGAAACTTGGTCTCAGTCAACATCCACCAGGAATCTTCAACTGATCATTGATGCATAATAAATCAATTCATACCTGAATATTCACTGTTGGAACTGTTTTCCTATCCCTCCTTAGTTGTAATTAATTAGGAAACAAACGATCTAATTAACCTTACTACTAAACAACCCTAGACAAGCGCTAAAGATTTAATATAGTGGCAGCCTTAAGAACTAGAGGATCGATGAAGCTAAACAACACAAACTCAAGCGGTTGCATTTAATTTAGTCGAGTGTTCCTCTTAAGATTACTAATTCCTGAAGCAGCAAATTAATAACCCTAATTGCTTCACAAGTTAGAGGGATCAACAATTACGAATTTGATATCTAACTAGCAGAGATTGTAACAATATAAACCTAGTAGGCCTCCTAGAAATTAAATGAAACATCATTAAAATAAGCATAGAAGAACATCCAATACTCAAAGCATAAAATTGAACACTAAAAACAGATAGATCTCACAGATTTATGTTCCGAGGCCTCCGTTTCCTTCGACCAAGGTATAAAAATTAGCCTCTCATGGCTGTAAACAAAAACTCAAAAAGAAAGAAAAATCCAGAGAAGAGAAGAGAGAGGCGTGGTGTCTCCCAACCTAATTTGATCTCCTCTTTAAAAATCTATTAATCTTCTAATTCTACTCAATCTAAATCTCCTAAAAATTAAAATCCCAAGATAACCTTATCCTAATCTGAGTAATTGAAAGTCTTAATACAAAATAGGAAAATGTGTGTCCAGCTGTAATTTCTGGGCAATAGGTCTTCAAATCTTCCAATAAAAATCGGCCTATTTGAATTGCATGACAAGGCAGAATGTTCCAGAACGTCTAGTGCAGATATGTCAACTTCAAGCCCGATTAAAACCTTGATCAGCGAGTATCTCTCCAAACTCAAAAATTAAAGTTGTAGATCTCTTTTTTAGCGTTCCACAGCATTTTGAATCATCTCAATCGGAGTGGATGAGGAGTTATTCCAGATTACGAAACGACGTCGAAACTGTCGAATTCACTTAATTAATTCCGTTTTGCAATTAACGCTCTTTGCATCCTAAATCAAAATAGAATAATAATGAGTATATTTAGGCAGAAAAAGTATAAAAACTAGACATTAAGGGGGGTAAATATGACATTTGCATTTCATCAAATTCCCCCACACTAGCTTTTGCACGCCTCGGGCAAACTAATTCAAACAAACACTACACCAAGTCATATCCAGAACACCATCATCTCAAGTCATATCAAGAACACCATCATGATGCATAAGCAACAGTATTTAATCCATGCATATCATACCTAACATAGGAAGCAGCAAAATAAAATAAAGTAGAGTTAATGACAATCATCTCTTTTCATGATTTCCACAATTACTCTCCTCAATCAATGTAAACAAGGAAACTAATCACAACCAATTCATGTACAACTCCCCTCTCAACTTTCAACTGTTCTCTTTACTACTACAAAATGGGTAGCAAACTAAGGATATATTTTTTTTTTCTTTTTTTTTTTCTTTCTGTTTGAAAAGAATGAGTGCATTTATGCTCCATCTCATTTCATGGTTGTGTTATGAAGTGAGTGCGTTTTACGCTCCATCTTGACTCACCCATACCTTTCTTTTCTTTTTCCTATTTGCTTAAACCCAAATTTAGGACTAGCTTAAGAGAAACAATTTTTTTTTCTTTAAGGTTGTTATACATTCCTCAACATGCTTGTCGCCAGTCCACAAACTTCAAGACATATTGTTTAAAACTACAAAGATTCAAATATGATTAACTCTATTTTTGAAAATTGCTAACATCCTAAGTCAAGGATAATGCTCAACAACAAGTGCAAGTTACTATTTCATGCATCAATAGATGTTCAAAGACATGATTAACCATAAACCTTCCAAAAACAAAAACTATCGTTTTTTTTTTTTTTTTTTTTTGACAAATTAAAACACAACCTAAATTCCCTCCCCAACAATTAAAACTGACATTCTCCCCAATGTAAGATGAATGCAAAGAAAAGGCAAAAATAAGCAAAATTTAAAATGCGAGAAAGATAAGAAAACAAACTCCCCTTGGGTTGCCTCCAAGCAGCCTTTGTTTTTGTCGTGGCTCGACTCAAGGCTTTTTTCTTGCGATGCACTGAGTAACATTCTTCCGTCTCAAGGAACACATTCTTGAGGTAACTAGGGAGAGGCTTCAAATCTAGAATGGGGTCTGCAAAACAGAGGGTAAAGGGCCTCGTTAGAAATTGGTAATGCAATATAAGGAAAGTTACTGACTGCTGTAACTTCGAAAAATCATGCAATGCTGCAACAGTTTCCTGCATATCAGTACTCCATGCTAACTTCATTCTCTTCCTCAATATGCTTACTAATGACAAATCCAATCAATCTTTTCCATCAAGTTCAAAAACTTCCTGTGCTAAAGAATCAACACATCAATAGAATAAACATGATCATCATCATCTC
The DNA here is from genome assembly GCF_008641045.1 of Pistacia vera. Lineage (NCBI taxonomy): Eukaryota > Viridiplantae > Streptophyta > Magnoliopsida > Sapindales > Anacardiaceae > Pistacia > Pistacia vera. The sequence goes on from NW_022196301.1 coordinate 781,441, forward strand.
ATCATCAGGATATTTCATGCATCATAAATATTAAACTTGACAAGTTCACCATCAAATTCCATGGTAAGTATGCCACTATGAACATCTATCTTAGTCTTGGAGTTTTTAAGAAAGGTCTTCCTAACAAAATTGGAGCAGATTGATCTCCATTTTCCATATCAAGCACATCAAATCAGTAGGGAAAACTAAGTTATTAACTTGTACCAAAACATCCTCAACTACACCCTTAGGATAAGCATTAGATCCATCAGCTAATTGAATTACAATACCAGTTTTATTCAAAGGTCTAAGTTTCAAACAAGCATATATAAATATGGCCTGACATTAATAGAAGCTCCTAAGTCTATCATGGCCTTCTCAAACCTAGTGTACCTATCGTACAAGGGATAGTAAACATACCTGGATCCTTGCACTTCGCTAGAAGTTTTCTCTAAATCACTGTAGAAAAATTTTTCCACTCTCACCTTTTCACAACCCTTAGTTTGTTTCCTCTTAAGTGTACACAATTCTTTCAAGAATTTAGCATAACGAGGTACTTGTTTATAGCATCTAAAAGTGGAATATTTACCTCGCATCTACGAAAGTCTCATTAAATCTTTGTTGTGCTCATTTTCTAGATTCTGCCAAAGCTCAGGAAAAGGTGGTATGGTTTATAGTCGGACAGAGGCGGAAACTTACGTTAGGAACACCATCGTTGTTGGGAATGTTGCTATCTACAAATACATCTTTCTCCTTTTCTTCCTTCGACGATGCAGGGGCTGCCTTTGTTGGAATCTCACACCTCTTTACCACTTCTCAAAACGATCGCACTTACATTTTCTCTGGATTTACCACCGTTTGAGAAGGTAATTTCCCTGAACTTTTCTGTGCCTCCAGCTTACTTATTGCGGTTGCCATCTGCTCTATTGATTCTCCAAACTTTGAACACTAGTCCTCATCTCATGTTGAAATTGCAAAGTATTAGTGGCAAGAGACTTAACAATATCTTCTAAAGACATACCAGAATTAGAAGTTTGGCCGGTTGTGTTAGGGGAATATGGTGCTGGTACTACTGGCAATTTGGGCGGTTTTGAGGGTGGTGCTGATTACATTGTGGATTCCATAGCCAAGATTGGGGTGATCCTCATCCCGGGTTATATGGGCTTGAATAAGGATCAACTTCTTTTGCTGTTGTCCAGGAAAACCACCTGCTGCATTCACTTGCTCAACAGGCTCCCTTGAAGAGTTGGGCACATATCAGTTGGATACCCTACTACTGAACAAATCCCCAAGCCTTCACTATTGCATATTACCTATAGCCATTTGACGAACAAGAGAAGTTAGACTCGAGATTTGTTGTTCAAGGGAGGAAAATTACTCATTATCACGTAGATGGAAGGTCAAGCCTACTGCCAAACTGTTGAGAATTGGCCGCCATATTTGCAATCAAGGTTCTCACGGCTCAGGAGTTTATCACAAAAGCTCCTCCACTTGCAGCATCAATCATGCTCCTATCAGTGTATGTAAGGCCATCATAGAAATACTAGAGAAGTAGCTGCTCACTAATCTGATGATGGGGACAGCTTGCACACAATTTCTTAAAGCGTTCCCAGTATTCATGTAGGGACTCTCCGTTATGCTGTCTTACACCAAATTTCTTTTTGGATGTTGGCTACCCTCAAACGGGGAAAAATTCTCCAGAAATAATCTCTCATCTCGTTCCATGTGGTTTAGTCCTGGAGGGTAGATAATATAGCCAATCCTTAGCCGAATCCTTCAAAGAAAACGGAAATGCTCTTAATTTAATTTGCCTTCAGTCACCCTGTAGGTTTCATACTGTGCAAACCACATGAAGCTCCTTAGATGCTTGTGAGGATCTTCACCTGCAAGACCATGAAAAGGGGGCAAGAGATGTATTATTCCAGATTTTAATTCAAAAGTAGTGGCAACATCTAAAACAGGAAACGTTATGCATAAAGGTGCTTGATACAAATCAGGGGCAACAAGCTCTTTCAAAGTTTGATTTCCAGCCATGACGTCCTCCTCTCTAAATCAGAGTTGCTAGCAAATTGAGAATCAAAAAACCAATTGCTTTCTCAGAATCTCCGAGCTTCCTTCCTAACCTGCACAAAGTGCTCTCTATTTCCGGGTTGAATGTTAAATCACCAAGATGAGAGGACCTGGTCATAAAAACAAAAAACTCATAAAAGAATTAGAATAAATGACATAATGAAAATAACTAGAAAATAAAAAGAATAAAAAAAAAATTAATTAAATATTTTTTTTTTTTTATGACAAACACAAAAATGCCAAAAACCCTATCAAAACGTTGTTTCTGGCCTCAAGAGGGTGGGGCTAGAAAATTTTCTAGTCTTGGTCAGAATTTTGTTTTCTTCAAAATAGGTACTCACAGCACTCCTAATTCAACCATAATTTTTCTTATGGATAGTACTACTGTTCATCCGGAACAGTACTACTGTTCACAGTTTTTTTTTTTTTCTACTTTTCTAGAAAAAAATAATAATAATAAAAAAAAAAAAAAACAAGAATGAAAACAAGAAATCACAAAAACAAAAATAAATCAACGAATCACTCCCCAGCAACGGCGCCAAAATCTGGTGTGCTGTCGTAGGCAACCAAGATTAAAAACCTTCCTAACCTAACTACTGAACTGTAAATAGGGTAAGCAAGGGTCGATCCCATGAAGAGGTCTAGCCGAATTTTCGATGATGTGAATAAGGCTGGGGGTTTTGAGTAAAACAGAAAACATTCTTAGCAAAAACAATTCAAATCAAAAAAATTAATATAACGAAACTTGGTCTCAATCAACATCCACCATCGGAATCTTACAACTGATCATTGATGCAAAATTAAATCAATTCATACCTGAATATTCACTGTTGGAAAACTTTCCTATCCCTCCTTAGTTGTAATAATTAGGAAATAAACGATCTTAATTAACCTTACTACTAAAAAACCCTAGACAGCGCTAAAGATTTAATATAGTAGCAGCCTTAAGAACTAGAGAGATCGATGAAGCTAACAACACACAACTCAAGCGGTTGCATTTAATTTAGTCTAGTGTTCCTCTAAGATTACTAATTCCTACGCCAGCAAATAAAACCCTAATTGCTTCACAAGTTAGAGGGATCAACATACGGATTTGATATCTAACTTAGCAGTAGATTGTAACAAATAATAACCTAGTAGGCCTCCTAGAAATTAAATGAAACAATCATTAAAATAAGCATAGAAGAACATCCAATACTCAAAGCATAAAATTGAACACTAAAAACAGATAGATCTCACGAGATATTGATTCCGAGGCCTCCGTTTCCTTCGATCAAGGTATTAAAATTAGCCTCTCGTGGCCATAAACAAAACTCAAAAAGAAAGAAAATTCCAGAGAAGAGAAGAGAGAGGGTGGTGTCTCCCAACTAATTTGATCTCTCTTTAAAAATGTCTAATTCCAATTCTATTTACTCAATCTAAATCTCCTAAAAATATTCTAAAATCCCAAGATAGCCTTATCTAATAGAGTAATTGAAAGTCTTAATACAAAATAGGAAAATAGTGTGTCCAGCTGTAATTTTCGGGCAATAGGTCTTCAAATCTTCCATAAAAAATCGGCCTATTTGAATTGCATGACAAGGCAGAATGTTCCAGAACGTTAGTGCAGATATGTCAACTTCAAGCCCGATTAAAACCTTGATGCAGCGAGTATCTCTCCCAAACTCAAACATTTAAGTTGTAGATCTCTGCTTATAGTTCACAGCATTTTGAATCATCTCAATCGGAGCTTGGATGAGAGAGTTATGCCCAGATTACGAAACAACGTCGAAACTGTCCGAATTCACTTAATTAATTCCGTTTGCAATTAACGCCCTCCATTGCATCCTAAATCAAAATAGAATAATAATGAGTACAATTAGGCAGAAAATAAGTATAAAAGACTAGACATTAAGGGGGGTAAATATGACATTTTGCATTCTCATCAAGTTGGTTTACACCTTTCATTTCTGTACGTATTTTCTTTAGCCCATTTACTATTTAAGGTATTGTTGTTAATGCTATAATTTGGGGGCTTTCTAACTTCCTAATATATCTGTTGTATATCTTGCTTTATAATCTGATAAAAGAAAATACATTATAATTTACTTCATAATACTGGAAAATAGTTGCAATATTTTGTGAACATTCACTGTAGTGGCTTGGATTTCCTTCAATAATGTTGAAAACATTGGGAAGCTGAGATGAATGTCACCAGTTTAGTTATTTGATTTAAACTTTGGTTTGTGTTGGCTGGATGGAAAGTGTTATGCTCAACCTTGGAGGTTAAGATTTATCAGCTTAAGCTGAGGGTTGCCAACCCTAATGCTTATCTGCAAACTGCAGGTTGTTTGCATTTACAAACTGCAAGTTGTTTGCATTTGCAAACTATTGGCTGTTGGATTGGCAAAGTGCGCAGTTGCATAGCGGTTTCCATCTGCACAGCATTTTGCAGATGCAAAATCTGTAAAATGCAGTTTGCAACTCGTTAACATCTTTAGCGAGAATTTTGTAGTTTTTTTAAACTGCTGTAGGGGTTTCTTGAGTTTTTTTTTTTTTTTTTTTTTTTTAACATGTTATTTTTTGTGGGTGTTCTCCAGATTATTAATAGGTTACATTACACCATGTCAATATCGACCAAAAGAAGGATTTAAAAGAGGACAAAACAATTTCTGAGGCATCCAAAAAAAATCTTTGTGAGTTCCCACAAGAATTTTCACTCGGTAGGATGACCAAGAACAATCTCCTGTTGATGGAACTAGCATTCCAATCCCAATAGATAGTTCCATTCAAGCCCTCCCCCGTTTTCCCAAGAGGATACTTGCGTTACTAGAACTGGAAGGTCTAGGTCAGTTGTATGGGACATTCCAGAAAGGTCTTAGTTGATGGTAAAGAAAAGGCAGTGTTGTAAATACGACACTGACAACTTGTAGGTGGTTCTAAAATGTAACAAGGCATTTGCATGATCATCATAGAATTTGTAAAGGTGAAAGAACACAAGATATATCAAAATGATGCTTTCGGGTGTGCAAAAACAAGACTCCAAAAAGATATAAGCAATTCAATTTAGATCAACAAGTGGGGAGAGATGATCTTGCAAATATGATTATTCTTCATCAGTATCCGCTAAGCACGGTTGATGATAGGGTTTAGAAAATTCTGCAACATTATTTCACCTCTTCAATGTGTCTCTAGGAGGACTATTAGGAGGGACATTATGAACGTTTATGAAGTTCAGAAGGAGAAGTCCATGAAAATGTTAAGCAAAAACCGGAGTAGAGTTGTATCACTACTAATTTTTGAAATACTAGCAACCATAACAAAGGATATATGACCATCACAACACTTTATCAATGATAATTGGGTTTTGCATAATCGACTTTAAGGTATTATGTTTTTATTTTATGTTTCATTTCTTTTATTTCTTTATAAATTTTTTAGTTAGATTAAAATATTAATTATCTACAATTTAATGGTTGGTTTGTACATGTGTGTTGCCCACATAGGATGTGCTTTCACAGCGTTGGGACTGTTTATGAGTGGAATATTAATACAAAGTTGTTCACATTGACGGTTGACAATGTTCCACCAATGACGCAATTGTCCAAGATACTTGGAGAGCTTCAAAGTTCCACCCTTATGGTACATGGCGAATTTTTTCATAGCATTGTTGTGCACATATTCTCAATTTAATTGTTCAAGATGGTTATCGGTGATTGGAGAAGTAATATCCAAAATCCATGAGACTGTTCCTATTGGACGACATCGCCTAAAAGGGAGCAAAATTTTGTTGACATGGCACGTCAAGCGGGCATTCCAAGCACAAAGAAGTTAGGTCTTCATTGTAAGACAAGTTGGAATTCAACGTATTTGATGCTTCAAACAGCTTTCATTAATTATAAATGGAGTATTTTGGCGTTTAAAACATCATGAGTCAAATTTTAGATGCTTACCAAGGATGAAGAATGAGAGTTGGTAGAAAAGATCAGTGAAAGTTAGAAATATTTTATGTGAAAGATTTAATTCCTTTACCAAGTGAATAAAACCTAAGCGAAAATGGTTGTTAAGTGGATTTTAAGAGTTCTTTGAACATAAAACAAAAACAATAAAAATAAACCAAACTAAAACAACACCAGATTTTTACATGGTTCGGTAAAATGCCTACGTCCATGGGACTAAATCCAGAATGAAGCTAATCCACTAGGTTTACTTTACAGCTCAATTACAGTTAGAGATTGCCTCAGTTGCAGAACACCCCTGTTTTGCAACGTTTCAATTTTATTTTTGGTTAAACAACGTACAAGCATAGTTAGCTCCAAGAACACCCAACTAACTGGTCAACCTTGAGCTTCTCAAGGTATAAAATGAAGAACACTTCGAATGAAGAAGTCAACAAGCTTCATACATCAACTACGAACAAAACGTAGAGAGCAAGGATGCATTCTAGGTACTGAATAAATGTATTTTAAGCTTTACCTAAGCATAGAAACTTGACAAAAACAAAGGAAAAATTCAGAGAATTATAGTACTTTTAGGGATAAATTAGGCTTAAAAAAAAGTGCATTAGGAAGATTATATAAGTAAAAACCGGCCAATGCAAGGAAAGTGGCTAACAATAACTTTATGAATTTCAACTTTATTAAAGTTATATTGATTATCAAGATGCCACCTATCAAAGAGAATAAAACTTTCTAGCATATTGAATATCAATTTGACAATGTTATAGACCACATAAAGGTGGAAAATTAACCTGCCTGACTGACCCGGCCGGTCCGTGTGGGTTAAGCAAATGGGTTGGGCCTAACCCAGCGCCTCTTTGGCCAGAAGGGTTGGCCTATCCGACCCGCAACCTAGCTCGGTGGTTTTTGTGCGGGCCGACCTGGAAAATTTTTTATTTTTTTTTTCTTTTGTGTCATTGTTTTTTACCTTTATGCATAACGTTTCCTGTTTTAGATGCTGCTACTACTTTTAAATTAAAATCTGGACTAATACATCTCTTGCCCACTTTTCATGGCCTTGCAGGTGAAGATCCTCACAATCATTTAAAGGAGCTTCATGTGGTTTGCACAAGTATAAACCTATGGGGGTGACTGAAGAGCAAATTAGATTAAGAGCCTTTCCGTTTTCTTTGAAGGATTCGGCTAAGGATTGGCTCTATTATCTACCCTCTAGGACTATAACCACATGGAACGAGATGAAGAGGTTGTTTTTGGAGAAATATTTCCTAGCTTCGAGGGCGGCCAACATTCGAAAAGAAATTTGTGGTATAAGGCAGCACAACGGAGAGTCCGTACACAAATACTGGGAACGTTTTAAGAAATTATGTGCAAGCTGCCCCCATCATCAAATTAGTGAGCAGCTACTTATCCAGAACTTCTATAAGGGCTTTCTATGCACTGATAGGAGTATGATTGATGCTGCTAGTGGAGGAGCTTTGGTGGATAAAACTCCCGAGGCCGCGAGAAACTTGATTGCAAATATGGCAGCCAATTCTCAACAATTTGGCACTAGGCTTGACCTTCCATCTAGGCGTGATAATGAGGTAAATATTTCCTCCCTTGAACAACAAATTGCAAGTCTAACTTCCCTTGTTCGTCAAATGGCTGTAGGTAATATGCAAACTGTGAAGGCTTGTGGGATTTGTTCGGTAGTAAGGCATCCAACTAATATGTACCCAACTCTTCAAGAGGAGCCCATTGAGCAAGTGAATGCAGTAGGTGGTTTTCCTGGACAACCGCAAAGGAAGTACGATCCCTACTCACACTACTACGTGTATTTTTAGGGTTTTAATTCTGGGTGTCTACGACAGCAGTACGTGTTCCTTGGAGATGGAGGAACGTTACAGGTGATCATCTCAAGTAAACTCAGTGCATCGCAAGAAGAAAAGCCTTGAGTCGAGCCAATGACAATAAACAAAGGCGCTGCTTGGCAGGCAACCCAAGGGGAGTTTGTTTTCTTATTCTCGCATTTTAAATTTTGGTTATTTTTGCCTTTTCTTTGCATTTCATCTTACATTGGGGACAATGTTAGCTTTAAGTGTGGGGGAAGGGATTTAGGTTGTATTTTAATTTGTTTTAGGTTGTGTTTTAATTTAAAAAAAAAAAAAAAGTTTTTTGTTTTTAGGAAGGTTTATGCTTTAAGTCATGTCTTTGAACGTCTAGTGATGCATGAAATAGTAACTTGACTTTGTTATTGAGCATATTCCTTGAGTTAGGATGTTAGCAATATTTTATAAAATAGAGTTAATCAGATTTGAATCTTTATAGTTTGAAACAATATGTCTTGATAAGTTGTGTGAACTTGGTGACGAAGCATGATTGAGGAGTGTATAACAACCCTTAAAAAAAAAAAAAAAATTGTTTCTCTTAAGCTAGTCCTAAATTTGGGTTTAAGCAAATAGGAAAAAGAAAAGAAAGGTACGTGGTGAGTCGAGATGGAGCGTAAAATGCACTCACTCATAAACACAACCATGAAATGAGATGGGGCATAAAATGCACTCATTCTTTTTCAAAACAGGAAAAAAGAAAAAAAAATATCCCTGTTTGCTACCCAGTTGTAGTAGGAAAGAGAAACTATGAGGAAAGTTAGAGGTGGTGTACATGATTGATTGTGATTAGTTTCCTTGTTTGTATTAACTGATTGAGAGTAATTGTGGAAAATGATGAAGAGAGGAATGCCATTAACTCTACTTTATTTTATTTTGTTGCTGCCTAAGTTAGGTTGAATATGCATGGATTAATATTGTTGCTTATGCATCATGATGGTGTTCTTTATATGACTGAGTGATGGTGTTCTTGATATGACCTAAGTGTAGTGTTTGTTTGAATAGTTTGCCCGAGGACGTGCAAAGCTAAGTGTGGGGGAATTTGATGAGAATGAAAAATGTCATATTTACCCCCTTAAGTTAGTCTTTTATACTTATTTGTTGCCTAAATGTACTCATATTATTCTATTTCGATTTAGGAGGCGTTAAATGCAAAACGGAACTAATTAGGTGAATCGGATAGTTTCGACATCACTTCGTAATCTGAGCATAACTTCTATCTGAGCTCTGATTGAGATGTCAAAATGCTGTGGAACCCTAAGAAATAGATAATACAACTTAATGTTTAAGTTTTGAGAGATACTCACTGCATAAAGGTTGTAATTGGGCATGAAATTGATGCACCTGCACTGTCGACGTTCTAGAACCTTCCGCCTTGTCATGCCTTAATGGAAGATTTGAAGACCTGTTGCATGCAAGTTCAGCTGGACACACCACTTTCCTATTTTATTTTAGGACTTTATTATTTTCAATTAATTAGAATTAGATTAGGATAAATGCATTTTAGGATATTAGAATATTTTGAGGAGATTTAGTAGAATTCAAATACCTCAATTTGAATTGGATATCTTTAAGAGAGAGAGGGATCAGATGGGAGAGGAAAACCATGCCTCTTTTTCTCCTCTAGAATTCTTTTTCTTGAGTTTTTCATAGCCATGAGCGGTCTAAACTTTTAGAACTTGGTCGAAGGAAAGGAGACTCGGAATCAATAAAACTATGAGATCTATCTGTTTTAGTGTTCAATTTATGTTTTGAATATTGGATGTCTTCTATGCATATTGTCATGATGTTGCGTTTAATTACTAGGAGGCCTACTAGTTTATTATTGTGTGCTATCTATCGCTAAGTAGATATCAAATCCGTAATTGTTTGATCCCTTTAACTTGTGAAGCAATTAGGGTTTAAGATTGCTGCATCAGGAATTATTAAGTCTTAAGAAGAACATTCAATTAAATAAACACAACCGCTTGTGTTGTGTGTTTAGCTCATCAATCTCTCTAGGTCTTAAGGCTGCCAATAGATTAAATCTTTAGTGCTTGTCTAGGGTTGTTAGTAAGTAAGATTATTAGATGCTTGTTCCTAATAATTACAACTAAGGAGAGATAGGAAAATAGTTCCAATGGTGAATACTCAAAGTAAATTGATTTATTTTTGTATCATGATCAGTTGTAAGATTCCGATGGTGGATGTTGACTTAGACCAAGTTTCGTATTTTGATGATTCGGTAATCTAGGTGAATATCTTTTCCTGAAATTGTTTCTGTTTTACGAAAATCCCCCCATATTGGTTCAGTAACATAAAACTGGCTAGCGCTCTTCGTGGGAACAATCCCTACACACTATCTAGTGTATTTTTAGGGTTTTAATTCTAGGTGCCTACGACAGCACACCAATAGCTTGTTTGGTATGGACACTGGATTGGATTGGATGACATTGAATTAGATATGGTACTTCTCCTGTATGTTTTACATTTCCAATATTGGTTACTTAAAAACTATGCAAGGTATGTTGAGTTTTTATTGTCATTACTATTTGTACAAAATGTATGAGTTTGGGGATGAAATTCGTGTGATCTTATCATTAAACCATGTTTCGCTTTCCAGAGTTTCTGCTTATTCGGTGGTAGGTAAAGGAGTGATGAATGCCATTAGCATTAAAACATGTAAGGATGTTTGCATTTGCAAACTTCAGTGTAGTTGCATCTGCAAACTCTAGGCTGTTTGCATATGCAAACTGCACAATCTATTCTTTTCTCTGTAAGTTTTCTTTTCTCTGGCTAAGCAAATGTTCAAGTAATTATTAATTTTCTCTCATTTCACAAAGAAATTGATTTTATTTAACATTTGTATTCCAGGTAAACACATTATCTTGGGCTAAGTGGAGAGTTGTGGTGTGTGCTGTCGTAGGCAACCAAGATTAAAAACCTTCTATACCTAACTACTGAACTGTTAATAGGGTAAGCAAGGGTCAATCCCACGAAGAAGTCTAGCCGAATTTTTGATGATGTGAATAGGCTGGGGGGGTTTGAGTAAAACAGAAAACAATCTTAGCAAAAAAAATTCAAATCGAAATCAATTAATATAACGAAACTTGGTCTCAGTCAACATCCCATCGGAATCTTACAACTGATCATTGATGCATAATTAAATCATCATACCTGAATATTCACTGTTGGAACGTTTTCTATCCTCCTTAGTTGTAATTAATTAGGAAACAAACGATCTAATTAACCTTACTACTAAACAACCTAGACAAGCGCTAAAGATTAATATAGTGGCAGCCTTAAGAACTAGAGAGACGATGAAGCTAAACAACACAAACTCAAGCGGTTGCATTTAATTTAGTCGAGTGTTCCTCTAGATTACATTCCTGACGCAGCAAATTAATAACCCTAATTGCTTACACGTTAGAGGGATCAAACAATACGAATTTGATATCTAACTTAGCAGTAGATTGTAACAAATAAAACCTAGTAGGCCTCCTAGAAATTAAATGAAACAATCATTAAAATAAGCATAGAAGAACATCCATACTCAAAGATAAAATGAACACTAAAAACAGATAGATCTCACAGATTTATGATTCCGAGGCCTCCGTTTCCTCGACCAAGGTATAAAAATTAGCCTCTCATGGCTGTAAAAAAAAACTCAAAAAGAAAGAAAAATTCCAGAGAAGAGAAGAGAAGGCGTGGTGTCTCCAACCTAATTTGATCTCCTCTTTAAAAATATCTAATTCCAATTCTATTACTCAATCTAAATCTCCTAAAAATTTCTAAATCCCAGATAACCTTTATCTAACTGAGTAATTGAAAGTCTTATACAAAATAGGAAAATAGTGTGTCCAGCTGTAATTTTCGGGCAATAGGTCTTCAAATCTTCCAATAAAAATCGCCTATTGAATTGCATGACAAGGCAGAATGTTCCAGAACGTGCTAGTGCAGATATGTCAACTTCAAGCCGATTAAAACCTTGATGCAGAGGTACTCTCCAACTCAAAAATTAAAGTTGAGATCTCTTTCTTGACGTTCCACAGCATTTTGAATCATCAATCGGAGCTTGGATGAGAGAGTTATTCCCAGATTACGAAACGACGTCGAAACTGTTGAATTCACATTAATTCCGTTTTGCAATTAAAGCCTCTATTTGCATCCTAAATCAAAATAGAATAATAATGAGTATATTTAGGCAGAAAATAAGTATAAAAGACTAGACATTAAGGGGGGTAAATATGAAATTTGCATTCTCACAATTCCCCCACACTTAGCTTTTGCACGTCCTCGGGCAAACTAATTCAAACAAACAATACACTCAAGTCATATCCAGAACACCATCATCTCAAGTCATATCAAGAACACCATCATGATGCATAAGCAACAGTATTTAATCCATGCATATCATACCTAACATAGGAAGCAGCAAAATAAATAAAGTAGAGTTAATGACATCATCTCTTTTCATGATTTTCCACAATTCTCTCAATCAATCAATGTTAAACAAGGAAACTAATCACAACCAATTCATGTACAAATCCCCTCTCAACTTTTCCTCACTGTTTCTTTACTACTACAAACTGGGTAGCAAACTAAGGATATATTTTTTTTTTTTTTTTTTTTTTTCTTTCTGTTTTGAAAAAGAATGAGTGCATTTATGCTCCATCTCATTTCATGGTTGTGTTTATGAGTGAGTGCGTTTTACGCTCCATCTTGAGCTCACCACATACCTTCTTTTCTTTTTCCTATTTGCTTAAACCCAAATTTAGGACTAGCTTAAGAGAAACAATTTTTTTTCTTTTAAGGGTTGTTATACATTCCTCAATCATGCTTCGTCGCCAAGTCCACAACAATTCTCAAGACATATTGTGTTAAAACTACAAAGATTCAAATAGATTAACTCTATTTTATGAAATATTGCTAACATCCTAAGTCAAGGAATATGCTCAACAAAAGTCAAGTTACTATTTCATGCATCACTAGATGTTCAAAGACATGACTTAAACCATAAACCTTCCTAAAAACAAAAACTATCGTTTTTTTTTTTTTTTTTTTTTTTGACAAATTTAACACAACCTAATTCCTCCCCCACACTTAAAACTGACATTCTCCCAATGTAAGATGAAATGCAAAGAAAGGCAAAAATAAGCAAAATTTAAAATGCGAGAATAAGAAAACAAAATCCCCTTGGGTTGCCTCCCAAGCAGGCCTTTGTTATTGTCGTGGCTCGACTCAAGGCTTTCTTTTGCGATTGCACTGAGTAACATTCTTCCGTCTCCAGGAACACATTCTTGAGGTAACTAGGGAGAGGCTTCAAATCTGAATGGGGTTGCCTGCAAAACAGAGGGTAAAGGCCTCTCGTTAGAAATTGGTAATGCAATATAAGGAAAGTTACCTGACTGCTGTAACTTCGAAAAATCATGCAATGCTGCAACAGTTTCCTGCATATCAGTACTCAATGCTAACTCTCATTCTCTTCCTCAATATGCTTACTAATGACAACTCCAATCAATCTTTTCCATCAAGTTCAAAAACTTCCTGTGCTAAAGAATCAACCACATCAATAGAATAACATGATCATCATCACATCATCATCAGGATATTTCATGGCATCATAAATATTAAACTTGACAAGTTCACCATCAAATTCCATGGTAAGTATGCCACTATGAACATCTATCTTAGTCTTGGATGTTTTTAAGAAAGGTCTTCTAACAAAATTGGAGCAGATTGATCTCCATTTCCATATCAAGCACATACAAATCAGTAGGGAAAACTAAGTTATTAACTTGTACCAAAACATCCTAACTACACCCTTGGATAAGTTGACATCAGCTAATTGAATTACAATACCAGTTTTATTCAAAGGTCTAAGTTTCAAACAAGCATATATAAATATGGCATGACATTAATAGAAGCTCCTAAGTTATCTGGCCTTCTCAAACCTAGTGTTACCTATCGTACAAGGGATAGTAAACATACCTGGATCCTTGCACTTCGCTAGAAGTTCTCTAATCACTGTAGAAACATTTTCTCCTCTCACCTTTTCACACCCTTTAGTTCTGTTTCCTCTTAAGTGTACACAATTCTTTCAAGAATTTAGCATAACGAGAGGTACTGTTTAATAGCATCTAAAAGGGAATATTTACCTCGCATCTACGAAAAGTCTATATAAATCTTTGTTGTGCTCATCTTTTCTAGATTCGCCAAAGCTCAAGGAAAAGGTGGTACTGGTTTATAGTCGGACAGAGGCGGAAACTTACGCTTAGGAACACCATCGTTGTTGGGAATGTTGCTATCTACAACTACATCTTCTCCTTTTCTTCCTTCGACGATGCAGGGGCTGCTTTGTTGGAATCTCAACCTCTTTACCACTTCTCAAAACGATCGCACTTACATTTCTCTTGGATTTACCACCGTTTGAGAAGGTAATTTCCCTGAACTTTGCTGTGCCTCCAGCTTACTATTGCGGTTGCCATCTGCTCTATCTGATTCTCCAAACTTTGAACACTAGTCTCTATCTCATGTTGAAATTGCAAAGTATTAGTGGCAAGAGACTTAACAATATCTTCTAAAGACATACCAGAATTAGAAGTTTGGCCGGGTGTTGTCTAGGGGATATGGTTGCTGGTACTACTGGCAATTTGGGGGTTTTGAGGGGGTGGGCTGATTCACTTGTGGATTCCCATAGCCAAGATTGGGGTGATCCCTCCATCCCGGGTATTATGTGCTTGAATAAGGATCATACTTCTTTTGTGTGTCCAGGAAAACCACCTGCTGCATTCACTTGCTCAACAGGTCCTCTTGAGAGTTGGGCACATATCAGTTGGATACCCTACTACTGAACAAATCCCACAAGCCTTCACATTTGCATATTACCTATAGCCATTTGACGAACAAGAGAAGTTAGACTCGGATTGTTGTTCAAGGGAGGAAATATTACACTCATTATCACGCCTAGATGGAAGGTCAAGCCTTGCAAACTGTTGAGAATTGGCCGCCATATTTGCAATCAAGTTTCTCACGGCCTCAGGAGTCTTATCCACAAAAGCTCCTCCACCTGCAGCATCATCAGCGTCCTATCAGTGTATGTAAGGCCATCATAGAAAACTAGAGAAGTAGCTGCTCACTAATCTGATGATGGGGACAGCTTGCACACAATTTCTTAAAGCGTTCCCAGTATTCATGTAGGGATCTCCGTTATGCTGTCTTACACCACAAAATTCTTTTTGGATGTTGGCTACCCTCAAAGCTGGGAAAAATTTCTCCAGAAATAATCTCTTCATCTCGTTCATGTGGTTATAGTCATGGGGGTAGATAATATAGCACAATCCTTAGCCGAATCCTTCAAAGAAAAAGAAATGCTCTTAATTTAATTTGTCTTAGTCCACCCTGTAGGTTCATACTCGTGCAAACCACATGAAGCTCCTAGATGCTTGTGAGGATCTCACCTGCAAGACCATGAAAAGTGGGCAAGAGATGTATTATTCCAGATTTTAATTCAAAAGTAGTGGCAACATCTAAAACAGGAAACGTTATGCATAAAGGTGCTTGATACAAATCCGGGGCAACAAGCTTTTCAAAGTTTGATTCAGCCATGACGCCTCCTCTTCTAAATCAGAGTTGCTAGCAATTGAGAATCAAAAAACCAAATTGTTTCCTCAGAATTTCTCCGAGCTTCCTTCCTTAACCTGCACAAAGTGCTCTCTATTTCCGGGTTGAATGTTAAATCACCAAGATGAGAGGACCTGGTCATAAACAAAAACACTCATAAAAGAATTAGAATAAATGACAAATAATGAAAACTAAAGAAAATAAAAAGAATAAAAAAAAATAATTAAACTTTTTTTTTTTTATGACAAACACAAAAATGCCAAAAACCCTTAAAAACGTTGTTTTCTGGCCTCAAGAGGGTGGGGCTAGAAAATTTTTAGTCTTGGTCAGAATTTTGTTTCTTCAAAATAGGTTCACAGCACTCTAATTCAACCATAATTTTTATGAATAGTACTACTGTTCATCCGGAACAGTACTATGTTCACAGTTTTTTTTTTCTTTCTACTTTTCTAGAAAATAAAATAATAATAATAAAAAAAAAAAACAAGAATGAAACAAGAAATACAAAAAACAAAAATAAATCAACTAGAATCACTCCCCCCAGCAACGGCGGCAAAATCGGTGTGCTGTCGTAGGCAACCAAGATTAAAAACCTTCCTAACTAACTACTGAACTGTAAATAGGGTAAGCAAGGGTCGATCCCATGAAGAGTGTCTAGCCGAAATTTCGATGATGTGAATAAGGCTGGGGGTTTTTGGTAGTAAAACAGAAAACATTCTTAGCAAAAACAATTAAATCAAAACAATTATAACGAAACTTGGTCTCAATCAACATCCACCATCGGAATCTTACAACTGATCATTGATGCAAAAATAAATCAATTCATCTGAATATTCAATGTTGGAACTATTTTCCTATCCCTCCTTAGTTGTAATTAATTAGGAAAAACGATCTAATAACCTTACTACTAAAAAACCTAGCAAGCGCTAAAGATTAATAGTAGCAGCCTTAAGAAAAGAGAGATCGATGAAGCTAAACAACACAAAATCAAGCGGTTGCATTTAATTTAGTCTAGTGTCCTTTAAGATTACTAATTCCTGACGCAGCAAATTAATAACCCTAATTGCTTCACAAGTTAGAGGGATCAACAATTACGGATTTGATATCTAACTTAGCAGTAGATTGTAACAAATAAAACCTAGTAGGCCTCCTAGAAATTAAATGAAACAATCATTAAAATAAGCATAGAAGAACATCCAATACTCAAAGCATAAAATTGAACACTAAAAACAGATAGATCTCACAGTTTATGATTCCGAGGCCTCCGTTTCCTCGATCAAGGTATTAAAATTAGCCTCTCGTGGCCATAAACAAAAACTCAAAAGAAAGAAAATTCCAGAGAAGAGAAGAGAGAGGCGTGGTGTCTCCAACCTAATTGATCTCCTCTTTAAAAATGTCTAATTCCAATTCTAATTCTACTCAATCTAAATTCCTAAAATATTCTAAAATCCCAAGATAGCCTTTATCCTAATATGAGTAATGAAAGTCTAATACAAAATAGGAAATAGTGTGTCCAGCTGGATTTTCGGGCAATAGGTCTTCAAATCTTCCAATAAAAATCGGCCTATTTGAATTGCATGACAAGGCAGAATGTTCCAGACGTCTAGTGCAGATATGTCAACTTCAAGCCCGATTAAACCTTGATGCAGCGAGTATCTCTCCAAAAACAAACATTAAAGTTGTAGATCTCTTGCTTATAGTTCCACAGCTTTGAATCATCTCAATCGGAGCTTGGATGAGAGAGTTATGCCAGATTACGAAACAACGTCGAAACTGTCCGAATTCACTTAATAATTCCGTTTTGCAATTAACGCCTCCATTTGCATCCTAAATCAAAATAGAATAATAATGAGTACATTTAGGCAGAAAATAGTATAAAAGACTAGACATTAGGGGGGTAAATATGACATTTTGCATTCCATCAAGTTGTTTTAACACTTTCATTTCCTGTACGTATTTCTTTAGCCCATTTTACTATTAAGTTATTTGTTGTTAATGCTATAATTGGGGGCTTTCTATACTTCCTAATATATCTGTTGTATATCTTGCTTTCAATACTGATAAAAGATAAAATACATTATAATTACTTCATAATACTGGAAAATAGTTGCAATATTTGTGAACATTCTTCACTGTAGTGGCTTGGATTCCTTCAATAATGTTGAAAACTGGGAAGCTGAGATGAATGTCACCAGTTTAGTTATTTGATTTAAACTTTGGTTTGTGTTGGCTGAGATGGAAAGTGTATATGCTCAACCTTGGAGTTTAAGATTTATCAGCTTAAGCTGAGGGTTTGCCAACCCTACTAGCTTATCTGCAAACTGCAGGGTGTTTGCATTTACAAACTGCAAGTTGTTTGCATTGCAAACTATTGGCTGTTTGGATTGGCAAAGTGCGCAGTTTGCATAGCGGTTTCCATCTGCACAGCATTTTGCAGATGCAAAATCTGTAAAATGCAGTTTGCAACTCGTTAACATCTTTATCGAGCAATTTTGTAGTTTTTTTAACTGCGTGGGGTTTTCTTGAGTTTTTTTTTTTTTTTTTTTTTTTTTTAACATGTTATTCTTTGTGGGTGTTTCTGCAGATTATTAATAGGTTACATTACACCATGTCAATATCGACCAAAAGAAAGGATTTAAAAGAGGACAACCAATCTTCTGAGGCATCCAAAAAAGTATCTATTGTGAGTTCCCACGAATTTTCCACTCGGTGGGTAGACCAAGAACAACATCTCCTGTTGATGGAACTAGCATTCCAATCCAATAGATAGTCTCCATTCAAGCCCTCCCCCGTTTTCCCAAGGGATACTTGCGTTACTAGACTAAGGAGGTCTAGGTCAGTTGTATGGCTACATTCCGAAAGGTCTTAGTGATGGTAAAGAAAAGGCAGTGTGTAACTACTGACACTGACAACTTGTAGGTGGTTCTAAAAATGTAACAAGGCATTTGCATGATCATCATAGAATTGTAAAAGGTGAAAGAACAAGATATATCACAATGATGCTTTCGGGTGTGCAAAAACAAGACTCAAAAAGATATTAGCAATTACAATTTAGATCAACAAGTGGGGAGAGATGATCTTGCAAATATGTATATCTTCATCAGTATCCGCTAAGCACGGTTGATGATATAGGGTTAGAAAATTCTGCAACATTATTTCACCTCCTTCAATGTTGTCTTAGGAGGAATATAGGAGGGAAATTATGAAAGTTTATGAAGTTCAGAAGGAGAAGTCCATGAAAATGTTAAGCAAAACCGGAGTAGAGTTGTCACACTACTAATTTTTGAACTACTAGCAACCATAACAAAGGATATATGACCATCACAACACACTTTATCAATGATAATTGGGTTTTGCATAATCGAATTTTAAGGTATTATGTTTTTATTTTTATGTCTTAATTTATTTCTTTATAAATTTTTTAGTGTAGATTAAAATATTAATTATCTACAATTTATATGGTTGGTTTGTACATGTGTGTTGCCCACATAGAGATGTGCTTTTACAGCGTTGATGGACTGTTTTTATGAGTGGAATATTAATACAAAGTTGTTCACATTGACGGTTGACAAATGTTCCACCAATGACGCAATTGTCCAAGATATCTTAGGAGAGCTTCAACTTCCCACCTTATGTTACATGGCGAATTTTTTCATATGCATTGTTGTGCACATATTTCATTTAATTGTTCAGATGGCTATCGGTGATTGGAGAAGTAATATCCAAAATCCATGAGACTGTTTCCTATTGGACGACATCGCCTAAAAGGGAGCAAAATTTGTTGACATGGCACGTCAAGCGGGCATTCCAAGCCACAAGAGTTAGGTCTTCATTGTAAGACAAAGTTGGAATTCAACGTATTTGATGCTTCAAACAGCTTTCATTATTATAAATGGAGTATTTTGGCGTTTAAAACATCATGAGTCAAATTTTAGATGCTTACCAAGTGATGAAGAATGAGAGTTGGTAGAAAAGATCAGTGAAAAGTTAGAATATTTTATGTGAAAGATTTAATTCCTTTACCAAGTGAAAAAACCTAAGCGAAAGGTTGTTAAGTTGATTTAAGAGTTCTTTGAACATAACATAAACAAAAAAATAAACCAAACTAAAACAACACCAGATTTTTACATGGTTGCGAAAATGCCTACGTCCATGGGACTAAATCCGAATGAAGCTAATCCACTAGGTTTACTTTACAGCTCAATTACAAAGTTAGAGATTGCCTCAGTTGCAAGAACACCCCTGTTTTGCAACGTTTCAATTTTTATTCTTTGGTTAAACAACGTACAAGCATAGTTGCCAAGAACACCCAACTAACTGGTCAACCTTGAGCTCTCTCAAGGTATAAAAATGAAGACACACTTCGAATGAAGAAGCTCAACACATTCATACATCAACTACGAACAAAACGTAGAGAGCAAGGATGCATTCTAGGTACTTGAATAAATGTATTTTTAAGCTTTACCTAAGCATAGAAACTTGACAAAACAAAGGAAAAATTCAGAGAATTTCATAGTACTTTTAGGGATATATTAGGCTTAAAAAACAAGTGCATTAGAGAAGAGTTTATATAGTTAAAAACCGGCCAATGCAAGGGACAAGTGGCTAACAATAACTTTATGAATTTCAACTTATTTAAAGTTATATTCGATTATCAAGATGCCACCTATCAAGAGAATAAAACTTTCTAGCATATTGAATATCAATTTGACAAGTGTTATAGACACACTAAAGGTGGAAAATTAACCTGCCTGACCTGACCCGGCCGGTCCGTGTGGGTTAAGCCAAACGGGTTGGGCCTAACCCAGCGCCTCTTTGGCCAGAAGGGTTGGCCTATCCCGACCGCCAACCCTAGCTCGGTGGGTTTTTGTGCGGGCCGACCTGGAAAATTTTTTATTTTTTTTTCTTTTGTGTCATTGTTTTTTAGCTAACTTTTCAAATATCAATAATTCAATTAAATTAATTTATTTGTTAACATTTCAAATATTAATTCATTTTAATACAATTAAATTGTAATATAAGAAAATTAGATTTATTTATCAAAATAAATAAGAAATAAGAAATTACAATAATATAAATCGTTAAAATCTTACCAAAGAAAACCCAATTGAGACAAAAACTTAGTAAGGGAAAAAGAGTGTATAATTGATAGTTAATTACAAATACAAAGTTACAATTTACAAAAACTAATTTGGGGTTGACAAGGATCCCTCATCTGTATCATCTATACAAAATTGAAATAATTCTATTAAAGTATCGGGACAACCTTGTATTGATCCTGATGGCGTGATCATTCCCATCTCGAAGACAGGTGAGGACTTCAATCAATTTTGGTGAAAGTTTAGTCCTCCTATCATTTAAAATTCTTCCACTTATACTAAATGTTTGGTTGGATAAGACGGTTGAGATAGGAACAGAAAAAAGCATCCAGGGCCAGTCTTGATAATACCGAAAAATACATTTCTGGTTTTCAATATTCTAAGACATAAAGCTGACTCTTTGTTGTGGATCTACTGGTAGCACGTGGGGCTTCCCAATATTGTGTGAAGCTCATTACTCAAGCTGCATGGAGGATAGTATATCGTGTGGTTGCTTCTGAAATGAGGCTATGCTTAGGTTTAAGTCCTCTTCGGCCTATTAAGTGCACTCTAGGAGTCGAAGTTTCATTTGTGTCTTTGATGCTACTTCCCAGGTATTTCGCCTCTTCGCTGGTTCTAAATTGTTTTCATATTATAGATATACTGTAACAACTGCTTTCTACTATATACTCAGAAAATACATATAATAAAATAATGTATTATACAAAATAGATGGGCCCAAATTTTCTTTTATTAAATATACATATACTTTACACAAATATAAAATTATATATACAAAGTCTCAAAAACAGGGTGGACAGTGTAACTATTTTCGCTTGTCAACGCCCATCCGACTGCCTCCACCTAGAACCTGCAACACAAAGGAAATGAGGGGTGAGCACAAAAAGGCTACGTAAGTAAATCCTCTACTAATTTATCCCCGTAACTCTTTCTCTTAATTCTTCTTTACAATATCTCTCGTTCTCTTATTCTCTTCCACATAGCTCTTTTTCTATCAACTGTTTCTAAATGTCACGGCCCATCTTACTGGAGGCACGGTTGGAACTCGCTCCACTCTTCGTGACTTATACTTTTCTCTCTTGTTCTTTCTCATTTGAATGTCACGGCCTCATCTCACCGGAGGCACGGCCGGGAAACTCAAGCCTGCTCTGCGTGACTTTTACTCACTCATATGTCACGGGCCGTCTTACGGAGGCACGGCTGGAAGATCATAAAGCTTCCACTACTCATGAACTTTTCTTATCTCTGTTTCTTTCTGATTCTGTTTTTGTTTCTATTACTCATACTCTTCTCTATAAGTTCTCTTATGTATGTCACGGCCTCTTCTGACCGGAGGCACAGTGGGGAATCACAAGCACCCACTCTTCATGACTTACTCATTTTCTCTACCGATCGGATTTGGTCATGCATGGATTCAGAACTCTGGCCTGTGAATGTTTCTCTCTCTCTCTCTGAATGTCACGACCACTTCTGCACCAGTGGCGGCTGGAACCTCATGTTCCACCTTTCGTGAGGTCACAGCCTCTTCTAACCAGAGGCATAGCTTGGGATCACAAAGTACCCACTCTCGTGACTCTACTCATCACTCACAGGTTCCCCATCGCACAAACTTACTATTCTTTTCTCTAACTCTTAGGGTAGCTTGTGCACAAGGTTTCACTCTTTCTCTAACTACATCATGGTGTAGCTTAACTTTTAGAGTAATTCAATACTCTTTCTCAACTTTTTCTCAAGTCTTTCTCAATGCACAATTAATGCATATGGATGGTTCATGCTCATAAAGCACTTAGGAAATGCCACATATGCAATGTTGCAATAATTAAGGTTCATAATCATTCTCATGCTTCTCTAGGCATTTCGTCAAACAACTCAAGTGCATATACAAACTCTACTATAACAAAGCTCTATTTCTTTCTCTAACCATCCAAAATGGGAGAAAACTCCCTACAAAGCTACAATCCTATCAAGGAAAAACACTTCTAAAAAGGTTCACTCAAACCTTCCAAACTCCCTCTCAAACTACATCATCATCACATTTTAACACTTCTTTAAATGAAGTGTAATCAATCACAACATGGATAAATAATATAACATCTCAACTCAATTTCTCAACAAGCTTAATACATACAAACATAAAGAATCTCTACTCAAATGATTTCTTAAACTTTAGCTTGAGTTGGATTTTACTTAGTGGATGGAGTGATTCCATAGCACTTCTCTACCTTTGATAACATGTCTATTCTCTACAATTTTTACCAACCATGCTATAAGACTTCACTTCATATAAAGGTAAAATTAACATCTAAAGCAAGATCCTTACCTTAGGATGTTTTAGAATAACTTCCCACTTCAAACTACTCAAAAAGCCCTCTTGAATCCTTGAAAGATTGAAGGAAAACTTAAGAGGAATGGAGAATGAAGGAGGCAGTGGAAGAAGAATGAATGAAGGGTTCACTAAGCTTCAACCCTTTTTAGCTCAAAATATCCTCATTCATTCCCATAATGCCCTTGCTCTTTCTTGAAAATTTCACCTATATCCTTTGATTCATTACAATCACACCCCCACACTAACATATTCTCCATGAAATTTCCTTACATTTTACTCCCTACTTTTCCTACTAATTAGGGGTAGAATGGTCATTTAACCCTTATGAAAAAATATCTAGAAATCTCAATACACATTTTAGTCGGCTCGTCGCTGCAGCGAAGAAACTTCCGTCGCCCTGGCGAAGAAATACAGAGCCTACACCGCCTTACTCAAGTCCAACGTCACCACGGCGAAGACTATTCTTCGCCCCGACGAAGACTGCAAATCTAAAATTCCTCAAATCTCAACCAATTTCAAGGCAAACACTCAACCAAATCAATATACAAACTCAATTAAAGCTGAATCAATAAACATTTAAGCAAAATAGCAAATCTTTAGTACATACCTCAAGTGGGGCGTTACATATACCTTTGTAAGACACTATCTTATCTCTCCTAGTTGATTGGCATATGCTTCGTCTCGTAAATTTTCACTTAACTTGTCTAAACCATTTTTTAAACCCGCTAATTTAATTCTAGGATCGAATATGGCAGCTAAAAAAAAAAAAAAAAAAAGGAATGGGTTTCCAATATTTTTTAAATTTTAATTCCATTGCCTCTATTGGTCCTGCTAAAATTTCATTGTTTCTGTTTCTTTTTTAAATAAATCTGAAATTTTTATAATTGTATCTATTACCAATGGACTAGTAGGATAATACACACCAGAAGTTTTAAAGTGGTTGATAAAAAAATTTAAGAAAAGAATGAAACTTTTTAGCTATATGTCAATCACTGTCTACCAAAAAATGAGGACCCATATTATTTGCTACAAAATAACTAATTAAATTTGCATAAGGTAAACGTGAATCAAGCATTACATAAATACTATTCCATCTAATAGGCATGTCTAATGCAAAAGTTCTAGGAGACATATTTGATTTTATACAAGCATCTTAAAATTCAGTATTTCTTCTATTACTACTAATAATCCAGGCTAAAGAATTTCTAATTCTATCAATAATATTTCTAATTTTTTTTCATACCATTTTTCACAATTAAATTAATTATGTGACATGCACAACGTTTGTGAAAAAACTTCAAATTGTCATAGAAAGGAAAATTACTTTCAAAAAAATTTATAGCTCTACTATTAGCACTTGGATTATCTAAAGTTAAACTTATCACTTTGTGAACAATATCATAATCTTCCAAAACTTCAACAATTTTATTATAAATTTGTTGACCACTATGGTCCACATCCATTAATCTAAATTCCAATAAAGATTTATTTAATTTACATTCGTTATCAAAAAAATGACTAGTCACACAAATATAATCTTGTTTAGCTCTACCACTCCAAATATCAGTGATTAGAGATACACTAACATGACAACTATGTATTTTATTTCTTAATTCTAATTTCATTTTTTCGAACAATTTTATTAAATCATTTCTAGTTGCAGTTTTAGAATAACTTTAAAATCCTGGAAAAAATGAATCTTTAATAAATCTTTCAAAATATTTATTTTCAGCCATATTAATAGGTTGATCAGTTACAACAATATATAAAGCTAATTGTTCCCTATATACATCAGAATTATAATGTCAAGTAGTACCCATATTAGTTATTTGAGTTTGATTGATTTCTCTATTTCCATGTTGATTCATATATTTACTAGCATGTCTTTTTAAAGTACTAGTACCATTACCTGCATTAGCTTAATAAATATTTCCACAATACTTGCATCTTCCTTTCTTCACTTGAACTCCATTTTTTGTTTCGTAAAACTTTTCGAAATGCACCCAAACGTCTGATGTGTACCTGTCATCGGTTCTAACTACAATTGATGAACTCGCTTATGCTTGAGATGGAGTTAGACTAGAATGACAATTATGAGGACGACTTCTAGAACCACCAGGAGTTGTAGCAGCATGGGGAGGAAGGGGGGAAATATTATGAGGTGTATCGGATTCTGAGAATGGGAAAGCAAGACTATTTGAATCTACTGCATTTATGTTAGCAAATTCAGGGGGACTGTGATAATTTTCTTCATCATCGAAATTGATGGGATGGAAATATCTATCCATTCTAGTTAAAAAAAAAATGAATATAAAAGAAATAAAGAATTAAAGAAGGAGAATTGGAATTTGGAAATATGAATTAAAAAGTGTAACAACTAATAAAAATTAAAATGAGAGCAAATTGACAACAAAGAGATTGAGAAATTTCAATAGAGAAAATGACAGAATGAGAGAATTTGGGATGTGAGGAAATATGAGAGTTTATGCCCTATTTATAGAAAAAAAAAATAATAACCAAAAATACCCCTCCAACTGCTATAAAACGGCTATATTTCAAGGGTAAAATGAGTTTTTGCAAAAAAAAAAAAAAAAAAAAAAAATTAATTTAATTTTTTTTTTTCCAACCAGCGGGTCAACTCAGTAGGTTGGACAGGTTTTGAAAAAAAAAATAACCCATCAGGTCGCCGGTTTGGCCTATGAAGGCCCGCCTGCCCGACGGGGTACACCCAAGTTGAGTTGAACCCGGCCTGCCCTTTAAGAGGGCTGAGTTGAACCCGGGTTAAGGCGAGCTAGGTTAGGGTTGACTGCCTAACCCGGGCCATTTGTTCCACCTCTAGACCACACAAATATCTCATAAGAGAGTATTGACAACTCATTGGATTTTAGAAATACAACACGTATTACCCAATAAAATCTGTCAGATGCATTGTGATCACTCTGACTCAGAGGTGCTCACCCGATATAGCAGATAAACAACATAAAAGAAGGTGGTGACTTTAGCACAAGGTGGTCATATTGGAAATTAAAAAAAAAAAACGATTATGCTAAGACAAAGTGAGGTGTTCATACCATGATTGAGAGTTATCACTCTAGATTCATAAGTTGACAAATAACTTACATTATGAAACCACACTCATATTCTCTGGAACGAAATTTCCCACTGCCAATACTTATGTTCCCAAGACTTGTGAAATTAGACTTCATGTGACTAGTTTGCTCACAGATGGGGATGATTTGATAAGGAATATGGCGACTCAAATGGATGAAAAGTTAAACAAGTATTGGAGTGTGATTTATGGTGTCATGAGGATTGCAATGGTTTTAGACCCTAGGTTTAAATTGAAGTTGTTAGATTTCTTCTTTCCTTTGATCTATGGAGATGATGGTCCACATGAGATTAGAAGGATTCGAAGATTATGTAATTATTTGTATGTTCAGTATGAGAGTAACCATCGAAGCTATCAAACACAACAATCTTTCATTGCATCCTCTAGTACCTCTTCTCAGGCCAAGTTTCAAAGAATGAGGATATTGGCTAGATTGGATAAATTTTTGGAAGAAGAATCTGGTTTGGCCAAGAAAATTCCAAGTTGGAATGTTACTTAGAGGAGAAAATTATTCCTAGAACTCCAGAGTCCAGACTTTGATTTATTGACTTGGTAGAGGTTACATGGGGCTAAATATTTTATCCTACAAAGGATTGCCCAAGATATGCTAGCTATTCATTTAGCATTGCTGGCAACATACTGAGTCCACATCACAACAAGATTCATTACATTAGAGGCGTTGATGTGTTTACGGAATTGGAAATGGGCTGACATAAAAGGTAATCAAAAAGAAATTTTTATTTCTTCAACATTAAAAATTAAAAAAAATATATTAACATATGCTAGTTTTAATGTTTATTTTTTACTATTATGTCAGGCCCAGGGCAAGGATCTGGTTCATCAATTTATGATGATAATGATATAGACGATAAGGTATTATAGATTTGTAATGTATTCTTTTTTTTTTTCCTCTTCCTTAGTCATTTATGATAGTTAAAATTTGTGTACATGTTACTTAAATATCATCTAATTTATATTTTTCGCTTGTTTAGGAGGAAACCAAAGTGGCATAATTTTGATGATATTGACGATTTTGGTGAAAAGTTTGGACTTCTTATGTGACAGGTTTATTTCTCAATATTTCAAAAGTATGCAATTTAATATGTTTTGGATTTTTTTAGGTATGTAATAATTTAAAATTTGTCTATAGGTTGTTTATGTGTTGCACATGGAATGTTAGGTGCTATGGTCTGAGTGTTACTCTTGAATCTTGATCGTGTGACGTGGGGTCCTTTTGGCTCCTCATGAAATATGAATAGAGTTTCTTGTTTTTAGTTTTTAGTTTTTTTTATTATTTGGCTACTCTTTGACTTGTGCGTTGTGAAGGCTTGTTTGTTTGGTTAATTTGGAATCACATTTAAGTTCATTATAATATAATAATGTATTACATTATAATGAACTTGATAGTGTGATGTAGGTGTTGTTCCAATGTTCTCTACTTCCCTTGTAAATTTGGAGTATAAATTTGTAATATAATGATATATTACATTATAAATTTAAGTTCATTTCTTTTTGGATGACATACATTATAATTTGGAGAAAAAAATAAGGTACTAAAGACCATGGTTGTCAAATAGTGTATCGTATCGTTTATTGAAAACCTAATTTTTCAAATCGTGTATCGCGTATCGTATCGTATCATAGGATACGCCTTTTTAAAAAAAAAATTCTAAAAATTAATATCATTTCAAAGATTAATTAAAGGTAGCGTTTGGTTCGGGGTGATATAAGATTAATCTTGTAATCTTTGTTTAATTTTCAAGATTCCCTCATTTGGTTGTCAAGTAATAAAATATTACGTAATCTTTTATTGCAAATAGTGTTTACTATTGGTAATATTGGGGGTAACCAGATTACCTTCCCAAGGGGTGTTAATATAAGATTATCAAGGTAATCTTAATTTTGACCCTATTTTGCCCTTAATTTTTTATCATTTTGGACACATTTGCCCTCATATGTCTACCAAATAACAATTACTCAGATCCCCTACATTTGAGAATTTAGCTAAAACACCCCGCCACAAAAAAGTTTAAAAGTTAACAAAATACCCCCAACCACCCAAGACCATCACCAGTTGCTAGCCACCACCACTGGCCGCCGGCGAAAGTCGTCATGTCGGCAGAATACCGACATGATCTTGCCGGTTGTGTGCCGATAAGGACGTTTTCAGCCATGGATTTGTGATCCATGGCCAGAAATGACCAAATCTGGCAGTGAAAAGGCTAGATCTTTGGCCGTGAAATGGTCGCCATTTCATGGCCAAAGATCTAGTCTTTTCATAGCCACATCTTTGGCCGTGAAACGGCCAGATCTAGCTGGATTAGTCCTTATCAGTGTATGACCAGCCAGATCCGACTAGTCGTGTGACATTACGGCGGCTTTCGGCGGTGGTGGTTGGCTATCGGCGATGGCTTGGCGTGAGTGGGGGTGATTTTGCTATAAATTAAAGCTGTATATGGTTAGGGTGTTTTAGTAAAATTTCAAATATAGGGGCGTTGAAAGAAATAATTTTAAAAATAATAATAAAAATAATATTATATTATGATTTAAAAATGAGGGCAATTTAGTAATCTACATAACATACATACTTATTTATTCTCCCAACCAAACATATTATTATAACATATGCACCAATTTATTTCAACCCACCAAATACATTTCTCTAAAGATTCTCTAGTAATCTATCTTTCCAGTAATACAACATTCCTCAGTAATATAACATTCCCTAAACCAAATGCGCCCAAAGAATTTTGTGATATTATTGGCTTTAAATTATGGTATTACGTTATCAAAATTAATCACAAAATGAAGAATCTTTATCATTTCTTCTCAACCATTCATATCATTTCTAAGATCAATGTCAATATCTATATCTCCACTTGTATTATTATTATCATGCAAAATGAGCAACACATGTTCCTCTTCACTTTCTCCATGCAAAAATGGGTAGATTTGGGCAGGTTTTACTGAATTGGGTTGGGTGACCCGGATCCAACCCGAAAGTAATTAATAAAGTTGTATTAATTTATATCGATATTTTTAAGGATATGGATACGTATCATATCGTATCGTATCGTATCGTATCGTATCGTATCGTATATATCAACATATCGAAAGGTTTAAGATAAACTATCTGATACATATCGTTAGCGACTCATATTGAATCGTATCGTAAGATATGTATCGCGTATCGTATGATACTAATAACCATGCTCAAGACTACGAAATCCCCCAATTTTGGCTGGGCTGGGACATCCCGGGATTCCCCACATCCCCGTGGGGATTTCGGGAATTCCCCATGTGAGGATCGGGCCAAGTTCGAGGATTCTCCGAATTCAGGGCTGGATTCGAGGAATCCCTTTGGGCTTTCGGGCCAGAGATAGGGGTCTCCGGCCCCGGATTGTGCCTATCCCTAATACACACTTAATTATCTCTAACAATATTAATTTAATAACTATTACATTTCAATTTTCATAATTAAGATTTCATGAGATATAATACCCAATTATCTCGAATAATCTTAAGTTAATAATGTCGCATTTTAATTGTCATAATTAAGATTTCATTAAATATAATACCCAATTATCTCGGACAATCTTAGCTAACCTTGTTGCATTTTAATCTAGTGAACAATAATTATTCCCTAAGGTTTATACTCCAACTATGTACATAATTAACCACATATGACAATGTTGAGAGTATAAGATATAAAACATAGTATAGGGAGAGTACAACAGGCCACAATATTCAACCAATAGGGAAATAATTTTCACAATTTTTCCCAGAATTTTCCAAGCAATATTCATCATCAAAAAAATAAATAAATAATCCAACCATTAAATTATTAATATTTTTCCACAATCCAAAAATTATGAAATTGTACCAATAATTCTAAATTAATGTTAGAAAATTCTGAAAAAATTTACAACGAAAAAAAAAAAAAAACAGCCCTACAGGCTCCTCACGCATCCACAAGCATCACTACGCATGCGTGGGGTCCAGCTGGAGCATCCAACTGGATCTACAGGTCAGTATACCTTGGTTTAGGTCTGTTTGACCCAGTTTGACTTACTTTGACTGAGTTGGGTTGACCCTATTGACCTGATTCAAAATTATGAAATTGTACCAATAATTCTAAATTAATGTTAGAAAATTCTGAAAAAATTTACGACAAAAAAAAGGCTGAACGACATGCACCCACCCATGGTTTACCGTAAAGACAAATTGGTACCCTCAAAGTTTGGAAATGACAAACACCAACCTTCCGTTAATATTTGTTGTTAAATTTAACTGAATAAGGTTAAGATAATAAATTCAAAAACAAATAAAGGGTAATCATGTCATTTTATCCGTTTCTTCTTCGGTTAAACTCACATTTCTTCTCTCCTCTTCATCTCCCACCTTTCTTCTTCAAAGCTGCCGCTGCTGCCAGCATTCTTGCTGCACCTTTTTAGTTGATCTCACCTCCCATCACCATCCTCCTCCATCCCCAGCCGGATTTGACCCATTTTTGGCTGAAAATTCCTCTTTCCCGTAACCCATCTTCACCCTAGTAACCGCCGTATTCACCCCAATAATAATGAACAATCAGCCCAACCCAAACTCAAATTAGAGAATTCAGAGGCTTGAACTAGTACAATTTCGACGAGAAGAAATAGGAACCTGTAATAGCCACTTTCTACTCACATACTCATAATGAAATACATATAAAATAATATAAAGAAATTGGGCCCAAAATTTTCTTTTTATTAAATATATATATATATATATATATATATTCTTTACAAACATATACATTTTTACACAAACTTATAATGTATACAAAAGATATTAAAACATGGTGGACAGTGTAACCA